>NW_024429189.1:32064034-32659034 GCF_017639785.1 Mesocricetus auratus
CTTCCCTCCTGATGTCAGTGGTAGGTCATACCCTATAGCCAGCTATCTCTTATGTGACACTGACATTCCCAAGTTTCCAGAAGAATACACAGGGAAGAGCCTTTCATATGTAATGGTAAGCAAAGTCACTTTGAAAAGGATTTCAATAGCTCAGAATAAATTCCAATAACTTAAAATGGAATTTTATGGTGTGTAAAACACTTGCCATGTAAGTGAAAGAGTAAACAGAGTAGAAACAGTCTATCGGAGGAAGGAATGCTTTATCTACTGTACAGCTTTCAGGAAACTGATATTTAATGTGTACAAAGATTTTGAAAAGTTAATCATCCAAATACTCCTAACTAATCAATAATGAGCACACAACTCTCAAAAGAAAAACAAATGGCCAGAAAATATCTGAAACAACAGTCACTATTGGGATTGCAATGTGGGGAAGAGGAACCATACTCTTCTTAAAGAAGTGTGAATGGATGTAGACTGGAGATCAGTATTGACAAGTAAAACAATAACTAGCATTTCATCCAGATAGACCAGCTTTATACAAACTGAAAGGAAACTTAAAGCAGCATGCCACAGTAACACTTGCATATCTGCAAGGATTGCTGCACTTTTCACAGTAACTGTGTTATGGACACTACCCAGAGTCCCGTTGACTAATGAATGAAATTTTTAAAAGGTGACATATACACATGGTGAAGATTTTATTCTATTACCAAGAACAAACCTCTGTTGCTTGAAGAAAAATAGATAAAACTGGAGATGATAATGCTATGCGTAAGCACTGTGCTAGGCTCAGAATGATAAACAGCACATTTCTGCCACAGATATGTAAGAGTATATGATGTGACATGGGGGAAGGGAGTGGAATTACTTTATGAGAAAAGGACAAGCTGTGAGAAGTAGGTAAGAGTCTGTATAGCTTTTGAGAGGAGCATTGTACACTCAACTGGCTGAGCTTTCTTTAAACTAATATGTATATAGATATGCATAAACTTATATATGTAATTTGAGATAAATAAAAATAACACAACTCCCCCTGACCTTTTCAAAGAGCCTTAGTCTTTCTTTTTCCTCCTTCCTAGCTCTCCTTCTGTATTTACTTCTTTTTACAAATAAAGCCCTCTACCATTCTCCCATTTTCCCCTGAAGTTATTTCTATAGAACAATTAAAATTACTTAAAATAATGTTAGTAATTTAGTCCAAATAAACAAACTCCAATAATAACAACATCTTACATTTTAAACTCATTTACAAGCTTTCAAATTATTTTAAAAACACTTCCTTATCTTGTGATGTATTTATATAGTGTTACCGCATTTTTTTCTAGTTGTTTTTATTTTGATACTTTTTCAGTTAAAATATAAATAAACCCGTTTCTCCTTTCCCTTTCTTTAAGATAGTCCCTCTCATGTCTCCCCCCATTTACCAATTCTTAATGTAGTTTTCTCTGATTATTATTACATATATATGTATGTGTATCAATAATACAAATGTGTGCATGTATGAACAAACAAAGAGAACTTACTGAGTCTGCTTCTATTGTTTAGATATTTAGTTTCAGGGATGACCACTTTTTTCGGTAACCAATTCATTGGGTTATCACTAAAAGAGGCTAATTCTATCCTAACGCTCAATAGCTGTCTTAATTCTTTGTCTGGCCATGGGATCCAGGGATGTTTTTGTACTTACGAGCTAGCATGTCTATTGATACTATCCTTGTTCATGTCTTGTTTATGCACCTATTTCTAAAAGTAAGTTTCAGAGTTAACTTCCTGATATTCTAGTCTTTACAGTTTTCCCTGACAGCTATCATGATATTCCATGAGCCACAGCTGTAGGAACTGTGGTGCAGATGCATTCGTTGGGGTTGGAGTGTCCATGATCCATTGAAATCTGCATTGTATACAGTTGTGCTTTTCTGTAGTGGTCTCTGTTTGCAGAGAAGTTTTTATTGATAATGAGTGATAGCTACACTTAACTATAGCCATAAGGATAATATTTAGAATGTAGTTTTGGAGATATTCTGGCCTGATAAAGTGGTGACAGTAGATTCTCTTCTGAGGTCCATGACTTTAAACCATCATCAGCGTGTTTGCAGGCAAACCATTGCAGGACAGTGAGTTCAAATGTATTCATAGGGAAGGAACTTTTGGAGGGTATGCTGGGCATGTTGTACTGTAGCTATGCAGCCTGTTTCCTCTGTGATCTTGGACCTCATTAGTTTCACAATAAATATTAACTACTATACATTTTTAAAGAGCATGCCTGCTAAGATCTAGGCATTGATTTAAAGACAGAGCCAAACTGGCACATACTTCTTGTGAATTTTTATTTATTTTTAGAATTTTTCACTAACTTAATTCTCTTATATTAGCATACTGTCATTTGAAGTGTGTTATGAGTGGAAGCTTTAAATAAGTAATTAAACCATTATTCATCAAATATCTATTTCCTCTTAAGGTTCACAGTTTTCTGTTGAAATTGCCCCTAAGAAAACTTTAAGTCAGTTTCTCAGAACATCTAAAGATGTCTGTCTGCAAAAGTAGGAGTCCTACTGTCATCAACCTAATGACTTTGCAAGTAATGCCAGCATTAAATAAAAATTTAATACTTATTATGAATATCAAAACTATATTTACAAAATATATTCAATATCCTGAGGGCATTATTTAATGTTATTTAGTACAGAAGCAACAGTTTTTATGTACCAAACACTGTTAAGTACAATATTATTAACCAAAGTCTGTAAAATGTGGGAAATGTGATGAAATGTGGAATTGTAAGTACTCAGGGAGATGTCTGCATTTACTGGATAGGTAAATTAAAATGGGCTTTGAATCCAAGTCTTTTGAGATGGGCCATTAACTCTCTCTAGGGAGAGTCACATAAAATTTAGTATTTGTGTTTATTTGCAAGTTATATGTCAGTCTTATTCTTGTCTATTGGATTTCAATAATTATTACAAACTTATGAAAACTTGCATTAATAAGATCTAGATCTTTCTTGTTAATTGACTACTTGTGTCTCTGTAGTGTGCCTGACCAAAGGGACTGTCTTCTCTCACATTTGAGGTGAAGTGAATAAAATTCATGTTTGTGTTACATCAAGCTTTCCCCACTGTTAAGTTTGCCATATGTTGTTTTAAATTTATTGCATTCTATAATCTGCATTACTAACCTCAACAATTTTCAATATTGTTCCTTTTATTTTTGAGTGCTCTTATGACTTTTTTTCATCCTATTGGGTTGCCTTGTCCAGACTCGATATGAAAGATTTTGCCTTGTCTTGTTGTGTCTTGTTTTGTTGTATTTGGTTGTTATCTGCTGGAGGCCTGCTCCTTTCTGAAGGGAAACTGGGGTCGGGGGGAATCTAGGGAAGAGGTGAGATATGGGAACCTGGGAGGAATAGGAATAGAGGGAGGGGAAACTGTGGTCAGATGTAATGTATGAGAGAAGAATGTAAGCTACCTTTTCTTAGAAGTCACATCATCTTTAGAACTTTCTTATTTTAAATAAATTCAATTAATTTCAATATTCATAAACCTATTTATAGTTCCTCATACTCCAAGTACTTTATACATTTATATGATCCCATCATATTATTCATTGTTTTCAAACTCTAACCCTCATGTTCTTCAAACTTTTCTTTAAAGAAATTGTAGTCTGTTATAAATCATTAGGTATGAATAAGGCAGCATGTTGTTACAGCCATGTCTTAACAATTTATCAAGATTTGTCATCACGCAATTATATCCAGTTATAATATAATATATAATGAATGAGTTAGAACAGGGGAAAGTGTCATCCACACATGCAGTCTTATTTGTGGTCCTAACAGTAATTTAGCCTATAAAAGGAGAGCCAACAGAAACGCCACATTACATTACTGTTGTTATAGTTGGATATCACACTGATTTCTGCCATTTCATCATTGCATATGGTGTAATCCATCCAATATCGATTTTGATTAATATCATCTCCCAGGCCATGGCATTTTATTCTGGTAAAGATGAGGCATTAGCTAATAAATACTTGTAGATGTCTGAGTGAAATCTAAAAAAGAAAATTTCTTTAGGCTGTTTTTACTTATGAATAATTCTTTGTTAATGTCTTCACCCTAGGCAATTATTTTATATTATTTCTATTTATTTTTATCCAAGTTTTCCCTGTCCCAAATATGCCTCAGGTACATCAGATATGTTTACTCTTGCTATATGAAACTGCAGCTTTCTGAATGAATTATTTCATTCCCTTCACCCTCACATCTAATTTAGGATTAGAAATACACATGTTTATTGGACTATTCACTAATTAATAAGACATTTGGCATTGTTGATACCAGTTTGGGCTTCATATATATTTTGATGTGTATAGTTAATACATAATAATATAGGACTTTGATAATAAGTTTAAAAAGTGTATTGTGTGCATGTGTCTGTTGGTGTTTCTGTGTGTATCTGTGTATGTTTATGTATGTTTCTTTATGATTGTATTTATGCACATTAGTACACCTACCTACTGAGTTAAGAAGAGTTGAAGATATAGATGGTTGTGAGTTACTATATACGGAGGCTGGGGATCATACTTGGAGTTACTGCAAGGGCAGTCTGTATATATCCTTGATACTCTTACACACTGAGCCATCTCTCCATCTTATTTAGGCGTTCATTCTCTTTAACTGACCATTGATATGATTTCTTACATTATTTGCTTACAATTGTTGAACCATTCTGCATCTTTAGGATAAATCTAACACGATTGTGATAAGTAATCTCTCTGTAATATGCTTGCATCTAGTTTGCAAGTATTTTACTGAGATTTGTTCCATCTGTGTTCATTAGTGATGTTAGCCTTTAGTTCTTTATGGTTGTGTCTTTACCTGGACTTAATACTAACATAACAAAAACAGGAAACCTATTCTAAGATTAGTATGGAAGCACAAAAGAGCCTACCTAGGTGCTAAAGCAGTCCTGAGCAAAATTAATGATGCTTAAGGGATTAGGAACGAGACTTCAGGGTGAATCCCAGAGTATAGTAATAAGATCATTGCACTGGCACAAAATGGAGCATAATAGAAGATCCAACTTAAGCACAAATAACTAAATCATCTTCTGTTGGAAATATACACTGGAAAGGCAATTTCAACAAATGAAGGTAGGGAAAGGTGATGCCTACATGTAAAGAATTAAATTAGACAAGTATCTGTCATCTCCTCAAAAATAAACTACAAAGTATGTCAAAGAACTCAGTGTTAAGCTTGAAACACTTAAATTACTGGAGGAAAACATGAGAAGCACCTAATGAGACAAAGATTCAGGAAATGACTTTTTAAATCAGCGTCCATTCTCTCAGGAATTAATCAACAATTGACAAATGGGACCTTATAAGTCCAAAGAACAACCATCTAACAATGGAGACAATTGAGTGATGAGATTGTCCACAAAGTAAGAGTGTCAACTATATGTCAACTACACATATCAAATTAGTATTCAAATTATTTTTATCATTTTTTTAAATTTTAAATAGCTTGTTTTACATGTCAATCCCAGTTCCCTCTCCCTCCCCTCCTCCCGCACTCCCCTTCCCCCCCACCCTCCCACCCTATTGCCAAATCCTTCCACATAGGGGATATCAGAGTCTGTCATTTTACTCTGGGTAGGGTCCAGGCACTCCCCTAAGAGTCCAGGCTGAGAGAGCATCCCTCTTTGTGCTATAGGCTCACGAAGACTGTTTGTATATCAGGGATAGACACTGATCCACAGCTCAGGGCCCCATAGTTTGCCCAGGCCTTCTTGCTGACACTCACATTTGGGGGGTCCAGATCAGTCCCATGCTGGCTTCCCCACTGTCAGTCTGGGGTCCAAGAGCTCTCCTCTGTTCAGATCAGCTGCCTCTGCTGGTTTTGCCAGCCCATTCTTTGCCAATTTGCTCATCACTCCTCTCTCTCTGTCACTGGGTTTCTTGGGTTCAGTTCAGTGATTAATTGTGTGTTTGCCTCTGCTTCCATCAGTCACCAGATGAAGGCTCCCGGATGGTTATAGACATCAAGTTCATTATCAGGAATGGGCATTCGAGGTGGTCTCTCCACTATTGCTTAGCTTGCCAATTGGTGTTATCCCTTTAGATCACTCGAGGTCTCTCTGGTGCCTGATCTGTCTTCTAACCTATGATTCCCTCTTCCCCCTATTCTACCCCCACCCCCTCAACTTCCTTTTCCCCCATGATCAACTCTCTTCCTCTTCACCCCCTCTCTTCTTCCCAGGTCCCACTCCCCCCCACCCCTCGCCGTGTTCCCCATCCATTCAGGGGATCTTGTCTCCATCCTCTTCTCTTGGGTACTATGCATATATGCATATCAAATTATTCAAAAAACTCAAAGTACTAGTAATCAATAAAACGAATTACTCACTCAGAGAAATGCACAAGAGAACTGAATAGAGTGTTCTGATCAAGATGCAAGTTCTCAGCTTTTTCTGCTGCCTTGCTTTTGGTCTGCCAACATGGGCTGTAACCCACTGAAATGATAAGTACCAAATTAAATACATGTCCTTGGTCATGGCTATTACATATTACCCCAGGGATGGAAACATGACTAACACAACATCTAAGTGGATAGTCATACATCTATTTCCAAAATGGAGGAAAGGCACATCAACAGGATGGACAGCAAGTGTAAGAGCTGTGACTTTTCAATGGCAAATCAACACGGTTCTAGGAAGTTTGGAATGAGAAGCAAGTATATCTAGAAATCTTTTATAAAGTGGAAAACTGCCAAAGGAGATCTAGCGTCTCTCAAAATGGGACAGGATTCTTGAAAACAAACAAAAATATCCATTGCCCAAGATTGCTTAGGAAACATTTGTTTGATGAAGAACAGTAGCATTTTAATGCTTATTTCTGTATGAAGGTATGCTGTTCATTAAATTGGTAAGGCTTTTTGTCAAACTGTATAACATTCCTAAACTCTATGGAGTTCTTTTAGATTATAGATAAATCTGTCCAAGTGAGAAATGTGAATGACACATCCCTACTCTATTATCTTTTGCTTCCATGTATTTATTCTGCTCATATACTTTTGTTGTGTGTCTAGTAATTAGTGCCAATGCTTCAGCTAAGAGACTTAACTTAACTTTCTTCATCTCAGCAAAGATTTGAGGGTAGAGCTGAAGTGAAAGCACAGAAGGGTTCTTGTGGCTTCAAATTAGGAGTGGTTGAGTAGTTACAGGGACAAGATGGTCTCTAGTTATTTTTTTTTTTTACTATTAGTAAAATCCAGATTATAAATGGTCTTCCATGATTCCATTCTTTATTATAAGTAAAGCTGATCCAGAGTGATGGTCAGGTCTTTGGGGACTTAAATGACATGATCTCTATTAAAAAGACTACATATTTATGTATTTAAAATATTATCATATTTCAATTTAATGTGGTATCAAAGATAGTGAAAGAATAATCAGAGTGTTTAAGGGGCACCCTTGACCACTGTGGCTTGTTTGACCACTAGCATAGTGGGTTCAAATGCAGTGATGATTAATTTAGGGCAAGACTCTATCAACAAGGAAAGAAAATCAGGGCAGATCCCCTGGTAATAAAGACAGCAAATGTACCTGCTCAGAGATTGACCTAATTCCTTCCAATTTCCTGGTCAGTCACAATCACTGGGACTCTACTTTGTAAGCAGGTATCATGTATATAACAATGTCTGACAAAACCCTCTTCCTTTTCTTCATTCCCACTCATGGTGGACTATTTATAACCTTGTCACATTCTTATGTGAATATAAGGTGAAAGAAAACGTGAAAACCAGATGAAACAAGGAAAAAAATCAACTTATATATCCAGGAAGTTCTAAAATTTTGCCTTAGACATAATAACATAGATGTGGCCTAGGATTTCTGGCATAACAAATACCAAAAGCTGTTTTCCCTATTTCCTGACTAGTTCTCACTACCAGATTCCTTTCCAGGAGGATGATGAAACTGCAATTTTACTATTATTTTATGTGACTTGTAGGCACATAAAATTCAGAACCCATGTCTTGATCACTTCTTGTGTTTTTCCATGCTTTTCTAAATAATTATTTGTTTCCTATATAGCTGATTTTAAAGCTGATTATATTGTAAAGATTTTTTCCTTCTGTCAAAAAAAGTCTCAAGGATAGTTTCTCATTCAGAAAAAACTTTCCAAATCCTAGTGGGGACTCCACAGTCAAACCAATAAATAGAGACAAGTGTGCAAAGCTGTACATTAAACTGACATTTTGTAAAGGGGACCAAGCCTAAAACATCATATACACAGGATGCCGAGCAGCTGAACATATTTAATGACAATGTGCCCTCTGCTCTTTGGAAATGACAAACACAATCACATCAGTTTTGAAAATAGCAGATCCCAGTTGTTTTGCCTGTGAGAGAGAGAATTTTTAACCCAGACATATTGTGCATTCGTGGCAGCAGGTTATATTGGCACAATTATATCAGATTAAAGATCCACTGAGACATCCTGTAAGTCTAGATAAAACAGCTCCTGGTATCTGCAACTGTCAATGACGGTATTCCAAATGTTCAGTCTGTGCAGCAGCAGCGGGACTTACATAACAGTCTACCTACACTTAGGCTTCTGCCAAAACATAGCAAACATCTGAGAATATATCCAAACACTATACAGTAGCTTCACAGAGGTAAGAGAAAATACCTGGGGGAAAGGGAATCTTCAACAAAGTCACATAGATTTAAGAATCATTTTACATATGCCGATATTCCCAGAAAAAGTTAGAAAGGTGGGGAGAGGGAAGACTACCCTGAATGCCCTTCTCTGATAATGAGATTGATGACCACCTTATAAGTCATCCTAGAGCCTTCATCCAGTATCAGTTGGAAAACAACAACAAAAATCAGGTTTATATTAGTATTTTTTTGTCTGGGGAATAGCTCCATGGCAGTAGGCTCATCTAACCAGTATAGAATCCTGGATCCACCTCTGTAAAAAAAATACCTGTAAATACCTGAAATATTTCCATTTCCCCAGTATCTTGGGAAGCATATAAAAACGTCCAATAATCTTGCATTTGGGGTAGCAAATAGTTACAAAATATAGTTGAATTTTAGAAAACTTGTATTTTCAGAATTTGATTACACCAAAATCAAAAAGTGTTAGTATCTGATTCAAAAACTTCCAGTCTCATAAAAATTTCAAATGCTATAAAGTAAATGTGATCTCTAGGTGAGAATTAATCTCATCAAAAAGAGTAATAATTTCACACTGTGTCATCAGAGCTCCCAGGACTATGGAATAATTAATCTTCCACATACAGACCATATTATCTAGTTTTCTGACAACTTCCAGTCAGTTTTATTTCTTGTGTGGTCAGGCATAGGGGCCTCAGGATGGAAGTCTCTTTACCTATGGAGTATGTTCGATTCTGCTGACATAAACGTTTCATGTCAGAACGTGTGGTAAGAAGCCCAGAATAAGATACTCTGCACAGAGAGACCACTGTCTACTGAAGAAATTCTTGCTCTGTTGTACTCTGCATAATGTTACTGAGATTTATAGAACTTTCTTATTTACCTTCTGTCATCCAAAATTCTGTTACCTTGTTTTCTCAACTTAATAAATTTCTCTAACATTTTTGCTCACTAATTAAAAAAATCAACTATGTCTACATGTTATGGGCATGGGGGCATCCTCACCTGAGTGCAAATGCCTATAGAAGTCAGAAGGGGGCAAGACGGCATTGGATCTCTTGAAGCTATAGATACAGGCTGTTTGGAGCTTTTGGAGGTTAGTTTTGGAAACCAAATTCTGGCTCTGATGAAAAGCATTATGATTTCACAAGTGTGGAGCTGACATGTCAGCCCCATTACAAGTGTTATTTTAAAGAAAATCTTTGTATCCTTTTGGGATGCTTATGCTTTATGGATAGTACATCGTCTAATTTGTTCATTTCAATGAGTTACATTTGTTGTGTATGCATTTGCTTAATGAACACGTGTGTGTGTGTGTGTGTGTTGTGTGTGTGTGTGTGTGTTTCCGTCAAACTCAGTGATAAATCATATATCACTATTACATTTTTCATTCTTTTAAAGTGTCCCAAAGGGCCATATGGTTGAGAATTGTGATTGGGATCAGGTTGGTACTTGGATGAAGATTTAGTTGTTTTATTCACAAGAACAGCTTCAGTGGACTCTGTTGTTATCTACCTTTTTGGCTTTGCCACTTTGTTTTTTTTTTATTTCTTTAATTTATTTCTGTTTAGCTCTGTACCCCATTTTTAGTTGAATTATTTTGTATTTTGATGTCTAGCTTCTTGAGTTCTTTATTCATTGTGGAGATGAGCCCTCTGTCAGATGTGGGGTTGGTGAAGCTCTTTTCCCATTCGGTAGACTGTAATTTTGTCTTATTTACCATGACCTTGACCTTAAAGAAATTTTCAGTTTCAGAGGATCCTATTTGTTGATTATCACTCTCAGTGTCTATTCTACAGGAGTTATATTCTGGAAGTGATCTCCTGTGCCAATGTGTTCAAGGGTACTTCCCACTTTCTCTTTTATCGGGTTCAATGTAACTGGATTTATATTGAGGTACTTGATTCACTTGGGATGGAGTTTTGTGCATGACAATAGATATGGATCTATTTGCAATCTTCTATATGTTGACATCCAGTTGTGCAAGCACCATTTTTTGAAGATACTTTCCTTTTTCCTTTATACATTTTTGGCTTCATCAAAAATCAGCAACTGATAGCTATGTGGATTAACGTTAGTGTCTTTCGTTCTATTCCATTAGTTGATGTGTCTGTTTTTATGCCAATACTAAGCCGTTTCTGTTACTACAGCTCTACAGTAGAGTTTGAAGTCAGTAATGGTGATGCCTCTGAAAGTTACTTTATTGTACAAGATTTTTTTCAGCTATTCTGGTTGTTTTGTTTTTTCATATCAAGGTATGTGAAAAGTTGTCTTGAGTTTTTTTTCTTATTAGCATTGATTTGCTCTACACATTTACAATTTTTAAAGGTTCTGTCCTCATGCTCTTTTTATTCCTTCATTTATTTTCTCTTGATATTACCCCAACTCTACTACTATGTACTAACTTCAAATACATTTTCATTTCTACTAGATTTTCAGATATTCATACCCTTCGTTGATTAGCCAACTCTGACTCTATTTCTTGGTTGTCAAACAAACACAACCAACACTAACTCAATATATTCTTCCAATCAATATTCCTTCATATTTTCTATATTGTATCTGTCATTACTAATTCAAATTATTATGAATAAAATTAAACAAAACTTTGACATCATCCTTGATGGTTTTTTTCTCTTTATTCTCCCATTCTCAATATGCAGGTCAATATCACAAATAATAAGTTTATAACTTTAACATATTTTTGATTCTCCCCTTCATCAACTATCTCATTGCCCAAACAAACACAGGACATTCCAAAACTTAATAATAAAATTGCTTTTCTAACAGTATCTTTGCTACATATTCACTCCTATGCAGCATCCTCTGCGGCTTTCTGCCTAACACATTTGAGTTATTATTTAACTGCAAAACTTTAAGTAAACAGTTATTACATGCAATAATATGTTGAAGATCTTCAATGTTTTAAAGTGTTCTATAGGATGATAGATTACTTTCTCCTATAATCTTATTGTTTTTACACAAACTGGGCAATTATAGAAATAAGCAGTAATAGGCTCTAAAGGCTCTAATATGATACTAAATATCTACAATTTCTGCCAGCAAAAGCAGTAGGTGAAATTCTGGGAAAAGTAAAGATAAATTATGATATAACTTTGCTCAAAATCAGAAAGTTTGCAAATTTGCATCACAAATTAATATTTTCATTAAGTAACTGAATCCCAAATAATATGGTACAATTAGACTAGAATCAGGCATTGCTTTACAAAAAGAGGGAGCTGATGTTCTTTGAAATTATGTCAGAGAGGCACATATTGCCACAGCATTAACAATTGAATAATAAAGTTTAGAAATTCTATGCATGAAATGTTCTCAAATGGAAGGCATTCAGTATCCTAGAACATAAATGACAATTTTAAATTATATTTAGTCTGACAAGCTAGTTAATAACAAAAGCCTGTTCTCTCAATAAATATTAGCAATAACAACAACATAAACACACAGACTAAACAAACCATGACATGTAAAATCACTTGAGACTGCTATATTTAAAGATATCCATGCTTTCCTTCAACAATTTTATATTAAAATTAATTAAATATTTACAGACATGCCCTTCATTTTTCCCTTGTTTCTTGTTATTGCTGTTCTTCAGAGTCAAACTAATGCCTGTATCACCTTGCAGCAATTTTTTGATAAACAAGTTGTACATTGTTTTATGTGACACTTATGTAATGAAATTATATTGATATTTTTGTCACTCTAATAATTCTGTCAATAGTTGATGTACACATTTAGAAAGTACAAACAACGTGTCATTAGAAAAGCCAATAACGCTTTGCATGACATTATTCAGCAAATTTGTTGGTACTTGGCATTGCTTTATTGAATTCTAGAGGCCATTCAATTAACCATCCACTTTGAATTCAGCATGCTATTACCTTTAGAAGTAGTAATGTAACATGTTATTTTCATTACCCAGGCTATTCTTACTAGAGCTTAGAGATCATATAGAGTTGCACAATTCATGTGGTTATGCATAAAGTTGTTTAGGAATATGTATAGAATGAAAATTTTTCAAATCTTGATGATGTAAGATCTTTGTCTCATATATCAAAATATTAAGGAAAATACTTTTTGTGAATTCCTGTTTACATAAATACACATGCATATTATTTGAGTTACATATGAAATATGTGTGTGTATAAACATATAGCTACTTATATCCTTTCACACCCATGGGTTTTAAGTACATGAGTTTTAAAGTGTGGAAATACAGTCATCAGTTCTTGGAATAATTTACAGAATCTATGCTTTTTTCAGAATTATTTTCATTATACAACTTTTCTGAGAGAAAATAACAAGCTGAATACATAGTTTAAAAAACACATGCTTTAAGTACTTAGTAATGATACTGAAAAGGCTATTGAATGGCTTTAGTTTTCTGCAAAGTTATAAAACTTAAGCTCTTCAGCACTTGTTGAACTGACGTATGACGCAAGCTGGAATTTCCCCTACATGATGTTTCATATTCTGCCATTTAGGTTATATATAGATATAACTATGTTCTAAAAGTATTAAATGGGATAATCCAGGAATAAATACTTTGTATCTAAAGTGTGTCCTGTTCTAAGCACTAAGATGAGGCCCACTTCCTCCTGCTTGGCACAGGTATCCACAATATAGATGCTATATTTGTGTATTAGCCACTGTGCAGCCACCTTAATTATTAGCTTGTTGAGCTGCCACAATGCTGGTATGCTAGTATTACCTAATTCACTTAATGAGGGCCATAATCAAAACAGAATGATGATGGCAGTTTCAGCTTGTCACATAAAATATGCAAAGTGCGCTGGGCATAGGTGGCACATGCCTTTAATCCCAGCACTTGGAAGGCAGAGGCAGGTGAATCTCTGGAAGTTCAAGGCCAGCCTGGTCTACAGAGCAAGTTCCAGGACAGAGAAACCCTGTCTCCGAAAAACCAATATGTATGTATGTATATATACATATAATATATGTATATATGCACATGTGTGTGCAAAATGCTTATTTTATGTAAAATTTGAAGTTCTTGATTTGATAAAGAAAAAAATTAAACACACTTTTTAATGCTTGCTAAGAGCCATGTACTTTTAATTACTAATATCCACAATGCCTAGTTTACATGTAAATATCATGATACATATTTATGCATAGGAAAACATGCTATATATAGGATCCAATGATATCTTGTATTCTGAGCACTCACTGAGGATGTTGGAAAACTACAGTATTTTTTTTACTAAAGGTGAAAAAACAGTATGAACTGAATTTTTTTCCGTCAGTATAACTCTTAGGAGTCCCAGCACTCGAGAATGAGAGTAATGTGCCAGAGTAAAGGCAGGACTTCTGTGCCTTTTTTACTTGAGCTGTGAGTTTGATAACCACGGGCTGTGTGTTTGTCCTCCGCAGTTCTGAATGCTGTTATTTTCTTAATGTTTTCTTTAGAGAAGGGTGGGGGCACTGTCATGAGAAAAGTCTACAGTTGTTCAATATCACCAGCACTCCCCTCTCATTGGATTTCTGGGACAGGCTGGGTTGCATATTTATCCGTGACTGATAGAGCCTTCGTTTCTAGATTCCAATTGACTCATTTCATTCTGAAATGGCATGGTATTGACATCCCCATTACCACCTCTGGGACTGCTTCTCAAACTGGAAATAAAAGGCCTCTGCTCTCTTTCTGTTAGATGCACCTGTGCAGAAAAAGCCATCAAAATAAGCAAAGGTTTCACTTTCCAGTTTTTCAGACTCGTGTAACATTTCAGTTCTGTTTCTTACTATTCCTCTGATAGAGCAAAATAGAAAAAACGGGAAATGGATAGCACTGGAAGAAACCATCCTGAGTGAGGTAACCCAGTCGCAAAAAGACAAACATGGTATGTACTCACTCATATATGGATTTTAGACATGGATCAGGATAGTGCCAGTTTGCACTTCCACTGATAGAGAGTCTGGGAAACAGGAAAGAACCTAAAAGATATGCATATATGCATAGTACCCAAGAGAAGAGGATGGAGACAAGATCCTCTGAATGGATGGGGAACACGGTGAGGAGTGGGGGGGAGTGGGACCTGGGAAGAAGAGAGGGGGTGAAAAGGAAGAGAGTAGGTCATGGGGGAACAGGAAGTTGAGGGGGTGGGGGTAGAATAGGGGGAAGAGGGAATCATAGGTTAGAAGACAGATCAGGCACCAGAGAGACCTCGAGTGATCTAAAGGGATAACACCAATTGGCAAGCTAAGCAATAGTGGAGAGACCACCTCGAATGCCCATTCCTGATAATGAACTTGATGTCTATAACCATCTGGGAGCCTTCATCCCGTGACTGATGGAAGCAGAGGCAAACACACAATTAATCACTGAACTGAAACCAAGGAACCCAGTGACAGAGAGAGAGGAGTGATGAGCAAATCGGCAAAGAATGGGCTGGCAAAACCAGCAGAGACAGCTGATCTGAACAGGGGAGGGCTCTTGGATCCCAGACTGACAGTGAGGAGGCCAGTATGGGACTGATCTGGACCCCCCCAAATGTGAGTGTCAGCGAGAAGGCCTGGGCAACCTATGGGGCCCTGAGCTGTGGATCAGTGTCTATCCCTGATATACAAACAGTCTTCGTGAGCCTATAGCACAAAGAGGGATGCTCTCTCAGCCTGGACTCTTAGGGGAGTGCCTGGACCCTACCCAGAGTAAAATGACAGACTCTGATATCCCCTATGTGGAAGGATTTGGCAATAGGGTGGGAGGGTGGGGGGAAAGAGGAGTGGGGGAGGAGGGGAGGGAGAGGGAACTGGGATTGACATGCAAAACAAGCTATTTAAAAAAAATTTAAAAAAAGAAAAAAAAAAATAGAAAAAACGCCCTCAACCCTACTCACTGTGTGCTTCCAATGCTTCCAAACCCTTTCTGAAGATCTCCTCCATACGGAGTACCCCATGTTTATATGGATTATTGATACTTCAAAATCAAAATTAAATTTCCCTCTACCCACACTGTTACTCCTGAGATCTCCCTACTATAGCAATAGACATTGTTTCTATTTCTAGGCTGCCATAAGACCTGATCTCTACTTGTGTTAGAAATTTTCTGTCTGGCAAATATCAAACCATTGCTCTTATAATAATAGCAATATAAATATCTCTGTGTTTTTCTTTGCTGTATCTATATGCAGCATACTTATATTTTCCTGAACATATCTTCTCTTTTCAATTCTGTGGTACATCACTTTCACAACTGCTAAATTTTATTTATCTTTGCCTGAGTTTGGGATAATGCACATTATCCCACTTTATTATTAAAGGTGCTGAGTGAATAATTTTGTCAGTAAATTTTAAATAAATGGATTAATTGAAAAGCAAAAAATTTACTTCATGTATTCAAAAAACTGTTCATCTAATGAAGAAGAACCCACAGAAAGTTGCATCCAACTATACAACAAAACTGTATCATACAGAATAGAAGCAATTAGCATTTTGTGTTATTTAATGAATTCCCACTGAAGTTAAACATGTTGAATCATTTTACTATATTTAAGTATGTTAATATTTTAACATAAAATGTCCTAATTGCTAAGATAGGATAGTGATTTTTAAGGGCCAGCTACAGGGCCCTCATCAAAGTGGCAATGGCTTTGTTCTCCTCCCTATACCTATAGAATCAATTCCTATGAGAACGGCATTTATACAGTCCCAGTGAAGCTGGCATGACTGCAAATTTCTGAAGCTTTTTCTACAACAGAAGAAGTGAAATATGTTGTTTTAGAAGATGAAATACAAATGGTTGAGAAACTTTCTTTTTTATGTTCAACATGCTTATCAATCAGGCAAGTGCAAATGTTTGTGACTCCAAAGGGTACAAGTAATGACCAGTCTCACCCAACTGTGAACCCCATGAGCTACAATAACAATCCTGCCAGGATATGCCTACTGATGCAATAGTTGGAACTAATTATACAAAAATAATTAACTACTCCCTGATTTGATGCGAAACTCACTTCCCAAAATGGATCCAACATTTGGAGCCATGACTGGGGCTAAGAACCTGTGACTAGATATGTCATGGGATTTAAGGGAGAACCCAATATAATCATTCTGGTAAGTATATAGGATATTAAAATTACTGTTAAATAATTATTACTATATCCATAGAGTAGTGCATTTCTCAGTCCTTATCAAAGAAGCTTTGCATGGGAATTAGCACAGAGACACAGAACTGGTCAGGGAATGCAGAATGAAATTCCATAATGTCCATAATGTTCGGCCTTAAATGGAATTTCTGTATTATACCCCTTCCACCAGGTTTAAGCATAATTTTGGAAGAGGGAGAAAATGATTTTAAGAGGCAGAGGTGGTGGGTGACTATAAAGAAATAGTGTTTACTAAATTCAATTTGGTAACTACACATATGAATTCATAGCAACAGTAACTGTATGGGCAAAAATCTGTGAAACCTCAAACCAGACAAAGTATCAGCATGGAAAGTGGTAGATGCGATGAATTCTAACCCTCAGCTGAAGAACTATTGGAATTTGATAAATCTCAACCCAAAAGAAGTCAATTTTATTTAAAGATGCTATCCATTGTAAGTTGACTTTAAAATCACACCAGAATTAGGTAAACATAAATCGCACTCAATGAATATTTTAAAAAATACATGCTCTCCTCTCCTCTTCTCTTTCTCTTAATTCCCTCTCCCCTCCCCCAAGCTCCCAATTTGCTCAGAAGATCCTGTCCTTTTCCCATTCTCTGGGGACCATGTATGTCTCCCTAAGGGTTCTTCTTGCTTCCTAGTTTCTCTTGTGTTGTGCATTGCAGACTGGTTATCCTTTGTTCTTTGTCTAATATCCATATATGAGCGAGTACAAATGATGTTTGTCCTTTTGTGACTGGGTTACCTCACTCAGGATGGTTTCTTCTAGTTCCATCCATGGGGGAGCAGGAAGATTGACTTGGGGGAAAATACAGAAGACCAAGAAAAGGAGGTATCATAATAGAGGGAGCCATTAAAGGTTTAAAGAGAAATTTGGAAAATGTCCAGAGGTCTTCAAGGATGACCTCAACTAAGAATCTGAGCAATAATGGAGAGGCTAATTTAAATGCCCTTCCTCTATAATGAGATTCATGACTACCTTATATGCCATCTTAGAGCCTTCATCCAGGAGCTGATGGAATCAGAAGCAGACACCTACAGCCACTCACTGAGTCAAACTCCTGGAATCCAGTTTTAGAGAGAGGGGAGTGATGAGCAAAGTGGTCAAGAAAAGTCTGGAGAAACCCACAGGAACAGCTGAGGTAGACAAGGGGGAGCTCATGGACCCTAGACTGATAGCTGGGAAACCATCATACGATCAACCCTGACCCCCTGAATGTGGGTATAAGTTAGAAGGACTGGGCAATCTATGGGGTCTCTGTTAGTGGATCAGTATTTATCCCTAGTATACAAATGGATTTTGGGAACCCATTCCACATAGAGGGATAACCTCTAAGTCTAGACACCTGGTGGAGGGCTTAGGCCCTGCTCCAAATAATTTGACAGACTTTGAAGATCCCCCATGGAAGGCCTCACCCTCCCTGGGGAGCAGAAAGGGGATGAGATAAGGGGCCAGTTGGGGGGCAGAGGAGGAAGGGAGGGAGAGGGAACTGGAATTGACATATAAAACTAGATTGTTTCTAATTTAAATAAAAAATTTTTAAAAATAATACAAAGATGGGTGGGTTGTGAGTTGGGGATGAATCTGAGAGGATTTGGCACGAATATTGTCAAATACATATTAGGAAATCCTCAAAGAGGTAATAAAATATTAGTTTTAAACTGTCTGGTGCCCCAGAGAAGGTGGAATCAGGCAAGATCTCCTTTTTAGATTGAGAGCATGGGGGGTCGGGAGAGGGAGCCAGGGAAAAGAGAGGGGGAGAAGAGGAGGGGAAAGGAGGACAAGGGGGAGCAGGAAGTTTGAGTTGTGGGAAAGATAGAGAGCATGATGAGAAATAACATAATAGAGGGAGTCATTGTAGGTTTGAGGGAAGATCTGGCACTAGTGAGATTTCCAGAGATCTACAAGGATGACACCAATTGGCAAGCTTAACAATAGTGAAGAGTTTACCTTAAATGCCCCTCCCTGATACTGATTTTGACAACTATCTTATATTCATCCTAGAACCTCCATCCAGTGACAGACAGAAGCAGAGGCAGACACCCACAACTAAACATTGAACTGAACTCCTGGAACCCAGTGACAGAGAGGGAGGAGTGATGAGCAAAGGGGTCAAGACTGGGCTGGTGAAACCCAGAGAAACAGCTGACCTGAACAAGGGGGACCCCAGACTGATGGCTGAGAGGCCAGCATGGGACTGACTGATTCAGACCCCCTCAATGTGGGTGTCAGTGAGGAGACCTAGGCAATCTATAGGACTTTAGGTAGTAGATCAGCATATATCCCTGGCACACAAATGGACTTTGGGTGCCCATCCCACAATGAGGGATGCTCTCTCAATCTGGACACTTGAGGGAGGACCTAGCCCCTCCCTGGAACAAAATGACAGACTCTAGAGATCCGCCATGGAGGGATTTACCGTCCCTGGGGAACAGAGTGGAGATTGGGTTGGGGACTGGGGGTGCTGGTGGGGGGGAGTTAGCATGGAGGGGAAAGAGAGGGAGCTGGGACTGACAAGTGAAGGAAGCTTGTTTATAATTTAAATATATAATAAAAATTTTTTAAATGTCATTTTAATTATTTTTCCCGTATACAAATTAATCTCCGGAATTTTCTCTTAAGTGTACTGGCTTAAGATATGGCTCATTTACCACTAGTCTTATAAGGTTGACAGAATGTACTGAAGAATTTATGGTTATACTTTATATATTTGTATTAAGTCATTAGTCAGTGTTGCATTACACTACTGACTTATATTAATTTGAAGCATATATGTTATATGAAACTTTTTTACAAAGCAAAAAACAGAAAAACATTCATGTTCTAGAAAAGAAATTGATATGGTTGTGGTAACTGATGAAATGAGCTCTGGTTTCAGATTTCCTAAATCTATTTTATAATCTATATAAGAACAAAGAAAATAAAATCAATGATTAATCTGTGTTAATGATAAAAAGACTAAGTATATAATAAATTCTTCATATAAACTTTTTTAAATGAGTAATTATCTATTAATTATGTTGATATATATGTACACACACACACACACACACACACACTGATTTATGTGCCTCTAGCTTTAGTTTATAGCACTTGTAAGCATGGCCACAAAAAAAATAACTGTATCTATGAAATTCCAGGAGTGCAAGGATTCTGTCTGCTTATTAGAAATACTCTATAATCTGACTCCACCTGATGAGTTAAGATGTAATATATAAGTTTTAAAGACATTCATTTGAACTTTACTAAAACCACTGTTAATAAAATTGAAAATTTTTGATTTTGCTTTTATTTTTTTCAGTTATTGCTATAGAAAATGACATGTAGTTGGAGCAAAGCAAGTAAGTACTCTTCCTATTGGACACTGAACAGTAAATCCCTTCTTCACTACTTCTTGGGTTCTCTGCTGTATGATAAGATTCTGGTTCCTGATATTGGAGTACTTAACTACAACATGGGATTCTAGTCAAAAAGCACAAATAAATAAAGGCATTTCCATGTAGTGTTTGTGGCTTCCAATCAATGACCTATTTAAACAAAATCTGCTAGTGATTATAATGTAAATCTAAACAAACTCATGAACTGTGGACATGTTATGATAAAGTTCATTATTTCATACAGTTACTAAATATGGATTATAAGTAATGCAATATAAATATAAAAACTACTATGCTAAGCAAAATAATGGCTGGTTAATGTAACACGAGAAATAAAAGACCCAGAGACAGATATTGGAATTCAACCTTCAAGCTGAATGTAAGAAAAGCAAAGCAGTCAGCCACTAGCTTCTTACCTCTACTTCAGGCTCAGTAGACTGATCCTGTCTCCAGGAGCTCCCACCAAGCCTCTTACTGTAACCTTTCCTTAGTGTGAGAATGAATGTCTCCTCTTGAGTACTGAAGACCCTACATCTATCTTTTATACCCCTCTAGTTCTGGGATTAAAGGCATGTGATCTGTTATTCTTTTAGACTGATTCAATCTCATGCATCCCTGGATGGCCTTGAACTCACAGAGATCCATCTACCTCTTAATCCTGAGTACTAGGATTAAAGGTGTGTGCCACCACCTCCTACCTTCTGGCTGCTGAGATTAAAGGTGTGTGCCTGCCTTCTATGCCTTGTGGCTGACTTTGCATTCTGAGTCCTCAGGCAAACTTTAATAAACCATAAATAATATATCACTGCAGGTAATAGCAGAGTGTTGAGTGCCCACATTTTTTGGGTTAATGAACTCATGTGTAGAATTAGAAAAGATGACAATTCATTCCTTGGATTTTTCTGATTAGTGACAGACTAAATTACTGAATTGTTTCTGTTTTGTTTTAACATTTTCCCCAAACCATTTAGTATTGTCATAAGTTTTATTTTATAACTTTGTTCTTTAGTGATTATGACTTACAAAATTTTATGATAGGAAGCTATTTTCCCTCTTTCTATGCTGTGATCCATTTATTCTAAATATACTTTCCCTTGGTCATGATAATCGAAGACAACATCCTCTGAATTTTCACATAGTTTCTGAGATTTAAGAAAACATGGTGTCCAGATTGAGGGAGTACTGATCTATTACCCAAAGCCCCATAGATTTTAATGTCTTTTTTCTTTTTGTATTGTTTTCTACTTTTGTATTTATTTTCTTCTAACCCCTGAACGTCTTTTGAGGTACTTTTTGGTTTCTAAACATAAAAACTAAGTTGTAGCTACTGGTTTGTACCATCATAACATAGTACCATTGATTTGCAAGATGGTACAAATTTTAGGACTATTGAATCTATACTATGGGAATATAATCACAAGCTATGCACAGGATTCTTTATGTCTTAACTGTAATTTTCAAGATTGTTATTTGCTTTTTAAAAATTTGATATATATTACCACTTACTTTAAGTAAAGAGTGTCTGAAATAGAAAACAAAAAAACCAAAAAATGGCGTCATTTCTTCCTTGGTGATTCCATTGAGCTATATAATAACACTAAGCCATGGAACAGCTGTCTCAAAGATTTCAGTAGTGACAAAATCCTGAATGAAGGGAGACAGTAGCACTGCTGAGTTCCTTATGTTCAGCAGTGATTTTCCAATTGTACATCAGCTTGATGTGCACAAACTATCAGAGCAACAAGGTGAATCAAGTCCTGCACACTCAGCTGGCTTGTCACCAGGCATCAGGAAATCCTTTGTGACTAAAAAGCTAAAGATGGAATCCCAGAGCAGACTACACAAACAGTTAAATGCCAGTTTCCTTAAGAATGGAAAGCATGCATCCCATGGCAAGGGACTTTAGCTGAGTTTCCAAGATAGTTTTCAAAGGCAGTTAGGTATTTCAGATATATTGACATATTTTGATCAATATGAATATCTAGAATTATGGATCAAAATAATCTTTCTTTATGTGGAATCATGAACGATGATAAACGTAGAGTGTTAGGGCTGGATACAGATCTTAGTTTCTTAGCACTGGCCTGGCATGTGCAGTTCCTTTAACTGGATCCCCAGCCATGAATGAACAAATTCTGTTGACTAGTATTACCTTTTCATAGAAAATACAGAATAAGTTTATCCATATTGTGCTGGAATTTATATGTGAATTTCATTGAATTTATAAGTGGGAAAGAACTGATAGCTTTAAGATCTTAGGTTTTCCGTTCAATAATAAATATTGTCTCTCTAGTAACTTATGCCACTTCCAGGTTCATTCAACAACATTTTACATATTTGTCATGAATATGCTATATGCATCTTGATATATTTATACTGATGTTTAAAATATTGATAAGCAGCATTTTAAATTATATTTATTTTTAATGGTTCATAGGAAAATACTTGACTTTTATGTATGGTTTTTGAAACCTCGTACTTGGTGTACTCATAAACTCCACTGAGTTTTTAAATGATTCCTAGAAAATGCAATCTCATAGCAGAGTTCTTGTGCCTGTGGCTCTTGCAATCTCCCTACCCCCTCTTCGACAATGTGTAATAACAGGTAAAGAAGAGGTCATGAGACTGAGAGAGAATAAGGTGTTAAGATACATGGGAGGGGATGGAGGGAGCAAAGTGTAGAGGAAAATGATGCAATTATATTTTACTGTAAAATTAGATTAATAAAATGAAAAAAGATTCTACAGTATGTTCAACATAAATAATCAATAGTCATGATACCTACAAATAAAAGCAATTTTTCTCAAATCTTTCCAGTAACAATCCTTGTTTTCATTTTCTTGTTTTTTTTCATCTTGAACTTTTAGAATAATGTGGGATAGAAGTAATAAAAGGGGATATTTTATTTGTTTGCCTTTATTGCTATTTGTGACATTTAGTTTTAAGCCCAACAAAGTTTATGCTCTAATGATTCAATGTGTCACATGTCAATATATTACCTTGAAGAAATTATATTGAATGTTATACAATCATAATTATTTCATGAAGACTTTAGGATCTGTTCTATTTGTCCTAAGAATTGAGTTTTTATTCATACTGCTCCCAGTACGTCTAATTGTGTTTATTTTTTTCTTAAATAACCCTTAAACATATACTCCAATTTGTAAGGGCAGTAATTATCCAGGTTTTAACTCATATAAAGACTTAGGTGTAAGGTACATGAATAAGATAGAACATTCATCATTCATCATACTGGGTTTGGATTACCCCAGCTTGGCATAATGTTTTCAACTTCTGAACATTTACCTGAAAAATTTCTTTTCTGTACATCTGAATAAAATTCAATATACTATATTTTTTATTATCCATTCCTCAGTTACAGGACATACAGGCTGTTTTTGTTTTCTCACTATTGTGTATAAATAGGCAATGGATAGATGAATAAGTAACGATCTGTGAGTAGGATATCAATTACTTTGGACATATGCCAAAGAATGGAATAGCAGAATTATATAATAGATCTATTTCTAGTTTTTTGAGAATTCTGCAAACTGATTTCTATAGCAGCTACACTAGTTTTCCTTGCCCAACATCCTAGCCAATGTTGTCAATTGTTTTATTTGTCTGAGTCATGGTACTTGAGGTAGATAATATCTCAAAGTATTTTTAGTTTTCATTTCCCTAACTGTGAATGGTCTTAAATATATGATTTTCTTCTCAAATGTTTTTATTTCTCTGTTGTAGAATTTTTTGTTCTAATCAGCAGTCTATTTTTTTAATTGGGTCATTCTTGAGCTTTATAAAAAATTCTTTATATGGTGTTAATATTACTCATCTATCACATTATAGCTTGCAAACATTTTCTCCCACTCTGCTGTCTTCTTCTTCACAAAGAAGTTTTCTTTGATAAGAAGTGTCCATTGCTGCATATAAGGTATTTACTATTTGATTTCATTAGGTCCCATTGGTCAACTGAAGATCTTAATTACTGAGAGAATGAAGTCATATTCAGAACATCCTCTTGGGCATCCATGTTTCCTATAGTGCTACTTTTATTTTCTTCAGTTATGCAGTGTTTCAAGTTTCACACTGAGTTCTTTAGTCCACTCGGAGTTGAGTTTTGTATAAGATGATCAATATGGAGCAAATTGCACTGGTCTACATGTGAAAATCCAGAAGAAAGGAATGATGGTATGCAGAAAGGAGTTATTCCAGAACATCTAACAAAAACTCTGGTGCTAGGTTTGGGGTCAGGGGAATTGAAGAGACTCCCAAAGTGTGATAGGCTAATTCCATTGCCCTTGCTTGCCTACCAGAACATGAGCTATTGCTAGAGACCCCACACAATTCAGGCACAGCTTTGAAGGAATGGAATTGTAACTGATCTGGAAGGCTTCTGCTGAAAGACCAGCTTCTATGAAATCTGCCAAGGGAGAAACATCAATCAACGTCTGGCAGGAGCCATACGACTTCTTTGGGAGATAAGGCATGAGAATAACATGAATAGCTCTTCTTGTGGTAAGACTCCTGGAGACCCTGATCCACTGGTCAAGAGCCTGTGGGCAGTTCAATGCATGATTCTGGGATACATGCTCTTCTTTCTTTCTTTCTCTATGCCAGCCATACTGCTGACCTGAAAGAATCACAGTATCATGAAGTTTAATGATACATATTTGCATAATTGTCCAGGAAGATTTGTTTTAACCATAAGAGTGTTAAAGGAATGCTATTAAATAGGCAGTATCAGGAGTTAATGGGAACATTCAAGGAACAGGAAATGAAGCAGAATCATAGAAACCCATTATTCCCTCTTTTCTAATAGCTATGCCAATATCCCAGGAATTTAAGGGAGATATACATATGGACAAGGAATAAAAGTGCCAACTATTAGCCATAAGTTTCCAAAGTATGTTACCTATAGGATAAATGGAAAAGCTGGTATAACCCCAGAGGGGATAAAGTAGTACAAAATGTAGAATGGATTGATCCAGCTGTGGCTGGTGAGTTGATCATGAGAATCTAGGGTCTACCAAATGGAAATATTAACCATGAGAGACAAAACTGTCTCTCACCTTACAGGATGCTTTAACCACATGTGCTGCAAACTGGGCACACTGTTCAAAATGTAGGTGTGCTTAACTAGAAGAGTTACTTTGCAATTTGCAAAACTGCTTATGCTTGTGACAACAGAGATAGATTTTTTAAAAAATAATGGCTATCTGTGGGAGAGTTGGGAGACTGAAGGGCAAAGAGACCAGGAACAAACTGGTGATTATTATAGCCAATTTTAGAAAATAAGACTAGTTGTAAAACTGCTCATGCAAACAACTGAAACTGTATAAAGACAAGCTATCCAGGACCACTTGTTTGAACAACAACTAGTGGTCACAATCCCCTCATGGCACCAACTCCACACATCTATCCCAAGTCAATGAACCTCTCTGGAGTAAGGTCTTCAGCAAACAGTCCTATGGAACTGTATAGCCTATGAATTATAACAAGGACCATCAGGGCAATATATACCAAAGGATAAAATATTAGCACTTATACATTGAGGATAACTAATAGTTGTCTAGCTAGGCTTGAGGCCTGTTCAATAGAAAGGAATTCATGCCTGGAACTATCAATCTAGCCAACTACAGAAGGGTAGTGAGGTCATGGATTTAGTGGGGCACTTACTAGTAATGTCAATTTCCTAAATTAGTATTATTTTTAACTGTGTTCTAGATACTTATTCTTTTACTTACAAGAAAATATAGCTCACTCTTCACCAATGACAACTTGTAAATTTAAAATAGATGGAAACTGATGCATAAATGTACAACTGGGATCAAAACATAACAAACGGGTGATTGTAGTATGCCAAATATCTATTTTGACACCACTACAACAAAATCCCTATACCTAAGCCTCAGGGAAAATCTTGGAAGAAGAATGAAAAGATTGCAAGAACCAGAGGATCAGGACATCTGCTGCAAAGCACTATCTTCTGTATATGAGAGAGAAGCTATAGCTATGAAAGTTCACCAATGACAATATCAGGGCACATGCCCATGTAGATGGGGAAAGTCACACACACACACACACACACACACACACACAGACACACACACCCGTGTATTCACATATACATCTATAGGTACATTTATACATGAATGTATGCCTGTAATAAAAATGAAAGGGGAGTTTGTGAATTTGAAAAGGAGTGAGGGACATGGGAAGACAGTGTGGGTAGAGGAAGGGATGGAAATCATGTAAGTACAATACGCATGTATGAAATTCTCAAACTATTAAACTATAAAAGGTATATTACATTGAAACTTAAGTATGAGCCAATTATGTTTTTCATATATCCATTTCTTCATTTGTAATTCAATTCGTGATACAATATTAAGACATTCAACATTTGCATAGTATTCTCACACATATATTAGTCTTTCTAATACTCCCTATATTGGATAAAGACCAGCTACCCAGTTACCAAGATTCCTGTGGCATGTCTTTGTTGCCTTCACTCATCTGATAGGTTCATTGAATTCATGCATTCCGTACAGTCCAAGCTTGGTAAAAATGAAGTAATTTTTACTGTAGTGTGTGTTTGTGCTTTAAAGACACTTCTATGACTATAAAACCCTTTTTGAGTTATGAAACCTTTTGGAAACACTGGTCTTCTGTTGGCCTGCTTTGTGGTCTGTTCTCGAGGAAGGTCCTGGAAAACTAATATTCTTCTCATTAAAGCTAAACTTATTAGTGTGTTTACAGAAACTGGTACTTCTTGTTTGCCCTTAAGGTTCATACGTTTTATTATAATATTTCTCAGACATGCATTTTGGGTCATTTTCTCCATGTACAATTTAGACTTTCTGAGAGTGTTTATCTACATTTACTATTTCCTCAGCTTACCACTTTAAATACTACTATTATTCAGCTTTACAAACTCTGATATTTCAAAAGGCATAATTTTTCTTGCTTCTGTTCCTTTTCATATACTTTCTCCCTAAACAAGTAGTTCTTTTTTTTTTTTTGGTTTTTTCGAGACAGGGTTTCTCTGTATTGTTTTGGAGGCTGTCCTGGAACTCACTCTGTAGACCAGGCTGGCCTCGAACTCACAGAGATCCGCCTGCCTCTGCCTCCCGAGTGCTGGGATTAAAGGCGTGCGCCACCAACGCCCGGCAACAAGTAGTTCTAAAAGAAGGAATTCAATATAATCTTCCAGCCTTTCTCATTGCCTTTCTAAGTGGTGTTTGTTAATATTTTATTCTAATCTATATTTCCATAAGCATCTTATAATTTATTTTTCATTTCTTGCTTGAATTTGCACTTCTATTCACTTTCATTCCTCAACTGCATTGACTTTTGTTGCCTTGAGTTTTCTACAGCATTCTTTATATATATATGTATATATATATATATATATATGTTGCTTCAATGCATTATAAAATCAAATCCATCCAATCCCGTTGGCAGTATGAGCTACATTTTGCCGCTGGCTTATTGATTTGGGGAACAGGATATTTATCAGAACACATATTTTGATTTTAAGACATTTATTTACTTTTCACAGCACTTTTGTTTAGACTTGGCTCAAAATATTTCACTTTTTGCCTTTTGTTGTCAATTTTATGCCTCAAGAATACTGCTATTTATCACCTATCTATCTATCTATCTATCTGCACATATACATACATAGATATTGCTTTGGGGTTATTTTTAATCATTATTTTTTTGAAGACCTGATACCCAGCTCCCAAATAAGTCACATGGAGTCTTATTATTACTTATAAATGTCTGGCCTTAGCTTAGTTTGTTTCTTGCCAGCTTTTCTTAACTTAAATTATCCTTTCTATATTTTGTCTCTGGGCTTTTACCTTTATCTTATACACCTTTCTTTACTTCCTACTCCTTGGCAGTCTGTGTAGCTGGATGACTGCCCCCCTTCTTGCTCCTCAGGCTCTCTTCCCAGATTTCTCCTATTTATTCTCTCTGCCTGCCAACCCTGTGTATCCTGTCTACTGCCTTGCTGTTGGGGATTCAGCTCTTTATTAGACCAATAAGGCAAAGTAACACAGCTTTACAGTTAAATAAGGCTAAATAAAAGAATGCAACACATCTTTACATCATTAAACAAATGTTCCACACAGCATAAAAAATGTAACCCATATTTAACTAATACTCTACAAATATATATATATATGTATGTATATATAAAATCTTTAAGAAGGGTGATCTAATGGTCTATCATGCTTGTTTTGTTTTGTGTAGGATGTTTAACTTTTTTCAGCCTAGGATGTAAGATAGCATCTTTCATATATAAATTACCTGCACTACTATGATGAGGAAAGAGTAAAATGTGACTGATTGAATAGAATTTGCAGTTGAGAAGCAGAAAATGGAGAATGCTGTTGATCATCTCACTTTCTCGTTTTTATTTATTCCGGGATTGCAATAATGTGATGATGCCACCTGCAGCTGAGGTAATTTTCCTACTTTCAATTAACCAAACCTGAGAACTTTAGCTCAGAAAAGCACAGAGGTTTGTTTATTAGAATTTTAGATTTTGTCAAGTTGACAATATTAATCAACACATCTGTTTTTTCATTATATCCCCTTTCCCTGTTGTCTTTCTCATAGAAACTATAAGTCTGCACTCTATCCCCAACTCTCCAAACTAATGGGTCATTCCTAGCTACAAAATTCTCCTTAGAATATTATTGTATTCTGCTTACCAGTATTGAAATCCTATGGTATTGCTTATTTACCAGAAATCCCTGATGTGTCACCTGTTATACTCATACTATACAAAGGTTCATGTTTTCTATCATAGTATTTACAAGGCAATAGGGGTAGATTCAGACTCAGTTGGCCATTATCATCTACAAATTAATATTTTCTCAGAGAATGTTTTAAGCAATATGCTGATTATAGGAGACTTGTGGCAGTTCAACTACAATATTAAGGGGTTATATTTATGAGAATTCGGTAATAATTTAGGTTACTAAAGTGGCTTACAACAGCAATGGCACAACTGAATTCAAAGGTTGAAGATAGGTTCAAACTATATTTCTTTATACAAGAACTAGTTTCCATTTCTCACACTGAGTCTCTATTTAAAAAACATACATTATCAAATAACTTTTCTATTAGTTAATGGACTGAGTCAGTATCCTACTAGTATGCAGTGAAGAGTTATAAGTTATATAGTGATTTGAATAAAAATGGTCTACATAGGTCTATTTTAGGATGTGTGGCCTTGTTGGAGGAGATGAGACCTTATAGTAGAGGAAGTGTATCACTGTGGGGTGAACCTTGGGGTCTTAAAAGGTCAAGCTACACCCACTGTGGCACACAGTATTTTCTGATGCATCCAGATCAAGATGTGCAACTCTCAGCTACCTTTTCAGTACCCTGACTGCCTGCACAACACCATGCTACTAGCTATGATGATAATGGACTAAATCTCTGAAAGTGCAAGCTAAATGTTTTCATTTAAAAAGTTGTCATGGCCATGGTGCCTCTTCACAGCAACAGAAACTCTAAGTAAGACAGATGTTAGTACCAGATCTGAGCCATTGCTCTGACAAACCTGACCATGCTTTTATTTGGAGGAATGTGGATGTTGGGATGTTGGATTAGAAAAGTAGTTGAATGCTTTACTGGGGCTTAAAGGTCCATATTAGTAGGAACTTGGAAGACAGTGGTGCTGAGGGTGATTTGAACTGAGTGGGGCTGGATCAAGAAATTTCACAGGAGACGAATGTCAGTATGTAGCCTAGAGAGCAGTCTTGTGATATTTTGGCTAAATGGAAGAGTTTTTTAATTAATTTTGTTGGCAGAAGTAATTACAGCCTAGTATTGACTCTGTTGTGTGTCTATTAGTAGTTATTCTCATGAAGTTTTATAATGAAAAGGACCAAGGTAGGGAAGGAAAGATACAAAATTTACAATTTGATGAGAAAAGAAACACCAGGATGTAGAATGGAACTAAATCCTGTGTTCGTGGCAAAAAACAGATTAAAGAAATGCCTGCTGTTAAATGGAATAAAGGGTAACCTCAGGGCAAGATTCCAACCAACTAAGCTTCCAACTTATGAACAGTGATTAAAGAAAAGCTCAGAGCTGATATGGTAGTTCACACCTTCAATCCCAGTACTCTGGAGGCAAAGAAAGGAGGGTTTCTGAGTTCAAGGTCTGCCTGGCCTACACAGCAAATTATAGAACAGCCAAGTTTAGGTTTTGAAGGAATGCACAGAAAACAGAAAGTTTGTGAATATGTAATTAAACAAGGGAGTCACTGTCTAACACTAGAAAGCAGTAGAACTTGGCATCTTTGACCGTGTGGATCTGGCTTTTGAGTCAATGATACAGGGAAGGGTTTATGAAATCTACTTCCATGACTAAGAAAAGATGTAGAGGCCTGGCAGTTGTTGGGGAGTCCCTTAATGGTTTCCTAGAGAGACCATTACGTGAAACCCGGATTTCCTTGAACACCCCAAGATGTTGGAGATGCCCAAGTAGTGGGATAACTGCCAAGGAAAGCTGCTAACAGGGATTGAAATGTGCCCAAGGAAAAGAGGTATATTACAGTCAGCAAAGCTCAAAGAGCTGAAGATCTGAAGACCATGTTTTAATTTAACATGGAGATGCAGAATTTGCAGTTTGCTCAGCTGGTTTTGGTTTTCTTTGGTCCAGTGTTTCCTAATTATCCTCCCTTTCCCCCATTTTGGAATTATAATGCATACCCTGTGCCATTATATGTTGGAAGTATGTGATCTGCTTTCTCATTTTGATTTTTACAGGGTATTACAGTTAAGAAATTACATGAGTCTCAGAAAAGACTCTGAACTTTAAACTCTTGAGTAAATTTGAGACTGTTATAGACTATGATGACTTTTAAAGTTAGACTTGATGCATTTCCATGTTATATTATGGCTATAAGTTTATGGGGTCCATGGAAGGTTTCACTCTCCCTGGGGAGCAGAGAGGGACTGGGATGGGGGTTGATGGGGTTTAGGGGAGGAAGGAAGGGAGAGGAAATCTGGGATTGACATGTGGAACAATCTTGCTTCTGATTTAAATTAAAATAAAATAAAAAATAAAGATTATGGGGGTCACGGAGTGGAATATCACTGTTTGAATAGATATGACCCATATAGGTCCATAGGGAGTGGGGCTGTTAGGAAGTATGGCCTCATTGGAGTAAGTACATCACTGTGGGGGTAAGCTTTGAGATCTCATAAGCTCAAACTATGACTGTTGTTGCATACAATCTCCTTCTGCTACCAGCTGATAAATATGTAGAACTCTTAGCTCCTTCTCCAGCACCCTTTCTCCATTTATACCACCATGCCATGATGGCGATGGACTAAGCCTCTGAAACTGTAAGCTAACCTCCATTAAATGGTTTCCTTTATAAGAGTTTTCATGGTCATGGTATCTCTTCACAGCAATAAAAACCCGAACTAATTCACTGATCTTTAGTAAAATACAGAGGAAGCATTACTAATATGATTTGAAAGACTGCAAATCTCATATCATTAATTCATTGTTATAAATCCTGTAACTATTATCATTTCTTTTGGGTATTTAGAGGCTTGCTTGATTTAATTCATATTCTTGAACTGTTTGTTTTTTTCTGAACTAATTATTATAGGTCTTAAACATCCATGTGAGGATGTTTAGCAACTAAATAGCAAACTGGTTTGGATTAAATAATAGGAATTCATATACTCTGTCACCAACATAAATCATTTAATATAGTTCATATATGTCATAGTTACTCAGTTAATATGAACTGTTTAAGATATGAGTTATACAAACTTACATCTATCAGGCATAGATTATTATAGAAATGACAAATAAAAGAGGATTTTGTTGGTCATTTCCATCTGGTTGTGGTCAATAACATTAAAAATACCTCAGTAAAACGTTCCAGTTTTAGAATATGAAGTCAGAACCTTAGAAAAGTTTCCTGAAATACTCATGCTTTTTTTAAGTCAAGGACCATTGTTATAAGCATGTTATAAGTAAAGAAAAATAATTATTTAGTTCAGAAGAAGAACATTCATATATTTCATTCTTTACTCCACCTTTCTGATGGTGTGTTTCTTAATTCAGCTAGTTAATAATTGATACTTTTGTGCCATTGTATTATAATCATGAGGATAAAAGTGGCTTTATTAAGTGGGTACTAAGTTCACTAGGTACAATATTAAGACTAAGCTAAGTGTTTACATCCTGGATCATTGTTACTACAACCCTAGGATTTAGTCCTTTGTTAAAATTCTCTGTGGGGAATACATACTCCAAAACACACTTTGCATATTATAAATACAAAAAAACATGAATATTGGGCCATATTCTGGCAACATATTTTGAACCATCTACTGTGATATTTCAATGCTTATAGAATATCCACTCAGGAATTTCTGGTTTCAGAGGCTCCACTGAAAGAACCAGGAAATTGTTATATATTATTAAGTCATTGGAGAAAGGGATCCCAGAGACACTTCACAGACATCATCCATTGTCAATGCTATTGGTTACCTTCTATAGCATGAAAGTAAGGTCCCATCCCTGAGGATATTACTTATTTATGTCTTCAAACATAGAGAAATACACTAGAAGCTTTACCTTACTGACTGGCATTCATAGTGCTGTGTAGAGAGCTGCGAAGTGCCGCACCCTTAAGATGGCGCTGGCTTCTGGCTTCTGCTAGCCCGACAGCAGGTGCTCTCTGTGATAAACAACTCCTTAAGAGCCCCACATGTATTTGGTTAAGGCTGGATATCAGGTTTGCTTCCACGTACGTGGACCTATCTGCATGTTCCACGTGGCATACTGGGGTTGGCCACCCAAGGGCTTTTAAGGTGTGGGTTGGCACTCCCGGGGTCAGAAGATTGTTCAAGGTTCCTGAATAAACTGCTTAAAGAAGAGTCGGAGCATTGCATCTTCCTTGCTGGTCAAAGTGGGCACGACAGTGCTGGAAGGTACTATACATGCTGTTAGAGAGAAAAGATCATCAGTGTCACCCAGCTATGAACCAAGCTACCTACAATAGTAATCTGCCTGCAAGACTCAATTGTGCTGCATGGCACAAAAGTTACAGGGGATAACAAACCACATTTTGTTTAGTTTTAAGCCATACTTCATGAGATGGAACCCATACCTGACAATTCAAATGTGGTCAAGAACTGAGACAGGTAAGATCATGGGCCCTAGAGGATAAAACTACTACTATTATTGTGCTTAAGGAACAGCCTCAAAATGACTCCTAATGACATATTGCTGAATGCATATGACATCTTTGTGTCACTCAACCTTCACCAGAGAAGCTTCTTTCGTATTGTGGTAATCAACATAAGAGACCCAAACTGGGTATTGTGCAAATAGTAACAGACCTTATAGTTCTCAGACCAACATGAGAGGTCTATATCAAACCCCATTCCTCAGGGTCTATGGATCTATGTATTGAGAAAGCTAAAGGCTGTAAGAAGCAGAGGTGTTGGATTGCTACAAAGAAACAGTATCTTCTGGACTATACACGGCTGATGCACATATGAGTTCTGTAACAACATGCACAAGCCCTGCATACATTCAAGTCAGAAAAAATTCAAGGATGGGGAAGGAAAAATAGGCACTGAGTTTTCCTGGAAAAAATGAGGTTATTTGTAATTGATGCCTGTAGTGAGAGGGGAAAGTCCATTTTCCTCAATAGAGTGACAATTTTATCTTAAAAATACCCTAGAAATTGTTTGAGATAAAATTTCAAATTTAATTTCAACATGCTCCCAAAGCAGAAACATTGATGACATTATTTGTACTGGATATGTTCTGAGTAGTTTTTGAAAGGATAATGGAAAGATACAAGTAAGATTTTTAATGAACAAAGAGGACATGAATTTGAAAAAAAGAGTGAGGGGTTGACGAGAGTGCTTTCTACGTTGGTGCTCTCCAGAATATCACAGAGACAAAACCTGGTTCCTTTCACCTAGTGACAGTTATATGTACATGAGATTTCGTCACCACCTCTTGGATAGAGACCCTGCTTCTGTCTCACCACTCTTATTTTTCAGATGTTCTGCAGTGTTTTGTCCCAATAAAGAACATCCTACTATTTCCAAGCTAAAGTTACTATAAACATTCACATCCAGTTTTGGGGGAAGACACAGTATTTACTTCTTTTCATACATACTAAAAGAATATGAATGAAAGAATGTATGTCAATAGTGTGTTTAGCTTTGCATAAAACTGCCAAACAGCTCACTTTACCAAAATGGCATTAGATTTCTGCACTCATACCATCAATAAATGACAGTACTTGCTACCCCTGCTGCTTAGATTATTGTGCCGTCAGTTCTGGGTTTTGGCCATCGTAACTGTGTATAGTTTTACACAGTTATTTTGTGCTTTGCTGATAACATACTTTGTAACAACTTTTTAGATGATATTTTGATCATTATGTCTTCTTTGGGGAGCAGCCTGTAGAGTTTTTTGTTTGCCCATTGTTAATGAGGTTATTTGTGCTTCTATAATTGAATTTTTATAAATCTTGGTATATTTTAGAAGGTAATTTTTTCTCAAGTATGTTTTTTTGCATTTTTTCAAGTTCTGGCTTGTTATTCATTTCTTCATTATATCTTCATAAAGAGTTATAAACTTTTAAATGTAATTCAGCTTACAAATTCTTACTTCATGCATCATGCCTGTGTCCTGACATTTAGAATTCCTCCTATAATGCCTTCTTTGGGTTTTGTTTTGTAATTTTACATTCAGATAAATTATCCACTTTGTAAATTTTATAAAACATCACAAAGGAAAATGTGATTAAAAATGCAATTGCTTGTGATCAGAAACCAATTTACTTCTGAATAATATGATAAAACTAAGCTTGAAATGAATATTAAACAGCTTATAGAGAAAGGTTTGTTTTTATTCCAAGTCGTTAACTTAAAGCTTGTAATTGAAAATAGTGAACTACTAAGCTTAGCTACTTTTGAAAAATAAAACTGAAGCTTACAAACCAAAATAGATCAGCCAAGTAAGTTTGTTTACATTTTTCTGATGCTAGAAATAACTTCAGAATACACTGTCTAATATATATTTGGAAATGGGACTTTCCTGGCTGTATTTGCATGTTAAATTCCTTGACCTTTATGAGTATACATATTTTCATGTTATTTATATGCATATTTACACTGATTTATATATTTATTGACTTATATAACTATGTATCATGTATGTATATGTATGTTATCATGGGCATCTTTTCTCAAGATGGATAAAATCCATCAATTCTGAAAAAGCATTGTAGGATCAAAGACGCCTGACCTCTGTGTTCAAGCAATATTAATTTGTTTTTACAAGATGGCAAATGAGTCCTCCATCATATGCATAAAACATTCACATTGTATTTGTCTTTGTATGTGAGTGTAAATTAGCCTTCTAAATTGCAAGAGGAAACTTCTTTAAATAATTTGTGGAAGAAAAATTGTTTACCACTCAGGTTAGTTAGGACCACAAAAAGATAAAATTAATTAGTTAAGAATCCTATGTTGTTCCAATGACTCCTTTAGGTCATCCAGAATGAAAAATAAAGTGTGTCCCCACTGTGGCACATTTCATTGCAATTATTTGTGTCTATATTTATCCAGTTTCTACCAAGATACTATACCACAAATCAATCCAAAAATGAAATTTTAATAGGGAAAATGTGGCAGTGAAGGTTACTTGAGAAACAATACACAGTGTTTCACACAGCAGTAACAACAAAGGTGTTATCTATTATTAAAGACTAAAATTTTAGTGCAAGGTGAAAATATGTAAAGATCAATTGACTAAAGTGAAATGAATTACAGAAAATAAGCATGGAATTTTGTTACCTGAAAATCTTCCATAACAGAAGGCAATATTATTTTTTCATTTGTGTGAGATATAAAAACATACATATTAATGTAATATATGATTAAATGAATGTATTTATATATCCATTCATGTCTAGATAACTAAAATAACTCCACAAGGAATTTTTTTCTAAATTCTTCTATACTGACATTTTTTAAAATTTAATTTAAATTTTTTGTTTGCTTTTTGACTTTTTTGATGGATGATATTGATAATAGCACTAACCTAAAAATAATATTTAATAGAAAAAACTAGATCAATATTACTTTGAACATGAATGGAAATATGCTATCCAAAATACAGAAAAGCTGTATTTTGTGGCCCTAAAATGTATCTTGAAAATAATGTTGAGCAACAACTCCATCAAAGACCACAGAATGATAATGTATAAACTATAGAATTGACATCTCCATGCCTGGACAGTTACCCAAAGTTCCTCTGTAATGTCGGAGCATCCATCTTCAGCCCATAGGCCATAATGTGTCTGACAGACTCCTCAGCAAATCAGGAAATTTGAAACTGTCTGCCTGTATTGGCAGTTTGTAGTCATTGTATTCTGTGTCCAGTAGAATGTCTGGTAAACTCTTCCATGAAGCAGGAACCCATTAGGACTTTCCCATCAAGTTCAACAGTCACTTTCCTGTGGGTACTGCATGTCCAGCTTATCAAACAGCCCATGCAATATGGCTATGTCTTGCCATATTGAAAGCAAACTCCATAAGGAGTTTCTTAAAGGCCCATCTTCTTCTCTGAATGAAGTAATTGGTGTTGGTAGGAGTAGTTGTATCTTACTGTCAAGAAAATCCTGAACCATTTTATATTTTTGGTTGTGAGCCTAGCCTTTAAAGGCTGAGCTATCACTTCAGCCTCTTTTCCAAAGTAACATGTCCTTAAATTTAAATTTTGAAGTCAAGGCATTTTTAAAATATATAAATTGAATTAATCCAACAGCATTTATAGTCAAATATCTGTTAGCAGCTTTTGCTTTTTCTTCAGCAACCAAAAAATTCAAAGACAACACAATAGCATATAGTGTCCAGACTCTCATTTTCCATCTTTTTAATTATTATTTATTTTCATTTTATTTTTTCATTTTCTGAGACAGGGTTTCTCTGCGTACTTTTGCCTGTCCTGGAATTCACTCTGTACACCAGACTGACCTTGAAATCACAAGAAATCTGCTTGCCTCTGCCTCCCAAGTTCTGGGATTAAACGTGTGTGCCACCACACCCAGTTACTCCATTTCTTTTGTTTTTTTTCCTTTTTTCTTTTCTCTCCCAAGCCTACATATATTTTTAAACACACTGTAACCCTTTTAGAGATTTTAATTCATCTGAATCTGTCTTTATTCTATATCTCTACGTTTCTCTAGCCTTGAGTCTCTTATCTGCTAAAGAACATTGCTAAAATTAAAGAGGCAGCTGTTTTAGCCTCTGGCTTTCCAAAATGGTTGGGTTGGTACATTTACCACCAGCACTGGGAACTGTGCTCACTGCCTTAGTCTATGCCGACATCAAGCATCATGCTACCAGCTTGGAGATGTAGTCACTGCAATTGCCAGCTGCTCATACACACCATTCAGTCATTAACAGGGTCTCTTAAAAGTGCCTTGAAGGTTTTTTTGTTTGTTTGTTTGTTTTGCCATTTATGCCAAGTCAGGGAGACTTCCTTAAATGTGCTGAATGAGAGTCTGCTTGTCTCTAGCAATACAGAGCCCACCTGAGAAAACGTTGCTACAAAGAAGGGGTGCTTGTCTCTGTTCTTTTGTTTCTAAAATCCCCTTTTAAGCTTTTGTCAGGTTTACATGGAAATTCATGCTGCACGTTGCTTTTGTAACATTGAGATTTCTGTCCCAGCCGGTCCTGCCGACATTCTCTGCCCCCAAAAAGCACACAGATGCTATATTAATTATGAAACTGTTGGCCATTGTCTTGGGTTTCTTATTGGCTAGCTCTGTCTTAATAGTAACTCATAATTATTAATCTAAATATTTCCAGGCGGTCTTATTTTACAGGAATGCTGGACTTGCAACTCCTTTGCCTTCTACATTTTGACTGTTTAGCATCTCTGTAGAGAAGAGAGTGATTTTCTGTTTGTTCCTGCTTTTATCCTAATTCTGCCCAGGTATATCACTTCCTGCCTGTCTGTACAGACCTCCAAACCTCTATGGTTAGCTAATGGCAGTTTCTGCCCAGCTATGTCACTTCTGGGGATCACATGACAACTCCTCTCTGCCTGTACTTCCCAGTATCCTCCTTGTCTCATAGTTCTACCTATCATCCTGCCTGGCCAATCAGTGTGTTTTTTCATCAACCAATAAGACAAACTTGTAGACAGGAGAACATTCCCCATCATACAAGTAATTTAATGTTTCAAGGCAAAGAAAGAAATGTAAAAATTTGAGCAATTCCTTGAAATAAAAACAGGAAGGTACTTTCTTTTTAAATTGCTCCTATTTAAACATAATGGGTCCATTTACATACTTAAATTGCAATATTCAACAAATTTGAGATTGAGGTCCTAACTTACCTCCATGATTAAATCAAAAGAGACATAATTATGAAACTAAGGCAAGAAAGCTATTTATAGTTTTTCTACACTGTATATAATATGCTGCAAAAGAAAGTAGCAAGATTATTAGCTATAAATGAATCCATTTTGTCACTGTGCAATTTATATTAAGTTGAAGTTATTTGTGGATATTTTTCATATATATGAATATGTAGAATATATATATTAAACACTTATAATGGTTAATCTTTGTCAGTAATTACATCAAATTGTTCATAGGTTAGAGGATTTTTTGTATATCTTATTTTTCACTTTCTAAAAAGAGTAACATAAAGCAAATAAAATGCTTGAGTGATTGGTTATGCTTTTGAAAGTCTATAGATTAGAAGAAATACCATTGTGGTTTCATTCTTAGTGCTACTCATTTCTCATTAGGAGTATCTGAGCAACGGGTTGGGCATGGAAAGTTTCTTGAATGTAAGAGTGCTGTATCTGTTACATGGTACACAGAGAGGAAATACTAGCCTTCACTGATTTCCATCTTAATGAGTTTTGACTCATAGGCACCTGCTTCTCATTACCCACTAGGAGAAGTCTAGAATTGTCAAAGACTGGGAGAGGGAGGAGAGCCAACTTTTCCACAGACCAAAGGGAAGTTAGCAGCTGCCCAGACACTTTAGAGTATCTCTTGAGTCTATGAGAAAATACATCAGTGAGGGATGGCTCCAATCATCAATGTAAATGTGGCATGAATTGTTGAATTCCATGTCTTTGATAGTATTTCAAGTACTAAATCAGTTTGTCAAAAAGTAAATACAATTTCTTTTTAATTCTTATCAAAAAAGGAAAAAACACAACAGGTTTTTAAAATGTAATTTCAAGTACCAATTCCACGGTATTTTTAAATGCTTTGAATAGTTAATTATGTTTAGTTATGTTAGTTGGCACGGTGAGATACACACTAGTCACTTTTTTTCCTTAACAGGGTATTGATGACAAAAAGAAAACAAAATACATAAAATAAAGTAGGTTAAGTAACTCTATTTTAAAATGATTTTTATTTTGTGTGTTTGAGTGTTTTATCTGGCTGTGTGTATTTTACCTTCTGTGTGGCCAGTTCCTGTGGAAACCAGAAGAGCATGTGCCATATGCTACAACTGGAGTTACAGATAGTTTTAAGACCCAGGTGGGTTCCGGGCATCAAACCCTGATCTTCTGCAAGGCAGTCAGTGCTATTAACCTCTGAGCCATCTCTTCAGCCTTCTTGACTCTTTAATTGTGCAATTATATTCAAGGACTCTGTCTCTTTCCTTATCAATTTTAACATAATTCTGTTAAGTTTTTCAGTTTTATTTTTGAGATTATAATTAAATCACAAAGTTTCTCCCTTCCTTTTTCTCTCTCCAGCTTTCCCATAATCCCTCCTCCATTATCCTTCAAATTCATGGTATCTTCCTCATTGCTTTTGTGCACACACACACACACACACACACACATATACATACATATATATATATATGAATATACTCAGTATAACCAGATGAGTTCATATAATGTCCCTTGTATGTATATTTTAAGGGCTGACTGTTCAGCATTGGACAACCAACTGGTGTGTTCTTTCCTGGGGAGAACCACTTTTCCCTGCTTTCCTCAGTTGCCTGTAGGTCTCTGTGTAGTGTGGAGACTCCATGGGATTTTCTCTGTCCAGTTTGGTGTGTTCATTGGTGTCATCTTTGTTCAGTAGACATTTGTACAGTATATTTGGAAAACTGAAGGCATGTACTTTCTGATTTTACTAGGAAACCCTCTAATCCTCTGGCTCTTAAAACTTTTCTGCCCCTCTTGTGCAAAGTCCCCCGAACCTTACCTGTGGGGTTGTTTTGTAGACGTATCCATTGGCTTCATAACTCTTGAGTTTTTATTGATTGTGGCTTTTTGCACTGATAATTGTCTATTATAAAGAAATGTTTACATAATGAGAGGTGAAGACCGCACTTATCTGTGGGTATGAGGACAAATGTTTATAGGTGATTTTTAGGAATTCTGATGTCTTAGTAAATTAGTGGCTATAGATTAATCTACAACCATAACCTCACTTTTACTGAGTAGTAAGCTGGGTTTCCAGTACCAGGAATGGTCTCCTTCTTGGAGAGCATGCATTAACTACAATTAGAGAGCTGTATGTTACCACCATGCACATGTGACACTACTGCAACTGTAGGGTTATCATGCCATGCCATGTTGGTCATTACTGTGGTTCATATGCACCCTAGATGGGTGGGGATATTGGCTACATCCTGCCTTTGGAAGTTTGCCTTGAAAGCTCGTATCTTGAACAGTGCTCAAAGACTCCCTGAGCTGGAATTCTATTATTATTTATTAAATTCCTACAGAATACCACCCTTGCAAATACTTAACCATTACTAGCTCATTTATTTTCACTTTATTATTACAAAGTGAGTATGGTTTTCTTATATTCCGTAGTGAAGGAAATTAAAGAAAAAAATAAAATTTACTCAGGCCTCAGAACTATTAAGCAAGACAGAATGGGTAATACAGAAATTACACTGTGAGTAGCCATCTTTCTACATAATACTTATTTAAGTATTTGAAGGGCACAATGCAAAACTGTATTTGTGGAAAACTATATCATAGTTTTCCTTATGACTTTTAAAATTATTTTAAAGAAAAACAATTTTTTACTTCAGATGGTATTAAAAGGAAAAACAGCATTCTTACTTAATATTTGAAGCACTATAGGGTGGAATGATGTTATTGGTTCTAACACCATAGTGACTGCTGTAAAGTATTAGCAAAGTCTATTGTCTATGATTTCTACACATTAATCATGTAGGTGGTATTAAAATAGTAATTTAAATTAGTTGTGACTTTGACTCCTGCAAAAACAAAAATCCCTGACTGAGGAGCCAAGCCAATAACAGATGGGCTATACTATGTCCTAAATGCAGAAGACTTCCTTGAAAGTCATAGTCATAAGAAAACCAGATGAGATAAATGTCCTTGGAAACATTCAGTGTATATGGAAAGGGCTGCAGGTTCCCAAAAGCATAAGGTCTTCCTGGGTATTGGAGAAAAAGCCTGATAGATACATTGATATCAGATCAGTTTTCTATGGCACTCATTTACTCATTTTGGGGCTTATTATACATAGATGTTAGATAAAGTATATTGACTTGAAAATTCACCGTGTTAGATAATATCTCCTAGAAATTATTTCTTTTGTCATTTGCCATTAATACCCGGAGGAAGTTTTCATATGTGAAGCATCCCTTAAAGCAGAATTTGCAAATTCAAATGTCCAAGTGTTATGCAAAATAGATACATAGATTAAAGTAATATAATTTAAAGCTCATACTAGACATTAGAAAATGACCCTGCTATTGTCAGGTGTTTTGATATTTTAATCATGGCTGGAATAGAATCTTGTAGTGAAACATCTCAGGTTTTAAAAGTTAGAAATTAACTTAAAACAAAGCATGCTGGCTTAATGAAGTAACTCTGCTTGCAGAATTCATTCTGTAATCCCTACTCAGTGTCTCTAGTTCAGACACATATGGTGTAGTTCTTATATTCTTCTTTAGAAAATATTGTCAAATAAGTGTCAAATGATATTTAGTATTTATAAGCATTATGTGTTCCTTTCTGCTCAAGGCAAATTTGAATCACATGTTCCCGAAAAGCACACTTGGTGGATTACTCCCAGGTAATGTTGCCAACAGGATCCTATATTTCTGTTCCCCGTGAAAGTGTCAGTTTTGAAGTCCAGAACTCAACTCAAGCTGTTCTGGAGACACTGTTTTCACTGCAGCCTCATTTCTGTGGTGGTTATGATTGGTATTTCACATGCCAAGCACCAGGTGCTTTTCTGAGAAGAGCTTCAATTAAGCACAGGAGCTAATGATGCTCAAGTGTAACTGGGCATTGCTGTGGTGCAGGGTGACACTTGTTTTCTATAACAAAGCTGGGGAATCTCTGGCAATTATGGAGACTAAGTGTCTCTGCACAGTGGGAACTTCTCGCTAAATTTGGAATGGCACAGAACCAACTTCCCTCTAACTCCTGGGTCCAAGGTGACCTCTGTACAGTAAGAACTAATTCGGTTTGCCTTTATTGAAAGAACTTTGAAGAGGGAGGCTCAGCACCACAGCATTTGAAACACACTTTGTCCCACAAACACAAATCTGGTGTAAACACAAAGTGTTTTTGGTAAATGCTAAGTCAATATTAGAGAAACAGTCTATATTGATGTTACAGAAGCATTCTGCACTATACTGAAGCTCCAAGATTTACTCAGTTTTCAAACTAAAATACACCACAAATTCCACTTCCAGTTATGGGCCATGAAGAGATTGAGACAAGTTCTAGTAGAATTTTGATTCACATCTCTGTGTGGGATTTCCCAGCAGCAGCTGAGGGAGGTACAAAACACAAAACAGAAATATAGTTTTGAACCCTGATCACCTCCATTAATTTTCTAATTTGGGCTTTGTGTGGTCTTTGCACAAGTGACCATCATGCTCTATTGGAGCCCTTTGAAGGAAGCCTGATGCTATATTAATTATAAAGATGTCAAGAATGCTGTTGAAGTTGAAAACAAAATAGGTGGGCATATCAGCCTCATCCACGCTTAACGTTTTCTTTGGGAGGTTAAGATGCCTTTATCAGGGATGACCAGGGTCATCTTTAGTGTAAAATGACTGACAATCCACAGACAGAATGAGATGAGTGCACCAACTTTCAGGAGAAGTTTAACATGCGTTGAAATGTGACACGTTTTGATGTGGAGTGTTAATTTAAAAAATAAATTTACCTCTTAGAAATAAAAAAAACTTGAGTCTCTGGTTATGAATCCCTAATTTTCTTTACAAGATGAGGAAAACAAATATCCACTCACACAGAATGCCTAAAGCCAATCTTACATTTTCATCAGTAGCTTAGTAACGTGGATGTATTTTAGCCATGGTATTTTTTAGATTTTCTATTTATCTAACCAACTCCAAAAATTTAGTTTACTGTTGATGCAGACACATGAGAACACAATAAACACATCTTAATCTTGGTGTATATTTGTGTGTCCATGTTTAAATGGAGGGCACATGGTTGTCAGACTTTAAATACATTTTGAGAAAAGATACCGTGTACATTAAAGATAGCTTGCAAAATTTAAAAGTCAGTTATATAAACTATTAATAGATTTGTGCTAGTTTTTTTTAAATCTCTATAGTAAAAACTATTTTTTTAACAAAGAAAAATTTCCTCAGATGATATTTTGGAAAGCTAGATATTTACTTTTCTAAGTCCTGTGACTTTATTTTCCTGTATTATCCAGGTTACATAAACCTTAACTCACTATAAAAACTTAAGGCAGGACTGGATTAATAGTTAATGGGTAAGACTATTGCTCTGCAAGCATGGCTACCTGTTATTGAATCCCAGCACCAATGGAAAAGATAGGTGCGCTTGCACCTACCTATAAATCCAGTGTTGTAGGAAAAGGCAGGTGAATCCACAGGGCTCACTATCCAGCCAAGTGAGATCATATTTTAGATGAGTATGGCATTCATTTGTTCATATATTTGAAAACTTGACTCCCCAGTTGGTGGAACTGTTTGGGAAGAAATATGAGGTGTGGACATGTTGGAGAAGATATGTCATTGGGGGTAAGCTTTGAGATTTCAAAAGCCCATGGCATTCCTTTGGTTCTATCACTCTCTTTTCTCTCACTGCCTCCTACTTGATGATACGGTAGGATACTAAGAACTTTCTTAGCCAACATTCCAGCATCATGCTTGCCTGCTGCTATTCTCCATGGCATGATCATTATGGACTAACCTCCAGAAAATGAAATTCTCCAACAAACCTTTCCTTCTTTAAGTTTCTTAGATATGGTGTATCACTATGGTAATAGGAAGGTATCTAAAACACCACAACAAAACAATGCAGGGAGAGACAGTAAAGGACACTTGATATCTTGCTTTGGCTTCTTCAAATACACACAGAGGCTCATGCACCTATATAATCATAAACATGAATGACACACTCACATGTGTGTACCACAGATATACACATGAAAGTGTGCATGTGTGTGCTCATGCATGCACATGCACTTACTCTCTCGCTCACACACAAAACACACCACACCACACACACACACACACACACACACACACACACATGAGAGAGAGAGAGAGAGAGAGAGAGAGAGAGAGAGAACATACCATATTAATCAATCAACAAATAAAGAAAACAAGGCTACATGAAATAAAGAGCAGATCCTCCAAGTTTGTTCAGGCCACACAGGAATATTAATGCTGTGCTTGGCTTGGGATTCAGTGTACTTTGCTTTCCTGATAAATCCATAGCATAATTGCTTGTTCTTACTACTCAAGAAAGGAAACAAATATAAAAACAAATATAACTTATAGGCACATGCGTTTTATTGCAGAGAACATAAAACACAATGGAATTAACTAAGTTATGCTTCTTTATGGAAGCAATTGTCTTTAGATATAATTTGGTCCTTTCTTGGGATTTGTGGCAGACTAGATTTGTAAACCACTGATAAGAAATAATCTTTCATTTCTTCTTAATAATTTGTCAACAGATAGCCATGAAGACTATTTCAAACATTCTGACCTCAGCTACAAGCCTGTGACCTCAGGGTCTGCTCTGCAGACTAAGAAAGCTGTGGGAAAAGTACAAACTGAGAACTGTGCTCCTTCTTGTGACTTAGGAAACATATTTAGAACAAAATATGTTTCAAACATGAGCTACAGTAGTTTTTTCCACTGACACTAATAAATTCTTCTCTTTATCATTATATACCAAGAAACCTTTAAAACAATTCAGATTTTGGGATATTGGGGCAATTTTCTCAAGTTGTTTTCCACCAACTCAGTACATTCTAACAGTTGTGTGTCTGCATTGTGCCATGATTTCCAGAGAGCTATTGTTGTTTAATCATTCTTACTGAAAGATAGACAGAAATCAAAATCAGGACACTGTGATTATAGTCATAGATAAACAGAGTTTACTGAAATAAGAATTGACCTTTAGTGGAAGCCAGACCAAATAAATGATGCTCCTCCATAAGCCATCATGTAAATATTTGGCTTAATCAGAGAAAGAGTCATTCAGGAATCATGAGGCTCTTTCTAAACGGATTTCTTTTTAGCCATTAGCTGTTCCTCACCACCTTGCTACAGAGGGAGGAAAACTATGAGTGCTGACTGGGCACAATAAGAAACAGGCTAAAAATACAGTTTCTTGAAATACATTGAAGCATGTGATTCCCAAAATTTAGGACAGAGAGAGTGCTGAACGAATTAGTTTCTCATGAAGGAAGACTTCTTCAGAAAGATGTGACAATATCACACACAGCTAATGAGAGAATGAGGACCACTAAGGAGATGGAAGACTGTCCTTTGGCAAGTAGCCAGATGTCACTGTAGTGAGCCTCTGTGGCAGCCAAAAGCGATGCAGTAATAATTAATGAGGTCAAGACTACCAAGCAGAACTGCTTGTCATTATGCAATGTGAGTGTGTGCATGGGTGTGCATGTATTGAAGTGTTTTGGTGGCTGCCTTAACACAAAAAGACAGCCTTATTCTTCATATTCTATCATTTTCCAACTATTCTAGTGTCCCAAACATATGGAAGGATATGGCTTTCAACATCCATATGTTTCAAAGCAAATTTACTGAACATAAAATAAACTTGAGTTCTCGCTTAAAATATTGATTGACTATTTAAAGAGGTGAGAGTTTTGCATTTCTTGCTGGAAATTGTTAATCTCGAGTAGGAAAGATTAGACGTTTGCATACATGAAATCAAAGTCATGATGGAGAGGAGACAGTATTCATTTACAAAACTTGAAAGCGGCTGTAGTGAAAAGGTACCACAAGTACAAGAGAGGAAACAATTAGAGCTACTTTCTAGGGCAGGAGGATCTTTTGTGCAGGAAACCAATCCAAATTTATGCCTGAGAGAAGTTTGCTCCTGCTAGTGTGCTTTCCTTGAACCTTGCTTCTAGTTTTGTACTTGAAACTTTCTTAATGATCTTCAAAAACTATTAGGAGAAATCTCTCAATTACAGACAATTATCGGTGTAAAAGGGCATGATTTAAAACATCTGAAAATGGCTTTAAAAGGAGACAAAAACGTAAATAGCCCGCGAGTACTATCAGCTGAGGCTGAAAAAGAATTAGAATGGGTAGAAAAGAGAATATTCGAAGCCCATGTGGACCGTGTGGACCCAAAACTGGGCTGCATTCTGGGTATTTTACCATCTAGAGAATACCCATCAGAAATGCAGAGGGAAGACATCACTCAACATATGGTGTCAGCATGTGGGATTGAATTTCCATGTAGAATGACAAGAGCATAAAAGGAATTTTAGAAACTAAAGAACGGAGAGAAACATGGCTTCTTGGTAGCAGCATTTTTCTCAGGTGAGCTCTGTTTTGCCAGAGACAAGCAGACTCATGCAGCTCACTTAAGGAAGTCTTCCTGACTCAGCATAAGCAAACAAAAACTAAAACTAAAACAAAAACAAAAAACAAACCAAAAAACCAGCAAGGTTCTTTTAAGAGGCTCTGGCTCTGCTAATGATTGAAAGGTGTGTACGTACAGCTGGACGTGGCACTACATCTCCAAGCCAGAAGCTTTTACTGGATGTCAGCATAGACTGAGGCACTGGGCTGGAGTCAAACTTACGCCCTCCATCTTGGAAAAACTGCATTTTAAACAGCCATGGTTTTTAGCAGATAAGACACGTGGCCAGAAAAACATATTTACAGTAAAGTCAGATTCAGATGAAGAAAAACCTCTAAAGGTTTACAGTGTGTTTAAAAATATACGTAGGATATAGAGACGAAGAGAAACAGCATAGTGGTAAATAAATGAGGAACCGGCTGTGGTGGCACACGCCGGTAGGATTTGCTCCAGAGGCAGAGGCAGGCAGATTTCCAGAGAAACCCTGTCTCAGAGAAATAAATTAATAAATAAAAGTAAAAGAAATAGGGTAATATAAGCCACATAAATATGGAAAATACACAGAGTCTGGATACTGTATGCTATTGTGTTTTTCAGGTTTTTAATTGCTAAAGAAGAAAGAACTGCTAAAGTATACTTGATTATAAATGCTGCTGAATTAATCCAACTTGTATATTTAAAAAATGCTTTGACCTATAACTTTAAATATAAAGACTGGTTACTTGGGAAAAGAGTTTTTGTTTATGTTTCCACAGAAAATGGAAAGCTGTGGATTCCTTCCAGGCTTCTGTGGTTTGATGAACCAAGACAAGAGCCCTGGAAGCAGTGGGCCAGGTGATCCAGCATCTGAACCAGCTGAGATGATTCAGCCTTAAGGACTACAAAAAACAAAGACTTGACCAAGGTTGCTGAGTTTTGTCATGATCCCCATGGTATGAACAGCACCCCCATCCAGCAGGAAGCATTATGGAATGAGCGATGTCCAAATTCCCATATTGTTCATAAATCTTTGTTTTCATTTAAATGGTGTTGGTTATAATTGGTTAGTGATCACAGCCAATTTCTTTTTAATGGTAAAGGGGGAATTGTGGTATGGAAATGAATACTTGGTATAGGTATGGTTTTTCATTTACTGATACAAATTCAAGATCAATTTTGTGATGTGTTTATCTCTCCTCTTGATTAAGTATTGTGCTTATACTGATCTTTTACAATGTAATACATAATTACAGACTATAGATAGTTACTTATAATAGTCAGAACTTATAGTTAAGGTAAGTTAGGTTTTCTAAATATACAGAGACACGTATTTGAGATAGATAGTCTTCAAATCTTTCAAAGACCTTCAGAAAATAGTATTTAAAATTGTTTAGGGTTTTTCTTGATAATGAGAAATGTCAGCTCCTGGCGCATCAATTATGTCTAAGAGGAAGATGTGCATCGAAGAAACTCGTTATGGAGTTTGCTTTTAACATGGCAAGATTAGCCATTTGGGCAAGAAACTGCTCTTGCCTAGACTGCTTGACTGTTGCTGTATAAACTGGACATGCAGGACCAACAGGAAAGTGACTGCTGAACTCAAACAGTCCTTCAGGGTTCCTGCTTCACGGAAGAGTCTACGAGACTTTCTACAGGACGCAGAAAAATGAATGAGAGACTACCAGTGCAAATAAACAGTTTGAAATTTCCTGCTTTGCTGAGAATTCTTCCAGACACACTATGGCCTATAGGCTGAAGGTAGATGCCCCAACGTTACAGAGGAACTTCAGGTGACTATCCAGGCAGTGAGATGTCTCTGTCAATTCTAGGGTTTATATATTATCCTTCTGTGGTCTTTGATGGAGTTGAAGACAGATAGTTATAATTATAGTTTTCCTTAGTTTTGATAAAAGATAAGCTACATATAAGACTTTAGACTCACACAGATAGGATAGATAATAAAATATTTTCTTTAAATCTTACTAAATGTTAATGGACAAAATATTGTAACTATGTTCTTACTTGATAACTCTTCTGTTATAAATAATTTGACTATGTTAAAGTTAAAACCTTTATTTTTATTCAGACAGAAAGGAGGAGATGATGGGAGATGTCATTCTGAAATCTGTCTCTTATTGGTTATTGAATAAAGCACTGTTGGCCAATAGGGAAGCAAGATAGGTGGGACTAGGAGTCAAGGAGGATTCCAGGAAGGCGAAACACAGGGAACCACGATGTAGCAGCCAGAGGAATAAGAGGTCCAGACCCTTTTCTCCGGTAAGAGAAATACTTAGATTAGCAATTATGGATTAAATACTTAAATCAGAGATAGCCAGTAAGAAACAAGCAAACGGCCAACAGCTTCATACTTAATATAGCCTCCTGTGTGTTTATTTGGGATTGATGCGGCTCTGGAACCAGGCTGGTGGGAAGGCTGCACTCTACATGCCATGCACAAGTTTTGTACTTGTTGTGGCTCTATAGTTATGTACCAAGACCATTTATCAGTAGTTTATTAAACATTCATTTCTACTATACTGTAGCTTTATTTTTAATGTCAAATACATTAGGTATTTGAATCATTTACTTATGATTAATTTCAGGTTGGAATTCTTGACAAGGGTGTTATAAATCTGGTATCGGTCCCTCTTGATACATGACCTTGGGAAAACGATCACAGTAACTATTTCTGTCAAGGCCAAATTATATTCCCTAGTCAGGATGGCAGTAATCCCAGCATTTTTTTTCCTGAGGAAATGCTTTCTTCTTTAAAATTCAGCAATACCATGTAGAGCATTGCTTTGAGACATTGAAAATAATTTTTCACAATAAGATGTGATCCAATTACTTTACTATTCAGTTGGCTTCTCTTGTCTGAATCAATCAATGCTATTATGATGATATGATTCTATCAACTCTGTATTTATGGATTGGCATTGAGTAATGAATATTACTCTTTTATTTGATGATAGAAGCACTGTTTTTTGCTATTAGTAAATCTGTGTTGTTACAAATCACAGTTCCTGAGTAAAAAGGCAATTATTTTGTCAAATAATCTAACATAATTAATACAATAGTAGAACATCTATTACTTTATACCTGTACATTTTATGATGCATCTGATTAAACTCTTTTATACATTTTTCAAATGTATTGTAAAATCATTTTTGTTTTTATTAAGTTTGATGGAAAGCATAACACAATTTTTCCCAGTACTCTTTTAGCTTGACTACTGAGTCCTTTCTCTGTATCCATTTTTTTTAGCTTATTTTTTACCTGCCCCTTAGTTTGTTACCATATAATATTTTTCCTATGTTATACTTGGTTGTTTTTTAAAGAAAAACTACCTATTTCTAGTGAGGATCATATTATACAAAAATGAGATATACATGCTCTCTGGCAACAAATTCTGAATTTTGTCATTCACTACATGTAAAAACGTATAAATTATTTTATACTTAAAAATGCAAGTTAATTTTATACTTAACGTTTACTTTACTTGGGAAGGGAACATCCTTGTTTTTCTTCTTTTCTTGCTTTTTTAGGACTGATTCCTATTTAATTCTGTAATATGCAGAATGTTTCAATATTGACAGATATCCTTAATTCAAATTCAGTGCATAATGTTCAAGTTTATCTGCAATATTTTATGTTATTTTGCAGTGTCATCACCTAGAATATCCTATCAAAGTCCACTAAATAAGTGCATTAGTCCTTCTTTGTGATTGTATTAAAATGCTAGATTTATGTTTTTGGATACTCATATGAGTTTTTGAATTTATCAAACTTATGAGTTGATCTCAGTGGAATGCTTCATTTTACTCCTTTCCTTCTATTCATCAATTTTCCATGAAGTTATGTTTGACTTACTTGTGAAAATTTCACATATTTATTTCTTGTATGACTAATCTCCCCATGGGACCTATTTGTCATGAATGTATTTCTAAGGTGTGATACTTAGATTTCTGCCCTAGAATCTTCAGAGGTCTTCAGTAAGAAAAAGCTCTGTAAACAACAGTCTAACATTTATTTCGATTATTTGATTTTCTCATTCTGTGTTTTCTGATGTGTATGGTGCCTTGAATTCAAGCACAAAGATTTTTCTACATTTTCATTTGGCTCTCTCTGATATGAACTCTTTGATATTGACTGAGGGTTTCCCAGCAAAGTCTACCCACACTTACTGTACTTGACTTAGATTTAAATAAAAGGATATGCAAAATTAATGATCTCTCCACAGTGTGCAAATGCACTGAATTGTGAAAAAACAGCTTTAAATAATTACAATGACACATTACTAGACAATTTAACTGTGCTCTAATTACTTTTACATTTGTGGAAACTGACTGGCCTGATATTCATGTGTCTTTCTTACTCATAAAAGAAAAGGAAACTTATCAATAACCCTATACTATATCTGCACTTAGTTCTATTTAGCCAGATGTCTTCCTTCACCCAATTATATCCATTCTCAATACAGAAGATCACAGAACTATTAAGATTTCAATTTTAGCTGGTTTTACATATTAAATGTGGATTGTGTCTAGTTTTATGTTAAAAATAAAAGATTTAGGATGAATACTATACTTGTTTGACATGTAAAAAATGACCTAAGTTTTCAGTAAAACCATATTCGTAGATCATATTGAAGTTATATATGATTTTAACATGGTTTTATGTGCATGTAGAGATTTTGATGTTGATATACATATATGTGGCATCATTAAGCTTTGGCTGTATATAATAGATTGTGATTAGAATACAGTTTCCCAGTAACAAGAATCACATATAAATTCTTCAAAATACTCTCCTATAATCAGTAGCCTTCAGCTCTCAGCAAAGTTAGGGCTTTTTAGAAATGCCATCAATTTCTATACAGAACATCTAATAATCAAACTAATGGTGTAATTTTGCTATCAAAGAGATAGAAGCCAAATAGATGCATAAGAGCAGATTTCTTCAGGTCTGATCCAACTCAGAACGGACACATGAAAGATGAATTCTATGATAGCCAAGGCTAATACTTTCATCCAAACAGCCATTAAAATTATGCCTAGTATATAATTTTATACTTTGTTTTCTGTGCTTTATTCTTCTTGCTTTGTTTTTAAGTTACTTGTGTACATTAGCATACAAAATTACCATGAAATCTTGATACATCTATGCCGTTGTGTTTTGTTCTCATCCATTTCTAAATCTACTGCCCTTCTTCACAGTTTGCTGTCTTGTGTATAGATACAGGTATTCTTAAAGTATAGTTCAATGTTAAAGTGAAGCTAATAGCTGCTATTGGCAGATAAAAGACTGAATTTTATTTCATGTATCCATTTTCCCAGGGGATAAACAGCAGTTTACTCATGGAGAATAAAAGCCGCAGGTTTATAAAGTTCAGTCATTTATTCTCACACTTTGTATGAACACTGTAGGCATGAAAAAACTTATTTGAATCTCTTTTTTACTTTAAAATTCATTTAATTTATGAAACAGACTGACTTGATTTTCCCTTACAAAATTTACTGTATCCACATGAAAATGAATTTTTTATTAATCTTTATATAGGGAAAATATATACAGGTTTCAAAGCAAACAGTATGAAAACTCTGTCTCTCTGGATCTGTCTCTCTGTCTCTGTCTCTCTTTCAGATATAACACTTTGTTGATTTAGAATACTCAGATTCTAATTTAATATATACCAGTTAATGTGATTTCTATGTGCTTATAAGTAAATTCTGGGCTTTATTTTCCCATATATCATTTTAGATGTAATCAAACTGAAACTGTAATCTAACACTAAATATCCCATACTGCTTTGTGCATTATCAATAACCTGGGTTGATTGAATCTCATGAAGAACATTACCAAAACCAAAACCAATGAGCTAGGAAAGTACCATGAATTATAAAACTGAAGTGTTACCAGGAGACATAATATCCAAGTCCAGAACTAGGCTTAATTTCCAATGCTCTGTTTGCTTGGATGGCCACTATAACTACATTAAAATCCTAGTTTGTAATCTGTAAAATGGGAGATCACAAGATGTCTTTTCAGAGGATGCTGAGTGTGATTCTCTCAGGCAACTGTGTAAAGTTTGCTTGTACACATCAAGTATTTTGTGAGTGTGAGGGTGCTCAGTGGTGATGATAATTTATTTTGAATAAAATGTAGATCCTTTCCCAATACAGGTAGTGTTGCCCTCAGTAAGCAATTTAAATTCTTGAACTATAGTGCAAAAAATGAAATCAATAAACATTAAAATACATGCTTGAAAATTCATTATACAAGGATGACTAATATCCTGATTGCCATCCTCATTTTTTTCTCATGTAAACCTTTGCATGCTCATCGCAGAATGACTGATGTGCTTTAATATAATCACATCTGATTTCTGTGCCTCTTATTCATTTGTTGTCTCAACATTCACATAATTAAGAGGTACTCTGCATTTAAATAAATTTAACTTTAATAAAATATTCCAGTGACTCCTGATTCATTAATTATTTGTAATTCAAGGTAATAAAATTGATGGGACATTTTATGTCTCTTAATTGAGGAAGAAAATTATGAAGAAATAACATACTTGTTAACTATGGCTGAACAATTGATGATAGAATATTTAAAGATGCCAAGGGTGCACAGAGTAAACACACACCGTAGAAATTTACATTGAAAAGAACAAAGGCATTTTCAGAGGTTAGTTTATATGGGTTTCCCTAAAGTGTAACCCTAAGTTCACAACTCAAAAATATGTCCATAATTTTATTCGTTATTATGAGTCTTACATCCTTTGGAGTCATAGAATAAGAAAATGGGTAGATTTTGAGGGTATTGCCCAGTAATGGATGAAATCATACAGACTCCTCTCAAACCATTGGGTGAGTACTAGGGTCCGGCCTGTATCAATACTAAGCAACAGGAGCCATCTATTCCAAATTGATGTCTTTGGGGCTGTGTTCAGAACCAGCCAAACAGCCACTGGGTCCGACTCTGAGTGGGGGAGTGTGAATCAGGGAAGTCCTAGCTACCCAGTGGCATTAAGGACAAGACATAGACATCATGTCATCTCAGGAGGGCTGTCAGCCAATACTGGAGACCATGGTTATTCAAGCATCCTCTTAAACAGCCTTCCAAAAATGGGGGTCTGGCAGAAGACATCTATTATAAGGTTTAGAGCTGATATCAAATGTTTCCTTTAATCCTAGAGACACCTCTAAGACTGCACACCCTCACCCTCACTAGCCTTCTGGCATATCCTATTCATTCCCAGGTATGCAGGCATGTCTCTCTAGTTCTCAGGATGGGTGTGGGTCCACCCAGGGCCCAGGTCTTTTGTTATACAAACTAGAAGCCATTCTCCACTGTGGCCAGGCCATCAGGAGGTAACCAGCCAAAATCTAAAAGACAATAGGAGATTCGAATTCTTAGAATTTAGCTGAGGCCTATATCCACAACTCCTACAGCTGAACCCTAAATGATAAGTGCACAGAACAAGACATCAATGAACTCATGTTGGGGAAAGAACACTGAAAAGGTAGAAAGAATTGTATCACAATAATTACCAGGTGCTCATTTCTTGACGACATTAGAGTGTGAGTCTCATAAATGTGAAGAAATTAATAAAGATCTCCTGGTCTCCATTGAGATCAGATGAATTATAATTTATAAGAAAAGACTACACTTAAAGGCTAGGAAGTTTGGTATGTTTCAGTAAAACAAATTAAATATATACAAAATCCCCACAAACAAGCATGCCTAAGAATAAATGTATAAAAGGTCAAGTGAAGTGCCCATAATTTAGCTACATACTTGTACAAAATATCAAATCCTCCAGAAGGTAGCAAGACAATTGTTAGGTACTCAGCTCCAATTGTTTATTTAAAAACCCAATGATTAAAGACAGAATAATGTCTCTACCCATTCTCCAATAGACAGAAACTAAAGCATATCTATTTCCTGCCTATTGTCAATGAAACAGCAATGAGCATAAGTAAGCAAGTATCTCAGTAATAAGATATAGAATCCTTCAGGTTTCTGTATCTTGCCTTAGAGTGGTATAACTGTGTTATATGGTAAACCTATTTGTAGGTTTTTTTTAAGGACCCTCCATAGTGTTTGTACTCCTACTGGCAGTGAAAAGGGTGTCTCCTTCCCCAAATCCAAGCTATTATCTGTTGTCACTTTTATTTTATCTTGGCTGTTCTGACTGGCTGTTCACTCGCATCAGAATCTGGGACATGCTCTTCAGTACCCAATAGCTATTAAGGTTTGCAGTTCATTCAGAATACTAACAACTAGGCTTGGTGGCACACACCTGTAATCCCTATACTGAGGAAAACTTAGGGAAGATAGCCAAGCTTGAGGTCAGACTGAATGTCCTCAAATAAACAGAACACAATGTAAGACATATTTATGAGTAACATATTAAAATAAAGTTTTTAATAAAACCTGAGCCAAATGATTTACTAAGAGCAGTCATAGTCTATTTCTAGATGTTCTTTGTTAAAAGAACTAGTGTTTCAAGTGTCTATATGACTCAAATGGAAGAGACAATGTACAATTAAGGTCTGTGGTTGAGATCCAAGCTAAAAAGTGTGGTTAAGCAGAAACTGCCTTGCCTTAGATAATGTGTTAAGAAGCAATTGTGCCCACTATATGCTATTAGTTACATGGTGCTAATGGACTTCTGTCAGAAAATGGACAAGAGGAATATGTTCCAAATCTTTTCTCAAAATGATCTGTAGAGGAGAGCCAAATCCTGAAGAAGTAAGAACTTGAAGCATAAAATTTTAACTGCATGTATAAATAACAAGGAAATCACTAGAGTGTCCTAATAGGCTGGTATTAAACTTCACAGATTTTGTTGAGACTACAAAAGACAGCTACATAGCATATCCTCAATTTGAGCCTCATAAATTGTTAGGTGAATTTAGGATGGGAGTATTTTCAGGTAGTCTGTTTAAATTGTTGGTCAATTTTAATCCCTAAAATACTGTGTTATTGGTATAGTTGGCAAGAATTTAATTTTTTATTTAAATTATAAACAAGCTTGTTTTACACGTCAATCACAGTTCCCTCTCACTCCCCTCCTCAGTGTGTTTTTGCACATTTGAAACAGTAGATTAATATGGTTAAGTATTTATATTAGCAATATATCTGAAAGGTAAGTCAATGACTACTGTATACTGAGAAAAATGCATGGTCTCTGCAACTCAATTGTTTATACTTGATTCCACTTTAAATTTAAGCAGTCATTTGTTTCAGTGATCAGAGACAGCATTATTGTTAAGACAGAAGGTATTCAGATGATGAAAATACCTGAATCAATAGGACATTTCTGTATATGAAGATGGAAATCAGATACTATTTAATGTGACAAATATCTACTATACCCCTATTTATTTCTTCAAATTCAATCTCTGTATATAAAGAGAAAAATGGTTATAGATAATTTAGTTTATGCACATTATAAAGGGTTAATAATTAAAATACATTTTAAAAGTTAGAACACCCTTCAATTCAATCCCCATCAAAATCCCTGCACAATTCTTCACAGACCTTGAAAGAATAATTGTCAAATTTATATGAAAAAACAAAAGACCCAGAATAGCCAAAACAACCCTGTACAATAAAGGAACATCAAGAGGCATCACCATCCCAGACTTCAAGCTCTATTATAGAGCTATAGTCCTGAAAACAGTTTAGTATTGGCATAAAAATAGACAGGTAGACCAATAAAATTGAATTGAAGAAACTGATATTAACCCACACACCTATGGACACCTGATTTTTGACAAAGAAGTTAAAATTATACAATGGATAAAAGAAAGCACCTTCAACAAATGGTGCTGGCATAGCTGGATGCTGGGCATGTAGAAAAGTGCAGATAGATTAATATCTATTGCCATGTACAAAACGTAAGTCCAAATGGATCAAAGACCTCAAAATAAATCCAGTCACATTGAACCTCTTAGAAGAGAAGGTAGGTGGTATCCTCGATCGAATTGGTGCAGGAGGCCGCTTCCTGAACATAACACCATAACATAGACATTGAAATTGACAATTAATAAATGGGACCTCCTGAAACTGAGAACTTTCTGTAAGTCAAAGGACACTGTCAACAAGACAAAATTCACCAACCCCACATCCAACAGAGGGCTGATCTCCAAAATTTACAAAGAACACAAGAAGCTCATCTCCAATACACCAAATGATCCAACTGAAAACTGTCATACAGAACTAAATAGAGAATTCTCAGTAGAGGTGTCTAAAATGGCTGATAGACACTTAAGAAAGTGCTCAACATCCTTAGCCATTAGGGAAATGCAAATCAAAACAACTCTGAGATACCATCTCACTTCTGTCAGAATGGCTAAAATGAAAAACACTAATGAAAGTTTATGCTGGAGAGTTTGTGGAGAAAGGAGAACACTCCTCCACTGCTGGTTGGAGTGCAAACTCGTAGAGCCACTTTGGAAATCAGCAAAGCAATTGCTCAGAAAAACGGCCATCAGTCTACAACAAGATCCATCAATTCTACTCTTAGCCATAGATCCAAAAGATGCGCATTCATACAGCAAGAACATCTGTTCAACTATGTTCATAGCAGCATTATTTATAATAGCCAGAACCTGGAAGCAAACTAGATGTCCCACAACTGAAGAATGGATGGAGAAAATGTGGTACATTTCCACAATGGAGTACCACTCAGCAGAAAAAAAAAAGCAAAACAAAACAAACAAACAAAAAAAACCAATGGAATCTTGAAATTTGCAGGCAAATGGATGGAATTAGAAGAAACCATCCTAAATGAGGTAACCCAGTCACAAAAAGACAAAAATGTTATGTACTCACTCATTTATGGATTTTAGACTTAGACCAAAGAAGTACCAGCGCACAATCCACAACACAAGAGAAGCTAAGTAACAAGGAGGACCCTAAGAGAGAGAGAGAGACACATGGTCCCTCAGAGAAGGGAAAAGGGACAAGATCTCCTGAGCCAATTGGGTGCATGGGGGAGGGCAGAGGGAGTTAAAAGAAAGAGGAGAGAAAAGGAGGGGAGAGGAGAACTTGAGAGAGAGAACTCAGAAGACTGAGTCAGGGGAGGAATAGAGGAGAACAAGAAAAGAGATATCATAATAGAGGGAGCCATCCCAGGATTAAAGAAAAATCTGGCACTAGGGAAATGTCCAAAGATCTACAAGGTTGACCCCAACTAACAATCTAAACAACAGTCAAGAAGCTAACTTAAATGCCCTTCTCCGATAATGTGATTGACGACTACCTTATATGCCATCATGGAGCCTTCATCCAGTAGCTGATGGAAGCAGAAACAAACACCCACAGCTAAACACTTAACTGAACTCTGGAATTCAGTTGCAGAGAGGGAAGAGTGATGAGCAAAGGGTCCAAGACCAGGCTGGAGAAACCCACAGAAACAACTGACCTGAACAAAGGGCTGCTTATGGACACCAGACTGGTAGCTAGGACTGTTCCAGACCCTCTGTGTGAGGATGTCAGTTTGGAGGTCTGGTTAATCTATGCGACCTCTGGTAGTAGATCAGTATTTATTCCTAGGACAGGAATGGACTTTGGGAGCCCATTCCACATTGAGAGATACTCTCTCAGCCTAGACACATGGGGGATGGTCTAGGCCCTGCTCCAAATGATATGACAGACTTTGAAGATCCCCCATGGAAGGCCTCACCCTCCCTGGGGAGCAGCAAGGGGATGGGATGGAATAGGGGGCTGGTGGGGGGTAGGGGAGAATGGGAGGGAAAGGGAACTTGGATTGACATGTGAAAGAAGTTTGTTTCTAATTTAAATTAAAAAATGGAAAAAAATTAGAACACCTGTGTTGGGTTGCATGTGCCCTTAATGCTAGCATTTGGGAGGCTAAGATAAGAGGATAATGAGTTCTAGCCAGCCTGGTCTATATGGTGAGCTGCTTTCTCAAAGCAACAGCAACAAACGTAGGAATCAATAGAAATCCTGCTGAGTCAACATCATCTTAGTCAACATTTAATGTATAGGTTTATCTAACATTTTTTTGTTTTTGCTTTTTTTGAGACAGGGTTTCTCTGTATTGCTTTGGAGCCTGTCTTGGAACTCACTCTGTAGACCAGGCTGGCCTCTAACTGACAGAGATCCACTTGCCTCTGCCTCCTGAGTAATGGGATTAAAGGCTTGTGCCACCATTGCCCAGTTTGTCTAACTATTTTATACATCAATAATACATCATAATTTTAAATAATTTGAAGTATTTTAATACTTGTGCTTTCAATCCCATGCTATAAACATTTTACAACTGATATTTCAATGAGTTTTAATGAGACTCTTGGGTGAGATATAACTGAAGTTTTTGGTGAACTATAAGCACAGAGTAAAAGCTAGTTAACATAATTTCATCAATTACTAGAAGTCATAAACTAAAATAATCTATTGCAAGGCAAATGGCAATATTGTTATTTACAAAGTATACTCCTGTGTTATATCTGATGAGTTTACTAAACACCATCTGAGGAAAGATTTGTAATTTACCTTAAGAAGAAAGGGCCTGGCAGGGAAATACAATCAGGAAAAGTAATTTACTCAGTCATCATTAGAAAATTTGCTTGCTTGTGTTGTCTGGGGGGCAACATAAATTAAATTTATCATTTCCTACTGGGTGGTTTTTCTGCTTATAGGTATTTATAGTTTATGAAAAGACAATAACTCTGTTGCTTTCCCTGAATTTCCATTGAGAAGTTGACATAGAAACTTACTTTTAACTCCCTGGCAGTATTGTCACAGGAATCTGAAACCAGTAATATATTTTAAAAACAGATTTAGCCATCTCAGAGTCTTATTTCTTCCACTTGTCTGAAGTTGTTAAGAGAAAATGATTATCTATCCTTATATTAATGAAAGAAAGCTATCAAAACAACTACCACATGGCTGGGAATGTAATTCTTGGCTTGCATTCTTGCCTAGTATAGTCAAGTCCTAGGGTTTCATCTTCAGCATTATAGTGAACAGAAATAAAAAGCACATGAGACTTGATGGTGTCAAACTTAGACAGCAATAAGGTTCTTGTCGAGATGATAGTTTTTCTATAGTTTTGTAAGTAATGTTCAACCAGTTCCTAATGGCTGTTTTCCATTTTGCCGTTTTTACAAAACAAAGATAATAATACCATTTTTTCTTATCTCAGGTGCTCATATGATGACTCAGCACACCCTTTATGATTTTGCATTGATTGAAGTTCTATGGTGGATCAGGAATATGGACACTGCAAAGGCAACTATATTCAGTGACCCTCCAAATCACTGGTTTAGTGGCAAATAAGAAATATGGATAAATAAACAAGTAATTAGATATAGTAGGAGGAGAGTGGGTATTATGGGAACAGTTATTCCTTTAACATAATATGCAATGAGGAAGAGCTTCCTAGACCAAAAGGTTAATTAAGTTGAAGCTAAATGATTGAGTAGGAATTAGTCAAGTTAAAGAAAAATAGAATTGCTTCAGGTCAAAGAATAAGTATGAAGGGGGATTTAAAAACAGATAAAAAGCAGAAAGAAACTAAAGGCATTTCTAATGTCTGCAACCCAAATATTCTAACAAGTAATTTATGCAAAGAAAGAAGTGAGCAATTCTCCCAGAATCCAGTTGAGGAGAGGGAGGAGGAGATGACCAAATGAACCAAGATGGAACTGGAGATACCCACAGAAACAGTTGACCTGATCTAATGAGAGCACACAGACACTAGTTGTAAAACGGGGGAACCAGCATTTGAGCAAACCAAGCCCTCTGAATATGGGTTCCGGCTATGGAACCTCTAACAGTGGAGCCAGGGTTTATTCCTAGGTCACAAAAGGACTTTGGGAGCCCATTCCCTATGGAGAGATACTATTGCAGCCCAGATATGGAAAGGAGGGCCTGAGCCCTCCCCCAAATGATGTGATGGACTTTGATGATCCCCCGTGGAGGGTCTCACTATGCCTGGGCAGTGGGTGGTGGGTTGGTGGGAAGCATGAGAGGATAGGAAGGCAAGGGAATTGGGGGACAAATACATAAATAAGAGTGTTTCTAAAAAGAAAAAAAAAAAAAGAAGTGTAACACGGGTCCAGACAACAGTTGTCAGTTTTATAATCACAGGCAGATTTTAAGTCTTATTGGACTGTGATCAGTGCCTAATAGCTCATGTCCAGCTTTTTAGGATCAGGAATTTTTTTTAAAGATTTATTTATTACATATACAGTGTTCTACCAGAAGAGGGCACCAGATTGAATTGTAGATGGTTGTAAGCCACCATGTGGTTGCTGGGAATTGAACTCAGGACCTCTGGAAGAGCAGTCAGTGCTCTTAACCTCTGAGCCATCTCTCCAGCCAAGGATCAGGAATGTTTTAATTTTATCTTCTGTCTGGGACACAGCGCCTTCCCCAGGAATGTAGTCCTTACTCCAACAGGTAACCAAACATCTTAATCTCCTAAGGACTACATTTTCTTGCCCAACTACCTTATTTAAAATTATCACTATATATTAGACACTATTCCTTCTACCTTGATTTGATAACTCTCTTCCTGGCACATTTAACTTTCCCAGGGTATTGTTTTTAAATCGTGATTTTTCACATTTGCACAGTAGCCTGTATTTCAGGGTTTTTCCACTTTCTGCCTCCTTCCTTCTGAATATTTCCACTCAGCATCCTGATTTTGGCTTCCTGCTTTTGCATTTGACCATTCTATAGCAGTGACTCAAATGCCTTCAGTGGGAAAGCCAGGGAAGACTGGTGCTTGTTTTGATTCTTTCAAGACTTGAATTCCATCTGCCTCCTGTGGCTGTCACTCTTCTGGATACCACGTGGTTGTGTTGCATTTCCCCACAGTTTATAATCCCTGTCTGTAGGGTTAGGGTTAGTTTGGTGAAAATTACATGGATAATAACAAAAAATAATTAAAAATTTCCATGCATTTACATGCTGCAAAAATTAATCACAATTGAAAATGATGGGAAAGGAATAAATCACTGACAGAGATATTAACTGGTTAGCTCTTCTAACTGTAGAAGTTTACTGAAATGCAAAGACTTTGGGTCATGGTAATTTTAGTATGTGACATTTTTTTTTGCAAATTTCTATTAAAAGATCAACAAGATGCATATGGAATAACCACATAGAGAATGGGGGAAAAAGGGGGAGACTGAAAGTGCAAGAGTATGTAGAGTCTGGCGTCTTGGTAAAAGATGAGACTTGCATGGTGAAAAGGAGAGTATATACATGTTTTCTAGTTTCTAACAGGAGGAAATTATAATAAAATAAGAGACACATTTGTAAAACTATGATTCAGAAGTAGCAGGAGTAATTTGGGTTGTTTAATAACCACATACTATGCAACTAACATTCTTCTGAGACCATAAAACTATTTTACTTAATTCCAGCCAGTGAAGAAAGTTAACCATTTTTTAGCATGATTATCAAGTGGATTCACAGACCAGGAAACTCCCAGCATTGATCTATCTCCTCCCCAGAACAAATAGCAATGCTCAGCTTTTACTTGCACTTTGATGATTTGAACTCAGGTCAGAGGTTCTCTTGCTTTCATATCACAGAGCCTTACTTGTTAAGTCCTTATTCTAGTTCCAATATATATATATATATATATGTATGTATGTATGTATGTATGTATGTATGTATATGCTTGTGCATGTGTGTGCGTGTGTGTGATTTTGAAAGAAGATGTAGCCTAGAATACCTGGATTTTTTTCCAATTAGTATAATTGATTTTGTGCATTAACCACTTAGATTTGCTAATATTGAAAAAATATTCATGACTATGTTGAAGACAAGCATGACTGTGTTCTCATTATTATCATTTTTTGTCATTAGGTGATGGAAATGAAAGAGTCAGGGCATGAGTTTGAGACTGATCCCTCTGATTCAATCTTCTTAGTGAGTTTGTAGAATACTAGTGCCATTTCCTTCTTTAAATGTTTGAGAGAATTTATTGCTGACACCATGTGTTAGGCATTTAGGTGTAATAACTTTGTGCAGGGTTTAGTAAATGCTTTCATTAAATATTATTCCATTTTTTCAAATTATAAAATTTCACGGGTAAGAAGTTGTTTATAATACTCTTTACTTTTTATTTCTATGCCCATGGAATGATTCTCTATCATTTAAAATATTAACATTTTGTATCACCTATATTTATTTTTCAAGGTTAAAATGAGTAGAGCTATTGGTTTTATTGTTTATTTTTAAAAACAAATATTTCATTTTGTTCATTTTTAACCATTATATTCTTCTTTTCATTGTTTCATTTGTGCCCTAAGATTTTTGGATTTTGTCTCCTATTATTTTATATTTAATCATGCTTTCTTTTTTCTGGTTTGTTTCTAGAAGTGATTGTTTAGGTTATTGGTTTAAAGCCGGTGTTCTTTATAATTCATCCATTTAATCATATACATATTCTTTCTAGACATAACTTTTGCTAATTGAGGCAGTATTTTTGTTTTCCTTAATGGTCACTTTGTGTGTTCTGGGAACTGTCCTAAAATTGTTCTGAAAGTTAAAACAATTTTGGTAATTTCTCTCAGAAAGTGGTTATTTCTCCCATATTTTCAAATGATAGCTTTAGGGCACAGAGTACTCAAAAGTTGATTTTTTTTAACCAAAAGCTTGAATTCTTTACTCAATTTTCTTGTTTATTTGATTTCCAAAGATGAGCATAGTGTAATTCTTTTATTGTTTTTCTTCGCTCATTGTTTTCTTTTTGTATTTGATTTGTCGAATTTGAACACCTTGTGCAGTTTTTAAATTCCCCACTAGGATTCTCTAAATTTACTGGATTCTTGACTCAGTGTCTGTTCTGATGTGTGGGAAATTTTGTTATTTTGATTAAAATGTTTCTTCTGCTCCTTTCATCTTTGATTTTCTCAGTATCATTATGCTTTTTAAAATTTATTCATTCTTCTCTCAGACAATATGTCCAGATCACAGTTTCTCCTCTCTCTAGTCTTCCCAAAACCCACTCCCCAACATACATATACCTCTTCTCTCTCTCAGATCCATTGTTCCTTCCTTTCCCTTCAGAGAAAAGCTGACCTCTGTGGGATATCAATTCAAAGTAGCATAACAAGTTACAATAAGATGAAGCACAGAACTTCATATCAAGACTGGAAGAGGAAAATCCAGGAGGGAGTTCAGCCTGGGTTCCCATGGGCCTTAAGTTAGACCAGTCTTTGTTTGACCAATCACACAAGTTCTGTGGCATCTTTGTCCTAGTACATATTCTGGGCAGGGCAAATTGTAGGTCAAAGGTTTTGTGGCTGGGTTGGAGTCTCATTTCCACCATTGGAAACCTTTTGTAACAGCAGCATCTTCTTTTAATATTTTGTCCTTTTTACTTTAATTCTATATTTTCTTTGTTTGCGCTTTAATTCCAATACTGGTTATTTGTTGTTTATAAACAGAATAGTGGTAAGAGCTTGAGAAGTAGTCCTCATATTGTGTAAATTTTCCTTAGGATTCATTCTTACATTTCCATCTCTCTTCTCACAATAATGTGTCCTTGCATGCTATCCAGGTTGGTCATTATAGCTCTTAGTCTATAGCTTTAGTAACTAATTCCTATTCTGCTAATAACAAATCAGTGTTATGTCTTAGTTTTGTTCTTGTTTTGTTCCCTCAGACAGCGCTTTCTTTTGCCTAGTGCCCTGCTGAATTATTGCAATACTGAACATATTGTGTTACTATAGTTGCTAATGAGGAATGAGCTGTTAGGAAGGATAGCATTATTATTATACAAGAAATATGCATTTTTCAGGGTGTTGGGAACTGTAAAGTTCAGAAGAATCTCATAGCTTCCTTGTTTCTCCATTTATATGAAACTCATCAGTCCTAAACTTCTCCCAGGTCTGATAAAGCTTTCCTAAAGTAAACTCCTATAATGGCAAAACTTGATAAAAGAAAGCAGTGTTCTTGGAATTAATTACCTTTCTTTGAGTCTGAAACAAAAGGTATTTTTCAGTGGGTCTCCTCATGAGACCACGGTAGAAGTCCTTGTGATAAGACTACTGAAAGAGTAAGATGTAGTGGCATCTTGTTTTTCCAGTGGACTCACTATGGTGGCTGCATCCTAAGGGTGTGGCTTCAGGTTTCAGACATTCCTCCTTGTAAGGAACAGGAGGGGCTGGCTCCCTGTCTCGGTCTGTGGTTGAAGATCTGGAAGGGGAGAGATTGCATCTTCAGTAGCAGGAAGACCTTGGAGGTTAGTTACCATAATTGTGTAAGTGTTCCCCTAATAAATACCTGTTAATCATTTATCTGGGTTTTGTGAACTCCTTTAAACTTGTCTTCAGTAGGGGATACTTATGTTGGAGACACCAAGAATGTTAGTCTTTGAGTCAGCTCACAGCCAAACATTTTACTAATTAGTACATAAACATTCCCTACCAGTGACAGACTCTGCAATTTCTCCTTCCTGATTGGCTATTGCTTTTGTTGTACATTGTCTCTCCAGTTTCAGAGGCATGGCTTATCTAGTGATTTCAATTCTCCAAAGAGCTCAAAAAATCATCCATTTTCAATTTGTGAGCACTTTTAAAAATTGTGCACTGGCTCTTTTTTGACTGTCAAAATTTGTCAGCATAGGAATTTGCTTTTAATGAAGAAAGACTATCTTAAACGGGCTATGTATAGATTATAGCCATATTCCCTGGCTTAGAAAGTCTTTTATGACAAGCTAATTTGTATTAGGTACGTACTCTATAGAAATGAAACAAAAACATAGAAACATTTATTTACAAAATTCATATGGATGCATGATAATAAAATATTAATTTATATGATCCAGAAATGGTCATTTGAATTCTAGAGACTCAGAGAATTGGGTAGCTTATTCTGAGAGTAACTGAATAATCAGAATAAAGGGAAATCAATGATGTAACCCTCGTCCAAGGACAAAGAGCTAGAAGACTCACTAATGAATCCTGGTGCTGAGAGTCTGAAGAAAGTCAAATCTGAAATGGATCACCAGCAATGGATATGCTGCTAAGGAGGAATGGAGCCACATACTTCATGGTCTCTTCCATTATTTTCTTCTCTGAAGGCGAACCCACGGGAGCTCATTTAAAGGAGTACCAAGGGTTTATTAGGATACATTCACAGATACACAAGGTAAATGACAGCTATAGACTCCGTTCTGCCCAGGAGTGAATGGAACCAGAAATCTGATCTCTGACCACCGTGATAGAGGGCAGAGCAGACAGACTGTCCTTCTCTTCTGTTTAAAGAAGTCACATCTGCCAGACGGCCCAAGGTCATAGGCAGAGTCAATACCTGCTACACTTCCTCTTTTGTCTAAGTAAAAGATTCTAAACCTAATACAAAACTATATACAACAAGGACAATTATCAAGTATTTTCCAGGAGAAAGAAAGAGTAATAACCTACAACAACAACAACAACAAAACAACAAAAACACTACTACAACCAACAAGAGCAACATCAAGCAAGAAACACATACTACATGTCCAGGCTATCAGTAATTGGCAAATAACAGAGATTATTCCAATAGCTGTCCTATATTGAAGAGTTTAAGTCTTGTACCTAATATACCTTAGCTAAGATAAGAGACAATAGTAACTGTGGCCATATAGTCTTCAACCCCATCAAAGATCTGAGAAAGAAAATATTACCTGAGTAAGCAGGAAGTGCAAGCAAGTGACCTTCAAAAGATGTAAGAAATGACAGGAACAACTGGCTACTTGGACAGTCACTCAAAGTCTCTGTAATATTGGAGCAACCATCTTCAGCCTATGGGCTCATAGTATCTGACAAAGTTTTCAGTGAAACAGAAAATTAGAAAATCTCTCCTGCATTGTACTGGCAAAGATTATCAGTTGCTTTCTTCTATGTCTTGCAGAAGGCCTGACAGTTTCCTCTGTGAAGCAGCAAACCTGAAGAACCATCCCATCTTGTCTTGGCAAATGCAGCAGTCACCATCCTGTGGGTCCTGCATGTCCATCCCATAGAGCACACAGGCAAGTGCAGTTTCCTGCCCAAAAGGCTAGCCTTGCCACATTGAAGGCAAACTCCTCAAGTAGCCTCCTCGATAACCATCATCCTCTTGAAGGAATTGATGCCGCTAGGATCAGACTTGCCCCACTGCCAACAAAAGCTCAAGTTCACCAAACATTCTACATATCATATCTTGTAGGTCTTTGAAGTGCCCAAAGACTACCTATTCATCCGAAATACACCTCTGTACATGACTACAAGCTTGACTATCACAGATGACCACCAATTTGCATTTCTTATGTATATACCACTTTCTTAATTGAGCTGCACAAACGCAATATTCCAAACAAGAGTAGAAATACATACATGTAGGACAACAAAATTGACCCCAAACCTGCATCAATAAGCCAAAATTCAAACAATGTAAAATATTCATTTCCATATCATGTTCCCTTTTTTCTTTAGAAAAAGATTGATTGTGACCATTAACCATTTATAATCAACCCCTTTTAAATGAAAAATAAACGTTCACAAACAATATTTAGCAATTTGGTCATAGCTTTTTTGACTACTTCCTGCTGATTGTTGGGCACATAATCTTATGGGGACCCTGAGAAAATTTAGAACTATGTTCAAGTCTTGACTGGGGTATTTTGTGTGGTTGCTTATCTCAGCCAGTAGTCCTAAATCTGTTATGAATATTGGATCGCCTGGGCCATCATTTCAGGGGGTCTTGTTTGATCAAACCATATTAGCCTTGAAGGAACCCACAGATTTTCATCTTCTGTGGAAAAAAAATACTTACACCCAAATTTTGAAGTCAAGATTCCTTTAAAAAATATATATTGGTTTGGCTAAGCAGCCTCCACAATCAAATGTCTCTCTGTAGTTAGCTCATTAACAATCAAAAAATTCAAAGAAAGCACAATAATGTAATTCAGACTCTGTGTATTTTCCATCTTTACATGGCCCATTATAAATTTTATTATTTTATTTCTCCTTTAAGTACCTGAGTTTATTATTCTTAAATTATTGGTTTTATCTATAATTCTATGTTATATCTTTTCTCTCTCAAGTACATGCACATTTATCAAAGACACTGACCTGTTTAGCAGCATTTTTTGTCTGAATCTGTTATTGTATATCTGTAATCCTTTTTATGACCAGGAGAGTTTTTTTTTAAATGGTAAACAGGCTTACCTAGAACTAAAGCAGCTGACTCTATCCCCATTCCTTGGCTTCCTAAGAGTCAAGTTTCATGGCACAGGTACTGGCAGGAACCACATGTATTTCCCCCTAACTCTGGGGATGTTTTAGGTCCATGCTGCAAGCTGTTTATAAGCTATATATAAGTGTTTGGTAGCAGGGACTCTTAAAAGAGCCTTGCAGGTTTTGTTCCTAATGCTAAGTCAGAAAGTCATCTACAAAGGAGCCACACCTTTGTTTGCCTCTAGCAAGCAGAGCCCATCAGTGCTGATACCAAGAATCCTTGAATAACTCCATTCTTTTGTGCTTAGAATCCTTTTAATGCTTTTGTTAGGTTTTACATGGAAATTTTTGCCAAATGTTTGGGCATCACATGTAGTTGGAGGTTTCTAGTCCCATCTACCAGTTCCTAGGGGCTTAACATTAATTGCAATAGTTTGGCCAATATGTCAGGCATATTAGTAACTGGCTCTCACAATTAAATTAACCCACTTCTATTATTCTAAATTTTACCATAAGGCTAATGGCTTTTTACCTCACATCTTGTTTTTCAAGTGGCTACATGACATCTCCCTGCCTTCTCTTCTCTCTGCATCTTTATCTGGATTTCCTGCCTAGCTGTATTCTTCCTGACCGTTGGCCAAAACATCCTTTATTCATGAACCAATAAAAACAACACATATTCAGAGCATACAGAAAGACATCCCACATTATCTCTCTGACCAGACAGCCCAAAGTCATGGGCAGAGCGAATACCCACTACACTTCTCTACCCCACATTCAGGGCAGATCTTTTTCCTTAAGTTATTGTCTCACTACCATGCGTCTTTGAAAATATACCCAGAAGCATATTTCAATTCGCTCTTAGGGAATCTAACCAAGGTGTCAAACAAGATTGGCCATTTCATTACCCAATATTATTTCATAATAACCTCACGGTGGGTACAGAATTAAGAAAGGCAGAGAATGCAGAAGAATGCATCCTTACTGAATTTCCAGACCAATTTTAAACATTGGCTCTATAAAGTGGACAGTTCATGTGTATTAACACAAAACTCACTATTTAATTCTCTTGTTAAGTCTGAAATGCCAATATCTCACTGAATTAATGATAGCTAAATATGCTCTATCAATCATAGCCGCATAAGGTAAGATTTGCACTCTGCTGAGAAATGGTTAAGATGTCTTCTGATTTTAAGGAAAAGTTGAATTGTTTGTCAAGAAAGGAGAAAAATAGTGTGTTTATGACCAACTTATCTTTCAATTACTTGTTTATTATGACATGTGGTGTACAGCTAACTCATATATTCATGTTTATATATGTCTTACATGTACATTTCTATATTGCAATAGAAGGGTGAGATGTGCATGCACAAATTTGAGTTCTATTAACATATATTGTAAAATATTGTTTCCCAAGGTGTCCAACCAGCTAATATAGGAATACCAGTATGAACTCCCTAAATTCTATGTCTGCCCCATAATCTGGGCATAAAACAATATTTTGGTGTATTAAATTTGTGTATGTATCTGATGCACTTTTTAGCTAAAGACTTTCAAATTGCTTCTGTACATCAAATACACATATAGTGGAAGAAAAGAAGTGATGGTCATAGTTGGATAACTTATTTTGTAATTTCTTCCACAATACCTTTCTGAATTCTTATATCTATTAATTTTACAACTTTGATAAGAATTTTTGTCTCAGGATTAAAATGTAGAAAAGAGGATTAGTCTGAAAAGACTGGTATTAAAAGTAGCCCTTAAACAATTTCTTTCTACATAGCAGACCAGCAGTTCTCAATCTGTGGGTCTTTTCACAGGGTCAAAAACCAGATATGCTACATATCAGATATTCAAATTATGATTCATAACAGTAGCATAATTACAGTAATGGAGTAGCAACAAAAATAATTTTATGGTTGGGGTCACCACAACTTGAGGAACTGTGTTAAAGGGTTATAGCATTAGAAAGGTTGAGAACCACTGCAACAGACAATAGAAAGATGACACATAAAATAAAAGGCTGAATGCTTTTCTATAGATATTTTCTGGTGAAGTGAAATAAAATACCACTATAATCAAAAGAGCCAAGTAGGAACTAATCATTTCTAAATCATCATATTTGAAATGTAAGCATGTTCATGAAGAGAGTACACCTGATGTCTAAAAATGGATTTGGTAAAGCTATATCAGACTAGTTTTAAATTCTAATTCTGTCCATATTTTTCTCCTTACTCTGACCAATTAATTAACATCTGAAGATCTTTATTTATCGTTCATCAGCTACATTGTAACTAAATTAAGCCCCAGCTAGAGCTGCCTGCATATTCTGGATTGTTCCACAGGGAACTTGAACTTAGCTTAGAATCCAGAGGGAGTGACTCTCAGAGTCTTCTGGTTCTGGATACTGATACAGCTCTGATTATGTTTGATTAAAATACACTAGGCATAATTTAATTTGTATGCAGTTGCAATTTTAATAAAGTACTACTAATCTATTTTTTCTTATTAAGTATGTTTTTAAAAAGCTAGATTGAAATGTATTTAAGTTATTTATATTTTAATTTAATTAAAAGTTGTTACTAATATTATGAACATACAAAGTTTGTAAAGTATATTCTTTAATTTTTCATGTCAATACGTGAACATAACACACACATATGTAGACATACATATACACATATACATTTCACTTACTTTTTTATTATTTGATAGTTATTGAAAGGTCAACTCATAAACATGCTATGTACTTTTCCAAGAGTTCTTTTACAACATATCTTTCTAATTTCAATGAAAAAAAAACAAAAAGAAGCAAAGAAACAAAAGAAAGTAGATACACTGTATGACATTTAATATTATATCTGACATTTAGTTGTCAAGAATTTCACATTACCTGTATTTAAAATCCAGCTAACCTATAAAAGTACTCATAACCTTATTGCATTTTATGATGTTTTTAAAGGCATGTGTTGTTGTCTTGATATAAATACAAATGTAAAGTTAACCAGCAAGCCCATAGTTTCAAAATATAAGATAATATGGTTAATGTGTTAGACTTTCTATTACTATAAGACAGCAGGGCCAAAAGCAAATTGGAGGCCATAGGATTCCTACTCTATTTCTGAGGAAATTCATGGCACGAATGCAAAGCAGGAACCACAAATAGGAAATAAAGCAGGAGCTATCATTGAATGTGACTTACTAATTTGTTCTGCATGGCTTGCTCATCCTGCTTTCATATACAACCCAGTACCACCTGCCAAGGTATTGTAACACCCACATTGAATTGTTCCTCCCATATCAGTCAAAAAGAAAATGCCTGTATGCCTGTGCTATGCAGGGAACTTCCCAATGGTGAGTCCTTCTTTCCACATGTCTCTAGCTTCTATCAGTCTGATTGACATAAACTAACAAAAATATTTGACCCCTTGTGAGCATTACACATAAACATCATGATTAAGCCATAAACTTTATTCCTTATGTCAAAGATCTTGTATTTTCATCACCATCACACTGTAAATCATGCCAACTTTTTAAAAGTTCCAGTCTTTAAAACAATTGACATGTGAAGCAAGCTTGCTTTTAATTAAATGGAAAGAGACATAAAAAATAAATCATTAATCCTTGAAAAAAACACTTCAAAATTTCAGCCCCTTTAAACTATCAGAAATCTCTTTAAATGCTTAAAGTCTCTCTAATACTTTGTGTTATCTTTGAGTACCTTTGACACTCCAAAATCTCTTCTTTGTGGTCTTAGGAAAGACAAAAACAAAACAAAGTAAAACCTAAAGACTTTCTTACCCCCAAAGGAAGAAGCAGGGTACAGTTATAATAAAGTCAAAGCAAGTATCTAAAAAAGACCCTTTTGCCAAAATTGTTCATTAAATCCAGTTGTTGACCTCTGGGGAAAAAGAAATCTAATACTGTAAAGTTCGGTGTCAGATGTCTCATACTTGTGGACTTCTGGACTCCAAAGAGCTTACACAGCACCACTTCTCCAGCTTCGCCACTCACAACACAAGTAGCTCATTTCTGCTCTACGCCATAGCTATTGCTATCTTTTTTATTTTAATTTAAGCTAGAAACAAACTTGTTTTACAGGTCAATCCCTGCTCCCTCTCCCATCCCTCCTCCCCTGCCCTCCCCACCAGGTACCCCAGTCCCACACCCAATCTCCACTCCGATCCCCAGGGAGGGTGAGGCCCTCCATGGTGGATCTCCAGTGACTATCATTTCATCCAGGGCAGGGCCTAGGCCCTCCCCCAAGAGTCCTGGCTGAGAGAGCATCCCATATTGTGGCATGGGCACTCAAAGTCTATTTGTACACCAGGGATAAATACTACCCAAGGCTCCATAGACTACCTAGGCCTCCTTACTGACAGCCACATTCGGGGGTTCTAGGTCAGTCCCATGCTTTCCACACAGCCATCAATTTGGGCTCTCTTTGATGGTCACCCATCACCTGTAGCCTTTCAGAGGCTCTCTTCAGGGTCTCTGTCACAAGGTGGCAAGTTTCTGTTTCTCTCCATATCCCTTTCAGTTCTGGAGCTTGTGTTGCAACTGAAGCTGCATCTTCACTAATGGCCAGCCTCTTATCGCCTCTCACAGTTCCAAGACTCAGCTGCTAGTCTCTAAGATGCCTTCATGACTCCAATACCAGCACCACCTTGAAACTCTTACACATTAGAAAGCTTAGCTGCCAGCATGAGATTTAGATTGCTCTGCCCTTGCACCACAGCTCCCAGAAAGTTTCACCCAAGTGATGCTGGTCTCTTCCTAATCACCAGTAATTTTCATGTTGCAGCTAACAAGTATCAAGTGTCCCAATAAAACAAAGGTTTGCTTTTATTGGTGCTTGTCTGTTAATCACAGCTGTATCTTCAAACTCAACCAATCAATACCACAGATTCTTAATTCATGATATTATCCATGGTCACAGTAGAGTCTTTGCTCTGGAAAAGCAACAATAACACCACTGAAACCCAAAACAACAGCGACAAAATAATCCAGGCCTCCCCACCATCTGTATTGCTCCCATAATTATCTTCCAAGATCTCATAGTTCAGATGCCAAAACAGAAGGTCATTTCTATCACAACACAGTATTCAGTGTGCTTGGTACCAGTATCTATCTTAGAGTTTCTTTTGCTATGATAAAACAGCATAAGAAAAAGCAACTTGCCCTTTTCTCCCTTCCTCCTCTTCCCCTTTCTTTTGGGGGAGCAGGAAGGATGAGTCGGGGGAAGAATAGAAGAGAACGGGATGAGAGATACCATAATAGAGGGAACCATTATAGGTGTGAGGAGAGATCTGGCACTAGTGAGATTACTAGAGATCTACAAGGATGACAACAACTGACAAATGAAGCAGTAGTGGAGAGACTACCTTAAAAGCCCTTCCTGATAATGAGTTTGACAACTACCTTATATGCCATCCTAGAACCTTCATCAGGTGACTGATGGAAGCAGAGGCAAACACCCACAGCTAAACGTTGTCCTGGAACCCAGTGACAGAGAGAGAGAGGAATGATAAGCAAAGGGGCCAAGATCAGGCTGGTGAAACCCACAAAAACTGCTGACCTGAACAAGGGGGAGCTCTTGGACCTCTGACTGATGGCTGGGGTGGGGCAGCATGGGACTGATCCAAACCCACTGAACGTGGTTGTCAGCGAGGAGGTCTGGCAGCGAGGAGGTATATGGAGCTTTGGGCAGTATATCAGTATTAATCCCTGGCATACAAATGGACTTTGGGTACCCCTCCCACAATGAGGGATGTTTTCTCAGCATGAACTCTTGGAGAAATATCTAGGCCCTGCCCAGAAAGAAATGACAGACTCTGGAGATCCCCCATGGAAGGCCTCACCCTCCCTGCGGACTGGAGTGGCGATTGGGTAGGGGGCTGGGGGTGGGGTGGGTGGGTGGAGCTTGGGAGGAGGGGAGGGAGAGGGAGCTAGGATTGACAGGTGAAGCAAGCTTGTTGCTTATTTAAATTAAAAAAAAAGCAAACTCAAAAAAAAAAGAAAAAGCAACTTGTAAACAAATGTTTTATGTTAGCTCAAAACTCTCAACTACGTACAACTGAGGAAATTCATGGCAGGAACTCAAGGCATGAAGAAACCTGGAGTCAGGAACTGCAGCCGAGGCCATGGAGGGAAAGCGACTTACTGGCTTGCTCCCCAAGGTTTATTCACCCTGTTTTCCTATATTATCTAAGACGACCTGCTCAGGAATGACGCCTTCCACGGTGATTTTGTCCTTCCCACAGTCATCATTAATTCCAGAAAATGCTCTACATGCTTTCCAGTCTTATGGTGGCACTTTCCCAGTTTAGAGTCCGTCTTCTCAGATGACTCTAGCATGTTCCAAGGTGACATAAAATCAAATAACAGAAAACTGAAATATTTACTTACTTTATTGTGCTCACTAACATTATACAATAAGGACATTTTAAAATATTTAGCATGAACTATAAAATTAGGACATTGGAAAAATATTGTGGAAAATATGCAAACTACTAAAAACCCTGACTCTTACTTAGTTTATATTTAATAGATGTTCATTTTATTCATTTCCTGATATGATTTAGACAAATTATAGTTTTACTAACTCAAGACAAATAAAATAAAGTTTCAAAATAAATATCATATTTCTTATTCTGACACAAAAACCTAATTTATACAAAAAATTTCATTGTAATGAAGTATTGAGGAGGTACACTTTAAATGAATTGTGCATTCAACCTTAGTAGTTCAATTATTTTTCTGTCTCAACAGGAAAATAATTTTCTGTTAAAAATCATATTTTACTTTTACTTTAGTGTAATCAATAAATATACCACTCCAAGAAATTTTTGATGTTGTAGGTGTGATGTTAATATATTTAAATAAATTGCATCACATGTTTATTTTTAACTTATCCTTTCTACCCATAATTAGATAAGAACTGTACTTTAAAATTTATTTGTTACCTCACACTGTATGGTATAATTTATTAGTGTGATTTTTAATATTAGTTTTGGAAAATAAACTTTATTATAAGAGGGATCATTTCTAAGCTTTGAATGTAGATTGTTTTTAAATTAAGTTATCATATTTCTTGCTGGCTATTTTTGTACTTGACTAAATCAAGTTAAAAGAGAGATGTGATCAAAATCCTTTCTAAGTATTGCTGAGGGATGTATGAAAATGAAAACACAGAGGGAAATGTGGTATCTATAGCAACTGAATATATAAATTAGAAATCTTTTCTACTTCATTTGACCAGAAAAAATGTAATTAAACAATGGTGGAAAATCATGTATGTACCCACATATGCTCTGTGGGAAATGCAATAGTAAATCTGAGTGTGAAGCTAGTTAGAGAAAACAGCTCTGTGACTGAATGAAGAAAGACGTATGGAAAGCAATGGGATAAAAATGCAAGAAATTAATTAAGATGCATTGTAGAAGGCTTTAAAAGGAGACAATAATATTTGTTAGATCCTTATTATAATTTTGGCACAGTGGTGAGTTCCTTCATTAATTTATGAGATGCAACTTGAACTCACTGATAGGAAGACTGATGTCCAAATGTCTTTAGTTACATTGTTCCAGTGCATACCTAGTGGTACACAACGCCAATCACTCTCTCACATAGTCATATGAACTTTATTATTCAAAGTTGTGCTAGTTTCTCCAATGCATGCTTCCTATAATTCTTGTAACCTTATATGACAGACACTTTAAATTAGCACTAATAGGCCTGAGAAATGACTCAGAAGAAGCCCCAGATACAGAACCAACCCTGGACAGCTTGTATTTGGCTTCTACATTTGTGTTCTGGCAAGTTTGAACACACACACACACACACACACACACACACACACACACACAGAACTTCACACACTTTAAGATATCTGGAATAATTTTTTTAGAGTGATGTTCTGACCATTTTATTTTATTTATTTATTTATTTTTATATTTTATTTTCCAGTTTAAATTTAGATAAGAAACGAGGTTGCTTCACAAGTCAGTTCCAGGTCCCTCTCCCATTCCCTCCCCTCCTCCCGTGCCCTCCCCCCACCCCCCCGTTACCCCCTCATTTCCCCAGGGAGGGTGAGGCCCTCCATGGGGGTGTCCATAGTCTGTCATTTCATATAGGGCAGGGCCTAGACCCTTCCCCAAGAGTTCAGGGTGAGAGTGCACCTCACATTGTTCTATGGGAGTCCAAAGTGATATCTGGAATAATTAAAGAAACCAGGAAAGTAAAAAGGGATCATTGCAGGGGGTGAATTGAACAACGTTGAGAATAAAAAATAATAATAATTTTAAGGCAGCGCATATGTTTTATACCTCACCAAAGTTCACTTTTATGTTCATGTAATTATTTTCCAATTTTATTGGCATAAAGGTAATTGGTCACATTATAGCATTTCAATGCACAATTTGCTTAATTGATTCTCCACACTACCTTGTTTCATTTTCTCAGGGTTCCTTTTGTACCCTTCTGCCTCCCTGTGGTCCTTATGCCACTTTTATGACACAGGGTGTCTCTTATGTTAACCTGTCTTCCTCAATGTCACATTTTCCCTTCTCATAGTCCCCTTCTCATGGTTCTATTTTTTAATGACCTATACCCATACTCACACCTGTATACATATATTCTGTTTAAAATCCCCCAAATTAAATGTTCATGCAATCTTATGAAGGAAAGCATGCAGTATTTGTCTCAGTCAGGCATCTCAACTGAGACAGTGATTCCCAAATCCATCCATTTGGATTTGTAATTTCATAATTTTCTGTATTACTGCATAAAATCATATATGTGGATATCATTTTCATTATCCATTAGTCTTTTAATAAACAATTAAACAGATTTCATTACCTTGTTATTGTGAATAGGGTAATGATGACACAGACATGTCTTTGTGGTAGAATATAGAATCATCTGAGTATACGCTCAGGAATAGACTGACTATTGTATGAGTAACAGCTGGTTCGTTTGTGTTTTCAGGATGGTTGATGTTTATATGAAGAATGTCACTGGAATAGTAATGGAGATTTTATTGAATCTGAAGCTTAATTTTTATACTATAGCCATATACACAAATTTAATTCTGCCAATTCATGAGCATGTTAAGACTTCCCATTGTCTATTTTCTTTGTTTTCTTTATGTAATCTTTAAAGTTTTTACTGTTGTTATCATTCAATACTTGATTAATTTCCTAGGTATTTACTATTTTGAAGTAATTATGAATGGAAATTCCTCTAAATTTCATCCATAACAATGTTATTATTGGTACACATGAAAACTACTATTTTTGTATGTTAATTTTATATATAATAGCTTTACTGAAAGCATTCATCATATTTGCAAGTTTTATGATGACATTCATGTATTATTTATAAAATCATGATGTCTACAAATAGGGGTGATTTGACTTCTTCCTTTACTCTTTATTCCTCTTTTAGATATTCTTTTTGTCTTAATGGTATATCTAAGACTTTGTATACTATACTGATTTATGGTGGAGTTAATATGTACCCTTGTCCTGTTCTAAGGTTTGGGGAAAATGATGTCACTATTTCAGTTTAGTACAATGTTGGCTATATATTTCCCATATTTAGGTTTTTTACATTGATACATTTTTCTATCTCTGTCAAATGCTGCTGGAGTTTTTATTATGATGGCATCTGGAGTTCATCAAGGGGCCTTCCTTTGTGCCTATAGAATAATTATGCTTTCTGAATTTAAATTTACACAATCTTATTTAGGATTTTGTCTAAACAACCTTATATTGCTGATATAAAACCAGCTTTATTGTTGTGTATGGTCTTCCGGAATTCCATTTGTAAGTACTTTGCTTGAAGCTTTTGTATCTGTGTTCAGCAGAGAAATGGGTCTATACTATTCATTTCTTGCTGTCACTTCATCGTGGTTGTTATGAAAATGATATTGACTTTGCAGAATGAGTTTGGCAGTGTGCTTCCAATTTCTATTTTGTTTAAAGGCTTGATAAGTAATAATGTTAAATTTTTCTTTAAAGATTGGTAGGATTCAGCAATGAATTTGTTCATCCCTGGGCTTTTATTTTGTCAAGAAAGTTAGCTTCAGTATTTCTGTTTGCTATGGGCCTGTTTAAATTGTTTATATTTTTCATATTTAACATTGCAAGGTCATATAAATTTGCAAATTCACACATGTTTTCTATATTTTCCAGACATATGCAGTATAAATTATCAAAAACATCCCATAAAACATTTCAGATTTCATTAGAGGATTTCATTTTAGCTTTATCAAAATATTTAATTTTTCATTTTAATAATTTGTGACTATTATTGTTTCCTTTTGCAGGTTTGGCTAAGAGTTTGCCAGTCTCATTAGCTTTTTCAAAGAACCAACTCATAGTTTAATTACATATACATATATATATATATTTCTTTTAGTCAATAATCTATAAATTATACCCTTAATCATAAATTTTCAAGACATGTGCTTGGAGCTTGGCTTCTTGTATTTCTAGAGTCTTAATGTACATCATTAGCTGATATATTTGAAATAATTCTGATGTTTTAACAGGAGCACATTTACAGCTATAACATTTTCTCTCAGGATACCCTTTCTTGTACCCTAGAGGTTATGATAGTTTGTTACTCCAGTGGTTTAAATGAGAATGCCCTTATAGGCTCATTTGTTTTAGAATTTGGTTCTCAGTTGGAAGAACTGTTTGGGAAAGAATAGGAACTATGGTATTGTTGAAAGAGGTTGGTCAGTAGGGGCAAACTGGAGGTTTTCAAAGACTTCTGTCATTTCTAATGTTCTCTCTTCTTCATGCTTTCTGCTTGAGATGTGAGCTTTCAGAAGTTCCTGCTAACATGCTTTCTCTATACCATCATAGATCAAAATACTCTGGAATTTTCAGACCCATTGAACATTTTCTTTTAGAAGTTGCTTTGACCATGGTGTTTAACCATAGAAATAGAATGTAGCTAATTCAGAATTTAGTAAGGGAGTTAGCTATTGCTGGGACAAACCTGACCATATGGTGTTTTGAACACCACATGGATGACTTTGGGACTTTGAGCCAGAACGTGGGTGTAAATAGTAGTAGCAATTAATCTGCCATTCTAGAAGAATCCAGTAGTGTTTAGAGTTACATAGGCTATGGAGGCGCAGCTCAAGGGGTTGAGACAGAAAACAGGGCTGGAGACCATTATTGAGATATCTGACAAAGAATGTGGCTTCTTTCTGTTGGGAAGACTTTTCTTTACCACCTCCCAATTCCCAAATAACCAACACAGACTTAATATGAATTAGAAATGCACAGCTGAAAGCTTGAGCTTATTATTAACTAGCTTTTACAACTTAAATTAACCCATTTCTATTAATCTGTGTTCTGCCTCTGTAACTTGGGGCATCCAACATCAACATTAGCCTATAGGCTTGTTGTATATAACAGACATTTCTGAGAAACAGGGAATTCTGAAAGACCAACCTTGTCTTGCCAAAGTTTGGCAGCCACATTTTTTGCGTCTTTATGGTCCCATTTGGGCAGTATAATGTCAGCAATTGAGGCAAGCTCAATTTCTCTGCCCAAATGGCTAGATTTTTCCGTAAGGAAAAAAACTCCATATGGAATTTCCCTGTTGACCATTATCTTCTCTGAAGTAAATTTGTGCTGCCAGGAGCACCAATTTCACTGTCATGAAAAGAATTATGTTATTAAAACATTTTAAATGCCATATTCTATAGGTATTTGAAGTGTTTTAAGGCCATTCATCTATCTACATATGTCTGTTTAAACTTGAAAACATACCTAATATGACTACAACTTCAATTATTATAGAACTATTAAGCTGGATTTTTAATTATACATTGCATTTTAAATGAGTTGTGTAAATACAATACCATGAACAAGAATATAAACATACATATAGCATAAAAATAATTCTGAATTGATTTCAATAAACCAAAATTCATACCAATGTAAAATATTTTGAGATTAATGTTGTGTGTTTTTTTCATTAAAGTGAATTATGTGACCTATCCTTTTATCACATTATTTCTATATCATATAACCTCCTTTTTCTTTAGAAAGAAACCTTTGAATATAACTCTAGCTTTTTTTCTAACTATGATCAATAAAAACTTATAACCAACCACTTTTAAATAAACCATCTTATGGGAATGTGGGCATTGTTTTTTTCTAAACTGCTGCCTGTTGTCTGGAGGTACTGGAGGAAACTTGAGAAAATCAAGATAATTATCAGTTCTTAGGTAGAGTATTCTGTGAAGGTAGATCATCTTACCCAACATACTTGAAGCTTTTCTGGATGCTGGATCACACGGGCCATCCATTTTATTGGTGTCTGATCCTATTGCTCTAAAAATACATAAAAATTTAAAGGTAAAATACATATTTGTATTAATAGAAGTATAGAATGTGCAGTGTATACATGTCAGCCAAAGATAATTTTTGTTTTATGGAAATTGTTTTATGGAAAGGCTATGCATAGCTTTGTTGTATAAATGATGGGTGATGTTGTATCTGAAATAGCAGACTGTTAATATGATTTATGAATTAGTGAAAACCAATGAGAATATCAAATAGGTATTACACATTTTCATACATATTGAAAAAGTTTTTGTGCAATTATAAATAATTTTAGCTATTAAACACTATGGTGGAAGGAATGCCGTATGATACAGCATACTCATCTTGAATGCATGCTGTCCTTGATTCAATTATCATCTCAAAAAGCATAGTTAGCTTATATGAAAGATAATTATTTTTCTTCATGAGTTTTTATTTACAACTGGTAATTATGTAGCTTATAATTGCCATGTGTAATTTTAAATTGTTAATGTAAAATGCGATTAATTATTCACTTCCAAAGAACTTCACCATTTAAAGTATATTTGCTAATTGCAGAAATTTGAAATATTATTAACAATTGACTTATTAGTTAGTGGAGTAATGGTATAGAAAAATATGCAAGTTGAAAAAGTGAAAATATCACCTCCAAGATGTAAAAATACAAGATTGACTTTATGGAATAAATTACAATGAATTAAAATCATTAATACAGGCAACATCCTTCCATGCTCCCCAAAACAAAGACAAGAGAAATCAGAACATCACATACCATACATTCCTATAGTCTAAAATTCAGAAAGAATAAAACAAGAATTGAAGAAAGGGTATTTGCATACCATCTAGTGGTAGCTTTCAAAAATGGCAAAACGTTCAAGCAAATTTGCTTATGGGAATCTAGTGTATTCACAAAGTTGTCATTTCACATATGGAGAAAGAGAAGATGAGAAGCAATAGCGTTCACTTCTGATAAGCACACACTACCATAATCTATAAATTACTATTTCACACTTTAACTTACTAAAAGACAAAAACATTATGACTTTATAGTTGCTCACAATTTTTGCCTGAGTTTAACACAGTATTAAAGTGGAATGTCCCTTTACTTAATTTTTAAACTTTGAAACAAAGTGGGGCACTTTTTTATTTTGCCTCTGCAGAATATGATAGGATACTGAATTTGCCACAACCATCTCTTGTAACATAAATGATGATAACAGCTGAGTGACTATTCCTACTAACTTTTGTAAGTAATATTAGTCTAATTTTTGAGTAAATTGCATGATTTATTAAGTTAACTGTTAATATTTCTGTGAGAGGATCTTAGGAATGCATGCTTTTTTAGATGGATTTGGGTCAGAAGTACTCTGTTCTTTGAGAGCATCACAGCCATTATTCCCAAAGCCAGCACAGAAGGCACCAAAAAGTCCCCAGAAGGCATGACTTCCTGATAAACACAGAGTGTGGCAAGAGGGAGGCATCTGTGGCATAGCAGTTGGCAAGAACAATGCTCTCTGTCCTCAGCTGCCAGAGAATACTCAGAGGAGATGGGGGAATTCCTAACATATTCACTTGGAACATGTAAAGCTATGAAAGACAAGCTGAATTTTTTGACAAAAATAGAATGGCATACATTAGTGCAGCCCTCAGTTGGGGGTCTAAATAATTGAAAGAGAATCTATGGTGAGAGTGAATTGGCAAGGTAATACATGCAGGGCAGAAGGGTCGTTTTATATATGTTTTTTTTTCCATCAGAGCTCTTTATATGGTAGAAGGAAAGGAAATAGTAAGTGAATACAGCCCTGAAATTCAGTGGTGTGGCTTGTGGGCAACTGAAATCTAGATTTCATTTATTATAACTTCTTTCAAAGGTAGATGTTTGTGACATCAAATCCTTTATTGGGGATTCTGATTCAATCACCATTAATGTGTAAAATTTCTAGTGTGTAGTCATGGAACTCTTTTCTATTTTCCTACAGAGTGTGCCAGGATAATTGGGTTAAACAAAACCAAAGACCTATGGTTTGTTATATTTTGGAGTTAATATCTTCAAGAATTGAGAAATTGAGAAACTGAAACCGAGGCTTTTAAAAATAATCTCAGAGAAAAGAAGTGAAAGACAAAAAGAAATAAAAATTCAAGGTGTCAAGATATATGTGTGTTGGTGTGTGTGTGTGTGTGTGTGTGTGTGTGTGTGTGTGTGTTCTTGAGGTGACCATAAGGTGAACACTTAGGCTCTTAGTCATGTTGGTAACACACAAAAAGTAATGCAAAATGAATTTATCTCTAAATTGCCCTTTGACAAGGAGGAGGGAGGGAAATATGGAAAGAAGGAGAAAGGACAAGAAGGAGGCCTTTTCTTTAGCAATGGAATCTTATTCTAAACAAAGGAAGATCGAAGAAATTATTAAAATAGTGAAGATCTGAGCTTCATTTATTGGTTTCTAATTTTTTATTCATTTTATGTACAAATATCATTTCCCTCACCTTCCCTCATTTATGTTTTTAAAAGGTGTGAGATTGGTGAATCACCATTGGCTGAAGCATCCAAAGATACGATCTTCTCAACTTGTTATGTTCACAAAAAGATTTCATATAATTTCCAGTCACAAGTGATATTTCCATTTCTGAAATAACTTCCCTTCATATTCGGTATTTTGGAAACACTGGAAGAAATAAAATGAGGCTAGAGTTCCATGTAATTTTATTTTCCTCTGTTTTAACAAAAGATAGTAATTGATTTCAGTAACTGAGACTTAATTACTCCATAACCTAGCTTCATGAAATTGGCTTTGCAAACCAACCAGGGCATCATTTCCAATCAGAATTTGGAAAAATAAATTTTACTTTGTAGATTTGAGATTTTATAAGAATAATAAGAGATAAAATGTATGATAGCATTTTTCAAATTCAAAGGCTTTTTTCCAATATGAGTAACTATCCTCATATGCCATTTCAGCCTTCTGGTATCTACTGTGTTCTTGGTACACAAGACTTTTCTACAAATTCATTGGGGGAAATCCTTCCAATCTTTCTCCTCATAGAGCTCATTTAACCCCACCACTCAAGCTACTTAGATTACAATGTAAAATTCACCCCCTTTCTCTCACTCTGGTTTAGTCACCCATTAAACATCAAAGATCAATAAACAGACTGTGGCATGTCCTGGTAGAGGTTTACTTTGTTCCAGAAGTAACTGTTCAGGGGCCATTTAGGGGGTTTCCTTGGCACTGAATCTGGACATGTGACAGACTGAAAAATTCTGTTCAACGCCTACGGTGTTGATCATTCCACATTCTAAAAATGTAGCTGGAAACCATCCCAGATTGTACATCTGCCTCTCTAATTTACACCTCCAGAGATAAGGCTGAGCAGAGAAGAGGTGAGAAGCTTTAATGAACTGTTTGGAACCCTTTTCATGCTCTGGGGGAACTTCACAGCACACACCAAGACCTGGCAGCAGGGGGCTGAGTGGTAAACAAGGAGACCTTCCATTTCAGTGATGTCCATAGGATACCTTGCCTTCCAATAGTGACAATAATACACCCCTTCCTCTTTTTTAATTAAATTACTTTTCTGACAGGTTCATACATGTATAAAACACATTCTGGCTACCATTCCCCTATCCCTTACCTCTCCTCCCCCCACATCATCAACCTTTCTGTCTCCCTAGTTGTTTTTTCCCAGATTCTGACTTTGATTTTGTTGTGTCATTTATCTAGTTTAGTCAAGGCCATGGGAGTGGCCCTTCCCAACTTCCTTACTTCTATCAGTCTTTCCAAATGGTCTCTTAGGTCTCAAGTTGGGCATTCACTAAATCCTTATTTGTTTACCAAGTGCTGGTCCTGCTGTGAGTGAGGACTACATTTTTACATTTTCTGAGACTTTCATATTCTTTTTACTGAGGATATCACTTCAGGGACACAACACTTTTCTTGGGATCAAATGTTTACCATGAAATAAAATTACTAAAACATTAAAATCTGAAGGAAAGTGCTGCAAGAGCCTTTACATTCTAAGTTGGCTGTAATGAGAAAGTCCAAAGTTTGTAAAGAATGACCTGCTACTCTTCTGCCTTAATTAATGATGCATCTTAGAGAACCTTCTTGCAGTCTCTTGTGTGAAAATAATAATCTGTTGCTTGTGCTTGGGAACCAACATCAAGTGTGATAAAACTCAGATTGAACATTTATGTGGCATTTCCTAACTCACAGAATGCCATAAGTTATGATTGCCCAAGGCAGAATTTCCGTTTCATTCTTCCAAATGGTTTAACTCAGCATCTCTCAGTCTGATGGAGTCCATGGATGGAATTCCACGAATTTGTGCATTCTAGTAGGGAAAGCTTTCATTCTTACTTCTGCTACTTCCTGAAATTTAGCTCATCTTTCAGCAATCAGTGTGTTCTGGGAATCTCCATACTGTCAACCTTGATCTATAACAGGACAGGCATTCTTATTACAACTTAAAGTATTCATGAATAGCAAAAAAATGTTTGGATTTTTATTTTCTGGAAATTAAAATAGTTTTTCAAATTAGGATGATTATTCTAAATTCCAGCATATTTTATTATTTAATGAATTAACAAGCACACACATGGACTTTTTATTTACAGAGTTTTATTATACAGTTTCAATGATACCTGTTAAGTAGGTTTATTTTATACATTTAAAAATGTTATGAGTGAAAAGTTCATCAGACTGCCACAGACTCTAGATAAAATGGAGCTAACGTGACTGCAAGATCAGCTTCATAACTCAACTGTGCCTTTGGCCTCCACCTCCCCTCCCCTCCCCAAAGGGAAGATATGCACATCAGTATCTGTGTCCAATTAAAGGCGACACTTTAGCATGTCTAGTCATGTGTTCTGGTCCTCTCATGGATTGTGAAATGAAGAGCAGAGATGTTCCCTGTAGGATACGGTTTTACCAAAGTGCTTCTCTTCTGTTGCTTCACTGCTTTGGGGTAAGAACTGAAATAATTCATGCAGTCCCAAATATTCACCTAACCTTAGCTATGTTAATTCTTAGCAATATGGTGTCATATGAAAGGCTCCAGTTTTCTCCACAAAAACTACAAATAATCATAGTCACTACTTCATGAGTCTTAGGGCATGTGCAAGTTCAGTAAAAAGAGCAACACCTAGGAGAAGGTAGGTATTCAGCACATATTAGCAGCCACCGTGAGCTTACTGTAGTGATGGTAGTGTAGGATATCAGAGGCAGTAAAGAATTCACATTTTATATCTAATCGGTCCTTGTCTGGCGCACAATAGATGTAACACTTGTCAAATAAATGAAAAACAGAATTCACTGCTTGCTCTTCGGTAGTTCCAAAAGTTACTCAGCTTCCCTACTTTATTTCATGCTGTTACTCCTTTACCCCTGTATATGAGGGATGCAAATGATGAAAACAATAATGGAAATAGCTCATGGAATAAGTTTTGCATAGACATGAGTAGAGTGAAAAGAGACTGTTGAGAAAAAGCTTGAGGAAATCATTCATATTTTTGTTGTTGTTTTGTTTTGTTGTTCAGAGATAGGGTTTCTTTGTGGCTTTGGAGGCTGTCCTGGAACTAGCTCTTGTAGACCAGGCTGGTCTCAAACTCACAGAGATCTGCCTGTATCTGCCTCCCGAGTACTGGGATTAAAGACATGTGCCACCACCGTATGGTGAAATCATTCATTTGTATAGTGTGTGTGTGTGTGTGTGTGTGTGTGTGTGTGTGTGATGCATGTGGACATAAAAGGACAGCCTCATTTGTCACTCTTCACTGTTTTAATTTATTTGAGACAGGGTCTTTGTGATGTTTGTATATTGTGTCCACTAGGCTAGCTGGCCCACCATTTCCAGAGATAATCCTATAAATTCATCCTACTCTGCCATAGGTATGCAAGGTTCAGGATGCTATGTCCTCTATATGTCTGGGTAGTTAAGCTCTGGTTCTCATGGTTGTACAATTATCCTTTGGGCTGCTTCCCTATAATTACTATATTATAATATGCAAATATTGCTTTGGAGTATTTAGTAGGAACATCTTTCATCCTACGTTGTTTTGACACTGTTAAAATCTATGTGACGATAATTGCAAATCTTATATTGGAAAAACAACTTACACTTTCTGGATTTGAAATCCCTTCTCAAGTACAATTCAGGTTTGCTTTCCATAGTTCATTCTGCTAGTACTGAGGTTTGGACTCTTGTATAACTCTTCATTCATTTTTTTCAGTGTTTTCTTGTCCTTTTAATATAGGCTCAATCATTAGATTGTAGAAACAAATGAGTAAAACAATATTCATTATATGGTATTAAGAGTAATGTTACAAGTTGCTGTGATGCTGAATTTGTCTAAGACAAATTTAAGTATTAAAACTGTGTTTTAGTGAGGAAATTAAGGTAATTTATAGTCATGAGGAATGTCTGGCAAACAGCCTACTCCTTTTCTGTAAATACAGGGAGAATGAAAACAATTTAATGCACAGTCATATACAAAACAAACCCTGAAACTTTATGAATGATTTGTGTCAATTGGATCACAATTTCTCTATATTTTAAATATTTTATTTTCATGGTTTGACACTTCCGTATAATACTAATTTTCACATCATTTGCCACCAGCCTCCTAGCAGACGAAAAAAGGTTCTGCTGACATTGCTTGTGCTCTCACAGTGTCAGATGTGTCCGGAAGGAGCCAGACGGATTGCCCTGTCAGTTCAGTTCTGTGCTTTGATGAACTCACATACAGTTTGCTTATATTTATACTCTAAAAAGTCACTAAAACTGGCCTTTGAATTCTTCACTAAGTGTAAGTTATGAAAGATTTAAACACTCCTAGCTGGAGAAAAAAATGACATAGTTCTGTTTTCTTATGAAGAAACAACAAAAAGATTTTCCAGATTGAAAGAAGCAAGACATTCACAAATAAATTTATTTCTATTGAGGCTTATCCAAGACATTTCATGATAATTAGCTACTATTAAATGTGATGAAAGACAACAGACTGTGCCCAAACTCTGCTTCGAGCTTGGTCCATTCTTTGTTTTATGAGGGAGATGCTGCATGAGTGTAGTGACTCAATGATGTCACTGGAAGAAAAAAAAATCTAGACTTCAAATTCAATCAGGTAAGAAGAGCACAGAATATTGCCTCAATCATTGCCTTAAACAGCACTTTTCATTGGAAAACTAATGCAGGTAGTATCAAAACACCAGTTTGCAATGAAGTGTTTCACTTTGATATCAACATTAATAATATCCCAGCAACTTTTATCATTTAAGAAATATACATGAGAATCCAGTTTCTCTCTAAAAGTATATTTTGACAAACGTTGATATAAGGTCTTATCACTATAAAAAATAATGACTGATGTAGATGTAGAGAAGTTTGGGGCTGGAGAGATGGCCCAGTAATTACGAGCACTCATGTTCTTCCAGAGGACCTGGATTCAATTCGCAGAACCCACGGGGTAGCTCACAATTGCATGTAGCACCAGTTCCAGGGAATCTAACACTCTCGCAAAATCATACATGCAGGCAAAAAACCAAGGCTCACAAACATAAACATAAAAAGTGAAGTAAAAATAATAAATCATTGAGACATAGAGAAGTGTTCCAGTTGGTAAAGGGCTTGTTGTGCAAGCCTGAGGACCTCAGTTCTATCCAAGCACCCAGTTAAACAAAACAGGCAAGGAGGCTGTGCACAGCTTTTGTCTCAGGCCTGGGTGTGCACAGAAAGGCAGATTCCTGGATTTCACTCACTAGTCAGCCTGGCCAGTTCAGGGACTATTGTGTTCAGTAGAGAGATCCTGTCTCAAAAACAAACAAACAAACACAAGATGAAAAACTAGCAAGCAACATACATGAGGTTGACCTCTGGTCTTCACACATAGGTACACCCACACTATACAAATAATACATAAATAAATATTTTAAAAGACTGATAAAATTTCCTTTATTATTCCTAAAATCTCCATATTTGTAATCTCTGTTAGCCCTTAGCTGGGTCTGTGAGTTGGAGTCTAGCCTAGTTTACAGAGTGATTTCCAGGACAGGGTCCAAAGCTACACAGAGAGACTCTGTCTAGAAAAGCAAAACAAAATGTGTAGTTTCAAGATCACAACATTAGCCTCACCTGTGCACTTAATGCAATGAGAGTTGTGTAGTCTGTCCTAAGGTTTCAGAATCTGAATCTCTAGGATTTGTTAATGTGCCCTTAAGAAGTGACTGATGCATGCTGAATTTTGAGGAAGTGATCTTAATAAACAGATGAAAAATTTTCAATGTTCAAGTTCTTGTGGTGAGACTAAAGGACAAGAGTCCACTAAAGCTTTAAGAATTAGCCTCTTAGCCGGGCAGTGGTGACGCACGCCTTTAATCCCAGCACTCAGGAGGCAGAGGCAGGCGGATCTCTGTGAGTTCGAGGCCAGGCTGGACCAACAGCCTCGAAAACAATACAGAGAAACCCTGTCTCGAAAAACCAAAAAAAAAAAAAAAAAAAAAAAAAGAATTAGTCTCTTAGTAAAAAGAAAACAGCTGTCGAAAGCTTTAAAAAGCTGCAGCAGGAAAGAACCTGATCAATGAACAGAACATACAGGTAGTAACCTCCAACTCCCATCCCCAAAAAACTAAATGGAATTTTATTTTCAGGGTCTTTACAAAACCTCAATTGCAATGTACATTTCTAAGAAAGAATAAAATTGTGTTTAAATCCAGAGATAATCTTTTATTTGGGTAGATAACCCAGCATTTACATTTGATATAGTGTCTTCTACATGAAAATTTGTAAGCCAATTAAAATTATGTACTAGTTTGTAAGAGATTAAAACTGATAAGTTAAGATGGAAATTAAAGTGCAGTAAATTTATACTAAGTATATACAAATGAGGTACTGTGGTACTATAGTAGTATAGAACTTTTTTTAAACAGACTTTCAGATTGTAAAGCTTATTATATGTTTTCAAATGTATCAGATTTCTGCAGAATCTTAGTTTTAGTCTACTTATTGTTGGAGTTTTATATGAATACATTATAATATTAATTATTAATTTAAAAGGATAGCCACTGTAATAGAAAAATGGATTAAGCTCCTTCCTAAACAGCCACATATCTGTCTTACCTTAACTAAAATGTAGTTAATCCCAGCCATGCCTTTTTTTATTGATGGTCCTGACAAACAGAACTCCAAACTAAATAGAAAGAAACTGGTTCCTTTGGCTTGTAGCTTGTTAACTAAAGAAGTGCAACAAGACCTCCTATTCTCTAAAGGAAGTGATGCAGGGCACTAATTTCATAGGCAGATAGTACCCAAAGCCTTACTAAGATGCAACAGGCCTATAAACCTTTCCCATCACCTATTTCTATTAGTCACAGAACAAATAAAATATCCCCCAGGCTGGACACCAAAGCCTAACCTATCCAGTTTTACTTATCATAATATGTCTTGATTAGTAAAATGTTAATGCCATCATAGAGCCTTCATCTAGTAGTTGATGGAAGCAGAAGCAGAGATTCACAGGTAAACACTGAGCCGAACTCCTGGGATTCAGTTGCAGAGAGGGAGGAGTGATGAGCAAAGGGGTCAAGACCATGTTGGGAAAACCCACACAAACTGCTGACCTGAGCAAGTGGAAGTTCATGAACCACAGTCTGACAGCTGGGGAACCAGCAGAGGACCAAACCAAGCCCCATGAATGGGGGAGTCAGTTGGGAGGTCTGGGCAGTCCATGGAGCCTCTGGCAGTGGAACCAGTATTTATCCCTAGTGCACAAATGAACTTTTGGAGTCCATTCCTGTCGCTTTAACAATAAATGGCATGTTGAGGGTATAATACATTTCTCCTCTTGTTTAAGTATTGTGTTCATATTGATCTTTTAAAGCGCAATACATAATTAAATACAGATTATAGCTAGTTACCTATAATAGTCAGAACTTATAGTTAGGTAAGTTAGGTTTTCTAGATATACAGAAATATATTTGAGATAGATAGATTTCAAACTTTTCAAAGACCTTCAGAAAATGGCATTTAAAATGGTTTAGGGTTTTTCTTGATAATGAGAAATGTCTACTCTTGGCAAACCTTTTACATCTGAGAGGAAGATAGGCATCGAAGAGACTCATTATGGAGTTTGCTCTCAACATGGCAAGATTAGCAATTTGGCCAAGAAACTGCTCTTGCCTAGACTGTTTGACTGTTGCTGTATAATCTGGACATGTAGGACCCACAGGAAAGTGACTGCTGAACTCAGTCTTACAGGGTTCCTGCTTCATGAAAGAGTCTGTCAGACTTTCTGCAGGACACAGAAAAATGAATGACAGACTGCCAATGCAGATGGACAGTTTGAAATTTCCTGATTTGCTGAGAAGACTTCCAGACACATTGTGGCCTGTGGATTGAAGATGGATGCCCCAACATTACAGAGGAACTTCTGGTGACTGTCCAGGTAGTGAAATGTCTCTGTTAGTTCTAGTGTTTATATATTATCATTCTGTGGTCTTTGATGCAGTTGAAGACAGATAGCTATAGTCATAGTTTTCCTTAGTTATGATAGAAGATTAGCTACATATAAGACTTTAGACTCACACAGATAGGATAGATAATAAAATACTTTCTTTAAATCTTACTAAATGTTAATGGGCTAAATATCATAACTATAGTTCTGCTTGATAACCGTTCTGTTATATATAATTTGACTATGTTAAAGTTAAAAGCTTCATTTTTATTTAGACAGAAAAGAAAAGATGATGCGAAATGTCATTGTGTAAATCTGTTTCTCTTCTTGGTTGTTGAATAAAGCACTGCTGGCTAATAGGGAAGCAAGAGAGTTGGGACTAGGAGCCAAGGAGAATTCTGGGGAAAAGAGGCAAAGTCAGACACCATGTAGGCTGCCAGAGGAGTAAGAGGCTGGACCCTTTTCTCTAGTAAGAGAAATACTTAGAGTAACATTTGTGAGTTAAATACTTAAGTCAGAGCTAGCCAGTAAGAAACCAATAAAACAGCCAACAGTTTCATATTTAATATAGTGTCTTGTGTGTTATTTGGGACTGCAACTGTGGCAGGGCCCAGGCAGTTGGCAAGGAAGACTACACTCTACATATTCCCTATGTAAGGATACTCTCTCAGCCTAAGTCCTGCCCCAAATGCTGTGTCAAACTTTGATGATCCCCCTTGGGAGGCCTCACCCTCCTCCTCCCTGGGGAGTGAATGGGGAGGGGAATGGGGGGCTGGTGGTGGGCATGGGAGGACTGAAGGGAGAGGGAACTGGGAATGGTATATAAAATAAGATTGTTTTTAATTTAAATAAAAGCTTATCTAAAAATATGATCATATTTTATTTACGTAACCATTAAAACAAATGAGGTTTTCTCAAATAGCAGACATGTTCAAGGAGAACTGCAACCAAAACATTTTATGGCATTTATCTGATGACTAATAAATCAGGAAAAGTAAAAGATATATCAGTTATCCAAATCTAGATCCTACCACCATCACCATCATACGAAACAAACTTTGTAAGAATAGCTTTGAGAATGCGTAGATAGCATATGCTGAACTAAGACTAATGCACCAGGATGTATGCAATGAAGGTTTTCACTTAGGAAACTTTAATTTGAGTGACATTATAATGACATCCAGAGGCCGCTGAATTAAATAATATGCATTTAGATACTTTTACTTCTTAAATAAAATATAATTTGATAATCTAAATTTTGGTCTCATGTATTTCCAGTATCTTATGTGAGAAATCTATAGTTTCAAAGGTCACCCCAGAGGAGAGAGAGTGTTTGAGGATAGGAGATATGATGTGATACGATTATCCCTTGCTTTTTCTGTCTTGAGAGTGAACTCACACTAAGAGATATGATAATATGGTCTTATTTCCTCAGTTTTAGTTCTTCCTCAGGCTACTCTTACTTGAGGAATACTAAAAGGAACTTTAGAAGTTTTTCATATTCTACTTTCATTTCATTTTGTTTCCATCTCAGCTAACAATTTACCTCTGACTAAATCTAAATTCCAATCCAAAGTATTTTACAAACAGGCATTTGTTAATGTTACAAAAATACATTTAGAAAGCTTCAGGACATCCTTAGCCAATGTGCCCTCAATAATGAATTTAATTTCTTTTCTATTTAGAGAAATTTAAAGAGGTTACCTTAGCAACTGCTGAAATGTACATATTCACTTGCGGTTTTAGTAGTCTGACTTTTTATAGCAATAAACGTTAACAGAGCAAGGGATGTGACAACAAACTTTTTTTTAACATGGAGAGCTTTCAATCTAGGTCATACATGTGTTTCTTATAGAATCCATTAATGACTTTCAGTCTTTCCATAATCATGATTCATTGCTTCATTTTGCATACATTGATGCCAAATCTTAATTTTTAATGAAGAAGATGTGATACAGGAAGCGGATGGAATGACACATGGGATAAAGTTGTAATTTGGGTAAATGTTAAATAAATTAGTGATCAGTTTCTGGAAATGATGAATAAGTCTCATGCGTATGAATCATGTGTGCTTTTTTTTTAAAAAAAAAGAGAAGAAAATAAGTATTTAAACTTAAAAGTAAAAGAGAAACTATGTCACAGTTTATGGTAACATACCTGTCTCTACATATATATCATGTAGAGAAATATATTATATATATTCTATATATTACATAGGATACAATGGAACCTACAATACTGCCTTAGGCAGGGAATATGCTTAAAGGTTTAGTTTTGGCATGTAAAAAGATGACATAAAAAGATGACATAATTTTAACATAAAAAGATGGCCCTACTACAATAGTTATGTTGTTTGAAATACTGAGATCTTTTATGAGCAGTATTGCTGAGAAATACAGTGTTCTCAACAAGTAAATATCCCAGTTAAAGACTGGACAATTATGAAACAAAACATATATGACAGTGATCATAGCCATGAACATGTGCTTCTAATGCACATAACACCAGTGCCCTGGCATATTCTTGCTTTGATCCAAACACTTTGGTGCTGCCCCTGTTGAGACTTTGAGATCATACAAAAATAGAATCAGAGAAGAAACATATCCCCAAGTTCCAGTCTTGGCTACTAGTCAGATGATCCTTTTCTCTTTGAAAGAATGTAAAAACTTTGAACAGACCAGGCATTGTATCCAGTGACTGCATACTGTGTGTCTTTGTAATCCATATCCCACCACACTTCCACTCCTTTCTAAATAAATATTGGGAAGTCTTTTGGTAAAGACTGGAATCATAATCTCTCATGGGGTTGACTCACTAAAACACAAACAAAGGGAAAAACTTAAGTTGTGTTGATCTATTATATTTGGAATTTTATATATAACTACTGTATATTTTCATTATATCCACCCATCTCTCATCTGCCATTTACTCCTGTGACCCTACCCCTGTAGGAAAATTGTGTCTTCCCCTATATTAATTATTGTTAGTTTCTCAACGCTTACCATAGAATGCTATTAGCTAAATACTCTCTGTCAGCACCTACTCATCCTTTTGGAGTTATTAGCTTAGTTTCTTGGAATGGATTATTTTGTAGCTCTAATTTTAATTGATCTTAATAATAAAAACCCGGAGTCAGATATCAGAGTAAATGCTAAAAGATCAGAGAAGTAAAGGAGTGAGTCACTAACGTTCTTACCTCTGTGGAATCCTCAGACCAAAAAGGGGGCTAGCTCTTCTCTCCAGCCAGCCACATCACTTCCTGTCTCCACCTCCCTAGTGCTGGGATTAAAGACATAAGATTCCAAATTCTGGGATTAAAGGTGCATGGCACCATTATCTGGCCATAATTAACCGGTGGCTACCTCCACCTTCTGATCTTCAGGCAAATTTTATTAGAGCACAAATAAAATATGGCTACATTATTTCATTTCTACCTCTAAAAGCATAGACTTGATTTTATTTCAAAGTATGAATTTTGCTTTCCATAGTTATCATGTTTCTTTATTTTTATTGTTTTCTTCAGATTGCCTCTAGGAATATGTCTGTCTTTAATTCTCAAATACTGTTACCACCCTATAGACCTAGAAGTCAGAATAAGCTATTTAAATATTACATCATTTTTTTTGGTTTTTACGAGACAAGGTTTCTCTGTTTTGGAGGCTGTCGGTCCAGCCTGGCCTCGAACTCACAGAGATCCGCCTGCCTCTGCCTCCTGAGTGCTGGGATTAAAGGCATGCGCCACCAACGCCCGTCAAATATTACATCATTTTAAGCAATGGTTTGTCTAAAGCACAGAACTATCTCTTTCATATAATTAGCACTATGTCTTAAAATGTGGATTGTTTTAGATATTCCCTAATCTATCACTCTACTCTCTCTCTCTCTCTCTCTCTCTCTCTCTCTCTCTCTCTCTCTCTGTGTGTGTGTATGTGTGTGTGTGTGTGTGTGTGTGTACACGTGAGTTGTTGTCCCTTTTTGTATCCCTTCCTCTCTCCCTGCCTTGATTCATATTTGTCTTCATTTCCCAAGAAAAACAATTTATAATTTCATCAATTTATAATTTCATCAAATCATCTCACTAGATGCTGAAAAAGCCTTTGATAAAAATCCAACACCCCTTCATGATAAAGGCATTGGAGAGATCTGGGATAACAGGAACATACCTAAACATCATAAAAACTATATACAGCAAACCAACAGCCAGCATCAAATTGAATGGAGAGAAACTCAAGGCAATTCCTCTAAGATCAGAAACAAGGCAAGACTGTCCCCTCTCCCCATACCTCTTCAATATTGTACTGGAAGTTCTAGCTAGAGCAATAAGACAACAAAAGGAGATCAAGGGGATACAAATTGGAAAGGAAGAAGTCAAAATTTCACTATTTGCAGATGATATGATATTTTACATAAGTGACCCAAAAAACTCTACCAGGGAACTCATACAGCTGATTAATACCTTCAGCAAAGTGGCAGGACACAAGATCAACTCAAGAAAATAGGTATCCCTACTATATAGAGACAGAAAAAGGGCCTAGAAAGAAATCAGGGAAACATCACCCTTTACAATTTCCACAAGCAACATAAAATACCTGGGGGTAATGCTAACCAAACAAGTGAAAGACCTGTATCAAAAGAATGTTGAGTCTTTAAAGAAAGAAATTAAAGAAGACACCAGGAAATGGAAAGTTCTCCTATGCTCTTATATAGGTAGGATCAATGTAGTAAAAATGGCAATCCTGCCAAAAGCAATCTACAGACTCAATGCAATCCCCAACAAAATCCCAGTACAATTCTTCACAGACCTTGAAAGAACAATTCTCAACGTTATATGGAAAAATAGCCAAGACAACCCTGCTCAACAAAGTAGCGTCAGGAGGCATCACCATCCCTGACTTCAAGCTCTATTATAGAGCTATATTCCTGAAAACAGCTTGGTATTGGCACAAAAATAGACAGGTAGACCAATGGAATTGAATTGAAAGCTCTGATATATATCCACAAACCTATGAACACCTGGTTTTCGACAAAGAAGCTAAAATTATACAATTGAAAAGAGATAGCATCTTCAACATATAGTGCTGGCATAACTGGATATCGGCATGTAGAAGACTGCAGATAGGTACATGTCTATCACCATGCACAAAACTTAAGTCTACATGGATCAAAGACCTCAAAATACATCCAGCCACACTGATCCTGTTAGAAGAGAAAGTGGGTGGTACCCTTGAATGAATTGGTACAGGAGACTGCTTCCTGAACATAACACCAGTAGTACAAACACTGAGATCGACAATTAATAAATGAGATCTCCTGAAACTGAGAAGCTTCTGTAAGGCAAAAGACACAGTCAGCAAGACAAAAAAAACCCCACAGATTGGGAAAAGATATTCACTAACCCCACATCTGAGAGAGGGCTGATCTCCAAAATTTACCAAAAACACAAGAAGCAAGTCTCCAAAACACCAAAGGATCCAATTAAAAAATGGGTGACTGAACTAAATAGAGAATTCTCAATAGAGGAGTCTAAAATGGCTGAGAGGCACTTGAGAAAGTACTCAACATCCCTAGCCATCTGGGAAATGCAAATCAAAAATATCATCTTACTCCTGTCAGAATGGCTAAAATCAAAAACACCAATGACAGTTTGTGCTGGAGTGGATGTGGAGAAAGGGGAACACTCCTCTACTGCTGGTGGGAGTGTCAATTCGTACAGCCACTATGGAAATCAGTGTGGAGATTCCTCAGGAAAATGGGACTCAGTCTACCACAAGACCCAGAAATTCCACTCTTAGGCATATACCCGAAAGACACCCATTCACACAACAAGGATGTCTGTTCCACTATGTTCACTGTAGCATTATACATAATATCTACATCCTAGAAGCAACTTAGATGCCCCACAACTGAAAAGTGGATAGAGAAAATGTGGTACATTTACACAATGGAGTATTACTCAGTGGGAAAAAACAATGGAATCTTGAAATTTGCAGAGAAATGGATGGCACTAGAGGAAACCATCCTGAATGAGGTAACTCAGACACAAAAAGACAAGCATGGTATGTACTTACTCATATATGGATGTTAGATATGGATCAGCGGAGTGTCAGCCTACAATCCCAGTGCCAATGAATCTGGGAAACAGGGAGGTTCACAAGAGAGATGCACAATACCTCAGAGAAGTGGAATGAGGCAAGATCTCCTGAGCAGATTGGGAACATCAGAGGAGGGGAGAGGGAGCCAGAAAAAAGAGAGGGGGATAAGAGGATGTGAGAAGAAGGTATGGGGGAGCAGGATGAGAGATATCATAATAGATTGAGTCATTATAGGCTTGAGGAGAGAGATGACACTAGTGAGACCTTCAGAGATCTGTAAGGATAGCACCAACTGGCAAACTAAGCAATAGTGGAGAGACTACATTAATAGCCCCTCCTTGATGGTAAGGTTGATGACTACCTTATATGCCATCCTAGAACCTTCATCGAGTGACTGATGGAAGCAGAGACAGATACCCACAGCTAAACACTGAAATGCACTCCTGGAACCTAGTGGCAGAGATGGAGGAGTGATGAGCAAAGGGGTCAAGACCATGATGGTGAAACCCACAAAGACAGCTGATTAGATAAGGGGGAGCTCTTTAATCCCAGACTGATGGCTGAGAGGCCAACAGGGGACTGATCCAGACTCCATGAATGTATTGTCAGTGAAGAGGCCACAGAAATCACTGGGGCCTTGGGTAGTAGATCAGTGTTTACCATGGTTTATGAACGATCTTTGGGAGCCCATTCCAAATAGAGGGATGCTCTCTCAGCCTGGACACATGGGGAAGGGCCTAGGTCCTGCCCTGGATGAAATGACAGACTTTGGAGATCCCCCCCAAGGAGGGCCTCACCCTCCCTGGGGAATGATGTGGGGATTGGGTGGGGGTTGGGGGAGCTGGAGGAGGGCTAAGGGAGGAGGGGTGGGAGAGGGAGCTGGGATTGACATGTGAAGAATTCATGTTTCTAATTTAAATTAAAAAAAAGAAATCTAGAAGTGTGATAGGTGGCTCTAAGATGGCTGGAAACAGAACATTCTCATTAACCACATGATTTAAGTTTGAACATTTTCCAGAATACTGCCTTCCAGGTAGCATTGTTAACACATAAATTGTTCTAGTTATTAGCTGAAAATACATAATAGGTCTTCTACAACTTTCCTATTTAGTAAAGTCTCACTTGTGCCTTTTATACCCATAGTCACATGTATTTCCCAAATATACGTACTTTTTAATTTGGGTAGCATTGTGGGCAATTTTAGATTCCATTATTATACATTGCTTGTAAAAAGTGATGTGTTTCAACGTGGGATTTTCATATATATGCTCATGTTTAATGTATTTAGACCATAATCATCCCCTCTATCAGTCTGTCTTATCTCACATCTGTCTTCCATATCTCTAATAATTTCTCTTTCATATTTATGTCTCTTTTGTAATATCTAAATTCCACATAAAAGAGGAAATATGCAGTATCTCTCCTTCTGATACTGGCTTGTATCATTTAACACAATCATCTATGGCTGCATCTTTCCTTCGCCCATGTTTAACATATCAGCATAATCCCCTCTTTTCCCCTTTCCCACTCTTGCCTAAGTTCTCATTAGTTCCCTTTGCTCTCTTAAGTATGTTTCAATTGAACTTTCAAGTCATATATTCATATACAACTACAGGTGTGTGTGCACAAGCACACATACACTCATATACAGTATGTGTATAGACCTAAATTCTGTGTTCAAGGAGATAAACGAATTAAGAAATGGAGTAAAGGGAGTGATGACCCCAGGGCAAGATTCTACCCAGTTATGTTTCCAACTTGTAAAAACAAATTAAGGAAGTCTTAGAGCAGAGTGTGGTGGGGCTCACCTTTAATCCTAGCCCTGGAAAGGCAGAGTCTGGCAGATCTGTGAGTTTGAGCCCGGCCTGGTCTACAGAACAAGTTTCAGGATAAGGCAGATTAGGCAGTGAAAGACAGAAAGTTAGTAAAGATGTTATTGAATGGGGGAGCCATGTTCTAGTCCCATGCTCCTTGGTTGTCAGATAAGTCTCTGACATCCCTCATAAGATGAGGTTAGTTGGTTCTGTGGGTTTTCTTGTGGTGTCCTTGACTCCCCTGGCTCCTACAATTCCTCCTTCCTCTCTTCCATTGATTCTATGAGCTCCACTTAATATTTGGTTCTGTGTTTCTGCATCTGTTCCCATCAGTATCTGGGTAAAGCCTCTTTGATGACAGGTAGGCTAGGCAGCAATCTATGAGAATAGTAGAATATCTTTAGGAGTCATTTCATTGTTTTTCTTTTTTTTTGTTTTTTGTTTTTGTTTTTTTGGCTAATCCTGTTTGATTCTAGCCTAGGTCTCTGAGATATCCAGCCTCTGGGGTGAGCTCCCTCTTTGAGTATTGGTCTCTAGCTATGCCCATCACTAGTTGGTCACTCCCACAGTTTCTGTGCTATTTTTACTCCAGCACAGTTTGTAGGAAGGGTGGCTAATACTGAAAATCTATAAAGAAACTAGACATCAAAAATACAAATTATCAGATTAAAAAGGAGGTATAAATCTAAACAGAATTCTCAACAGAGGAATCCCAAATGGCTGAGAATCACTTAAAGAAGTGTTCAACATCATTAGCCATCAGGTACATGCAAATGAAACCAATGCTGAAATTCTATCTTTCACCTAGATAAGATTCCTAGCAATAGTAGACACACAACTTTAACCAGCTATCTCCTGTAACCAGTCAAGACTTCAGTGGAGGGATTGGGATACCAACATAACCTCAAACCCTTTGACTGACTTTGTTTTGATTCATATTTTTCAGATAGCTGAGGCTGTTTGGTTTTTTCTTATGATTATGGGCCATTTTTATTTCTTCTTTTGGCAACTGTTCATTTCAGTAGTCTAGAATCACTTAGGTTGTTTGATCTCTTGTTATTCAGTTCTTTTGAGTTTTCTCTATTCCGTATATTACTCTGTTGTTGGCTACATAGCTAGTCAAGAAATCCAGAATTCTTCTGATGCTTTAGTTTGTACATCAACTCCCTAATTATTTGCTCTACAGAAGCATTTAATATCAGGATGCCCCATATGTCAATGGCTGACACTATTTCTGGAATATCTGGAATCTTATTTAGAGACTTTTACCTGTGCCTATATTTTAAAGTGTTTTCATGACTTTCCCTCTAATACCATTATAAGTATTTGGTTCTTTCTTAAAGTCTGTTGTCAGTTTTGCGTTGATTTCTATAAAAGGTAAGAGATGAGTATCTGCTTTCATTTCATGGTGGCAGAATTTTTATCACCATTAGTTGAAGAGGTTGTCTTTTCTCCTTTGTTAAATTTGTGAAAAAAATTCAAATGCCATAGAGTTCTATGTTTAAATTTGGGCCTTTTATCCTATTCTATAGATTTGTATGTCTATTGTAGTACCTCAATGTTTTAATTTTACTCTGATATATTTTGAAATTGCTTAAGGGGATAGATACTAACAGCATTGTTGCTTTTTCTCAGAATTGCTTTGGTAATATAGAATCTTTGTTTCTCCAAATTTTAAGTTTTATTTTCTATTTTTGTAAAACAATTGACATTGGGATTTTGATTGGCATTTCAGTGGAGTTTGCAGATTGCTTTTGGTAGAATAACTTTTCTGTGTAAATTTTAGAAGCTTTGTATTGTAATGTTTCGGTTCTTCCATGTATAGAATCATTTAATATACAAAGAGAGATAATTTTAATCTTTTCCTGCTGCAAGTTCTTTGTTTCAGGGTTTCTATTGCTGTGAAGAGACACCATAAACATGGCAACTCTTAGAAAGGCACTATCAGGATGTGTGGCCTTGATGAAGGAACTGCATCACTGTGGCTGTGGGCTTTGTGGTCTTCTCTACTCAAAACACACCAAATGAGACAAGTCACTTCCTGATGTCTGTGGGTCAAGATTTAGGAATCTCACTCATTCTCTACCACCATGCGCACCTGCAAGCCACCATGTGACACCATGATAATAATTGACTAAACCTTGGAAAATGTAAGCCACACTTATTAAAAGTTTTTTGGATTTTTTTTTCTCATTTCTATTGGGTATTCTAAATGCCTGTTGAAACTAGATGGGCTTCTTTATCTCCAGATTTCAGAATATTTTTGTTATGGTTTACTAAATTTAATTGATAATTTAAAATTTTCCCTTTATACACATTAATTGAATTTTCATGGTGTCCCATAGCTCAATTTCAATGTTTTAAATAGTTTATCTTTGTCCATCTATAATTCTTAAAATTCTAACTTTTTAAAAATTCCTTTTTATTCTTTTCTGTTCTCCTTACATTCCATTTAATTTATTATGTTTTCCAAGGAGTTTTTGTATGACTTGTTGATATTTCTACTTCCAGTATTTTAATTTGCTTTTTCTTCAATATTTCTAACTTTATTGGATTTGATTTTCATCTTCTTCACTGACTTTTGTTATTTCTGCTGTTCATTTATGTTCTTTGGGAATTCATTTGGAAGTTTGTTTTTGTCCTCTTTCCTTTCTTTGAATGTATCATGATCATTGTTTTGAATTCTTTTCTTCAGGAGTCTGTCTAATTCAGTCTCATGGGAAGACATTCCTATTGAATTAATGAATTTGGGAGATAATTCTCTTGTTTTTCAGATTGTTTTCCTGTGTTTTTGAGTTGGGATATATATATATATATATATATATATATATATATATATATGTTTAAGCTTGATTTTTAAATCATCCTTATTCTTTTTTATCCTTATTCTTTTAGTAGAGATCGTTGCAGTATTTAAGAGAGATTACATTATTGAAGGGATGGTGTACTATTTTCTCATGCTATACTAGTGTTTAGTTATTTGACTGACTTACATACTGATTTCCATAGTGGTTGGGGTAATTTTCATTTCTACTATCAGTGAATGATGGTTTCTGTTGTCAATCAGACTCACCAATATTATTTTTTCTGTTTTCTTAATGATGGTCATTCTGATAGTACTGAAGTAGAAACTTGGGGTAGCTTTGATTTTCATTTTACCTGATGGCTAAACATGTTGACTATTTTTTTGTTTACTTAGTGACTCTTACTCTTCTTAATTTGAAGTCTGTTCAATTCACTTGCCCATCAATTGTTCAGATTATTTATTATTTGGTGTCAAGGGCTTTGATCCCTTTGTATATCAAGAATATTTACCTCTTGTTACAAAAATATTGCATGAAAATTTTCTTCTATTCCACAGGCTGTGGCATTACCTTATTAACCCTGAAAGTTGGCAGGAGTGACCAGACTGGCAAAAGCATCAGAGGTGATGACATTCAGGGTTCTGATCATTTTTCCATAATGACTCATCATGCAAGGTTCCAGCACTTCAGAATCATTTCTCTGTATTTTATCACACCTATTTTTCCAAAAAGACAGAGTTTGCTGTTTTGGATTTTAGTTTTTTACTAAACACCCTATAATTATGGTAATCAAGTAGGAAGCAAGATCATAGCCTGTTTACATGTGACTTTAAACATGAAACATAAAATTATCGACCAGCAGATGAATTCTTGTAGAGACATTGTGTGACATGATTATAACTTCACTTTCAGTTTTTCAGAGACTTGTTTAGGGAGCTCAAAAGTGAAAGGTGTGCCAGTCATGTACATTGATGTTCACAAAACAGTGCATTGATTTCTTTCCACTAATCTTTAATGTTCTACATTGCCATCTTGCTTGAAACCCATCCTATGGGTGAAACAGCAGTTATCAGTGTGTCTGTACTGTAGGTGATTCATGTTCTAACTTCTGTCTGTTTCTGACCACATACTCATATATGTGCCAAATACAGATTTTCCTTCTAAATTTAGCTGATTTTGATGTCCTCATCTCTGCCTTTTCTCATGTTTCTATTTACCTTAGTGTTGCTCTGAAATTGTATTCTTGTCATTGGCAAGTAGCATTGCTGACTAACACTGCTCATAAGTACTATTTATATGTTACTGAAGACTTTGGCTATTATGTCTTTTATTCATTACTACATTTTATTGTTACTGTTATTACTAAAATGTGATTAAAATATACAAAGATTAAAGGGTAGAGCTAGATACTAGCTAACCATAGAGGTCTGGAGGTCTGTACAGACAGACAGGAAGTAAGATGACTGGATGGCGAGAGGAATAGAGTCAGATAGAGATAGGAACTTAGTCTCTTCGGTCTGAGGATTTCATAGAGGTAAGAGCTCTAGTGGGTGGCTGCTCTGCTCTGATCTTTCAGATTTCACTCCCTAATACCTGACTCTGGGCTTTTATTATTAAAACCTATTAGAACCCGTGTTACAGTATTGGTTTAAAGATAAGCTAGCTGTGTGCAGCTTCAGAGGCATGTATGAAACACAAAGTAGAGGCAGGGGACCAGAGATACTGACAGCAGCACACCTTCAATGTTAGAATGTATGTTGCCTGAAATTGAAGTTGCAGAAAAAGGCACACAATACAATAATCAGAAGTACAAACTAGAGCTCAATAATTAGGATAAAGCATAGTCTATAATAATAATAAAAAGTCCTCTGATGAAAATGTGAAATAATAAATTTCTGTTCACCTAGAAAGTTATCTTCAAAATTCTGAATCTTGATATTGCAAGTAAAATGTGTGACTGGGTAGTTGCCGCTTAATTTCCATCCAGTGAAGTTCTACTTAACTCCTTGAAGTAGAACTTATTGATTTAAATAGTTTCACTTACAGTTGGGCTAGAGACTGCAAGTCATGTGATTGCCACAAGATGGCAGTAGTTAGCCACAGTAAAGTGCACATGTTAGTATCAAGGAAAGACATGGGGGGAAAGCCAAACACTAGCAGGGGAACATTTCTCAGTTATTAATATACTGTTTTTAAGAACTTAACGACTCTTTAATCCTGAAGGAATCAAGAAATGAAGTTATGCTGGGCTTTAAACGTATCATGGATTAATGGAGCAAATTGTTGAGTCTCCTGCGAATGATAACTCTGAATGGTAAGAGCTACAGAACTCGGAGAACAAATACAGAGAATTCTACGTACTCAAGGAACATACTAATCAAATTTCTGGCTCAGAAAGCTTTCCTGAAAGACTAGATCCCTTATAACAACCATCGCCCCATGGCAGAGCTTGTCATTGCCAATTACATTTACATTTGATACTCGTAAAATAGCCAGTCCTCCAACTAGACGATTGAGAAGAACCCTTTACAAAGTGAGACATAGACTTGCAAAGTCGCAGCTATTTTAGTTGTGTCTGATTTTGTGTATATTTGGTAGAGGAAAGGGTTTGGGGTAGCTGAATGAAGAGAAGGAAAACCCTGAAATAATTTAATTGTGTGATAATCACGGGAAATCTCAGGACTGTTCAGAAACGTCTTAAGCACCACTCTTGCTCAGACAAAGAATATGTTGTGTGACCTTTAATAAATGCTCAACGGATGAGTCAACAAAAGATGCAGAGTTACTCAACTAATTTTAGGAAACTTTCTAATAATAAACTAGTGGCATATAATAAAAGAATAAGAACTCTTAGATTTAGAACTTCTGGGATAATGTGCAACTTCTGGTATCCAAGTGTAATTTCCTGATGCTTGTGATATCTCTAAATGATGAATTTAATTTTTCAACTCCTCATCAAACCAGGAACATATGTTCAGCCTATCACTGAAATATTCTTTTGTGGCACATGACTGATTTTACCAGAACAGAAATGAATGAGATTTTATTAAATTCTGGCAAAATCAAGAGTGGAGAAATCACCACTTCCACTTCCTGTAGCTACCCTGTACTTCATAAAGTGTGTGTGCAGTTCAGAGCCTGCACACACATGCTCAGTGAAACAAGGAGTCCTAGTAACAGGACTTCAGAAAATCCCCCATCTTGATCTCCCCACTTTCACCACTCTGTCCCTGAAGGGGTACTCAGCACATTGCATTTTACCTGGTACATCACATCTCTTTTTAAATAAAGTATTAGTGCACTGACAACCAAAACACTGTCCTATGAGGGGAAATACCAGATCCAAATACAACAGGGGTGTTGACATTCCCAGACAGTGAATTATAACTAACATACCAAGGATCTAAAAGGGTGTGTGATGTATGTGGTGTGGCACTGTCCTCAAGACTGAAACTTTTGTTTCAGGGCAAAACTTATCACGATTCAGGAAGTATATGAGACTTTTGAATACTCAGATTGAAAACTCACAGGTTTCTGGAGGCTTCTGGAACTTTTAAGAATCACAAGGTCTGTCCCCAACTGATCAACCTGCTAACATGCTGGCTTGAGAAGACTATGACAAAAGTGCTCTAAAGTCATGGGGTTGCCCAGGGATGCAGCTATTGGGAGTAGTTATGCACTAGGGTAGCTTTTGGTGATGGAGCTGCCTTAGGGGCCACCAGGCTCCAGAAATTAACCCTTATAAACTCACTGGCTTGCTAAGCTGGACATGGGTGACTTTATGTCTCTGGCATATTGTTACTGCCCTATCCCAGGAGAGCAGATCTTGTCACAGTTCCTCCTGGGAAGTTCTATAACATCATACAAGAATGGATGAGAAATTTGAGGAGAGACATAAGCATGACCAGCAAGTATCTGAAAGCAATTCCTGAAATAATTTACAGTAACAGGAAAAAAAGAAAAGACTGTCTTGGAGGGGCTCCTTAAGAGACTAAACATGACAAGCCAGAATATCTAGGCTTGGGGTATGCCAACTGAAACTTCTAAGACTAAAAATAAAACGTAAAGCAATAAGTACAATACTAAAGAAATATTGAACGAGTGCTAAAGGTGAATATAAGAATCAAGGAGAAAGAGATGCAGAAGAAATCATTAAAGAAGCTGTATTTCCGTTAATCCTCACTGTACAACTCAAAGACAGAGTTGACATCACGTTATATTTGTTCAAAGTAGCTCTATGCTTGCAGCCATGTGAAGGACTTTTAATAATGTGTCCGTTACTGTGTGTGAATATTTTTTCAAGAGACTATTTTGAATGCCTATTGGCTGTTGATTACTCGTTTCCATAACTGTCTTTTTTATGAGTAATAAAATGTGCCTTGAACTTCTCACTTGAATTTGAATGAGAGTATGATCACTGTGATTTTTGTGTTTGTAAATAAGTAAAAATAGCATGGAACATAGTAGCACTGATTTCAGACAGAAATAAAGGACTGTTTAATTTGAGCAAGGACAACAAAAGTCCTTCAGAGCACCTTGAACGTCTCAGGCAACAAGCAAGGTGGTTCTCACACTTGTACTCCAAGATACACTTTTGTGCACACTAGCTTTTTTGACACTAGTGTTTGTTCCCTTAAAAGAAATAAAAGCCAACAAAGTTAGTCAACATAATGAGTTCAGGAAGTGAGAAGTTCATGCTTTACAGTTAACTGATTAAATCACATGCTACAATTCTAACAAAAGGAAAGATTATGCATTCAGTGTACTGGCTTGAATTTGGCATTGCAGTTAATCTAGGCCAATCAAGTTACCTGTCAATCACATTTCTCCCCATGCAACATCATCTTTACACAAAACAGTCCTAACCTTCTCTTAAAAGGTTTCCCCAGGTGTCAGTTACTAATTCTCATACCTTAAGTGTTTGGTGAAGGGTATGTTTGGATTTTTGGGTATTTACCCTTTCATTTCTTCATCTGACTTTGTCTAGATCACATACACACATCTGTGTGATTTGGAGTCCATGTCTACCAGCAATACAATACAGATATAATTGTGCAAAGAGCAGTAATGTCAAAGTTTTCACATCAAAGGCACAACTGAATGGTTTGAGGTATGAAGAGGCTATAATTTTCAGAGTCCTTAGCGTCCAGTTCCAATCATTCCTTACCTGTTTTGTTCCCTCAACTTGGAACACTAAAATGCTCCACTGTCTCGTTCCTCATTTAAATATGTTCATTTTCATAAGAGAAAGTTATAATCAAAGTATCTATTAATGGTACGAAAACATAGAACCAATAAGAAAAAAAAACTCTGCATGAGTATTGTTATAGGACATATACTTTAGCCAAAAGAAAGAAATGTTAAGGCATCAGCTAGGACCCCCAGGTTTATGCACTAGCAGAAATTTGCAGTTTTCATTCTGTCTGTTGCACCTTCCACTCTGTTAGAGTTATGTGATTTCCAGAACTATTTGTATACTGTAAAAAGTAGGAACAAGATGTAGGAATTTTTTGTAATATTTGCTGTACAAGAAAGCAAAGGTGATACCTGACTTTAGGAAAATTTGCTATCTCTGATGCTGAAAATTGGAATTTTTCTGTTGAAGTATTAGAAGCATGTGACTTTGTCAGGAGATGTTCTTGTTTATGATCCTGTGTCAGAGATGTTTTCCTGAGCAGCATCTCCTGGAATTGTTCCATCACTCAGGACAGCTAGACCTGCCAGTCACCTTCTGAACTCTTGGCAGGAAGAGGATTGGGTTTTATTTTTTTCTGCATTAAAGTGTTCCTTTTATGAGTATATGAACTAGAAAGTATGTTTCTACCCTTATTCCCCTATCATCTTGGAGCCTTGTTTAGGTTTCATTCTACACTGTAAATTCAAAACCAAAATGTACATTATTGAGATGTGTCATGTCTGTTAGAGATAGTTTATGGTAGAGTATCATTTATGCTCATAGAAGTGTTATTCTAGAATTCTCTTCAGTTAACTTTTGCTTTTATTGACTGCCAAGTCCCAAATGCAATGCTTACTCTGTGATCCTACAGATCTTTGTGTTGCTACTAAAATGTAGGCACTAAGAGAGCAGCCATTAAATCCTGATATACAGTATTTATCAGGGTTTGATTAGTTTGTTAGAAAGTGAACAGACATGTGAACATCCATATCAGGCAGAGTGCAAAGTTTCTAGTTCTAGTAACCAACCTTGGCCCAAAAAGTAAATTCTAGGGTTTTGTCCCCATGAAAATTGTGTCCTTATTCTGTCTGAAACCTCTTAATTACTACTCATCTCCCACACAGTATTCCAACTCTTACTTTGCTTTCTGTGGAATTTCCTGTTTGTTCCAGTTGCTTTAGGAATTTGAATGTGTTAAGTATTAATAACCTGCTGTTTTTGGATATTGAGAACTTGTTCTCTGTATTTCCCCATATTTGCATTCTTACATGGGGCCATTTTAAATGTAGTCAAATTCTGTACCTTTTTTCTATTATATTTCTCTGTTTTCAGGTTGTTTGGGACATTCTTAATATACCAAAGCTTTAGAAGATTATTAAAAATACAGTTTTAAGAGATTCATAGTCAACCTTTCAAATGTAAATCTTCAGTTCACACGTGATTTTAATTATGTAAATTACACATCTAAATTAATTTTCTCTTTACTAAGAGAAATTTCTAACAATGGCTACAATGAAATGTAGTCTTCAGTTTCTTCTTATATGCCAGTTTTCACTATTTATCTGAGTCTACATGTGATTTAATTTCCTCTTGTATTTTTCTGTTGGGTCTAACCCAAATACAATGCTGGTTTATTTATTGGTTTTAGAAACCAAGATTTAGGACCGCAATTTACTTGTTACTGGAATAGCATTATTTAGGTCTTCTCAGCTGATAGAGCAAAGTGTTTTAATTTATATGCTAACCTGTACACAAATGTATATCTTTAATTGAAAGATTTACATACATTTGAGTGGAGACTATGGGACTAAAGGCAAAAGAAATTATCTGTAACTACTGTATTGTGACAATATTGTTTCCCATAGAGCACAAGTCTCTAATTCTGATCCTACTACACATGAATAATATAATTGAACCACTAAATGGATGAGTAGTGAATAAATGAAGCAGATTTCTCACTTTTGATAGTTCCACAAGGTTACTAAGACACACACCAAAATAAGTTGTGAAAACATCAGCCAGCTGAGGCCAACAATAATTCCAGATAAGAAAGAACACTCTTAGACAGAACCTAAGGAAGTTCTTCTTATATAGACATTCAAAATATGCTATTTGCTATTAGATCACAATGCAAGTATTTTAAAGTGGAATGAAGCTTTAACGACACCAGTAAGACTCAATTTAAGTACTCTTCTCAGCATGCATATAAATGCACATCATAAGCACATACACACTAGAAAACTAGAAAATGTGCCATGTAACAAGCATGGGTTCATGATATCTTTAGTCAACTTAACACTTAATTTTATGACTTTATATTTCATTTATAAAAACGTTGTAAAACCTTCATTTAATTAAAAAGATTAAGGAAGACATTGGGTATGAAGTTTCACCTCATTTTGGCACGTACTATATATCCAATAAAATTGTTCTTTACTGAAAGACTTTTATGCTTGGCATCATGTCAATATATTATATTATTATATATCATGTCGAGATATTAATTTCTCCTTGGGAGCTGAAGAGATAACTCAAGTTTTGCTGCTGCAAAGGGTCTAGCTTGGGTTTCCAGTAAACACCCATGTGCAAGCTGCTCACAACTGCTTGCAAATCTGGTCCCACAGGAGCCATTGTCCTCTTCAGGTCACTGCACACATGTGTTGTTCAGATATATACACTGCACACATACAAACACTCAGCTTTCACATATACACATCATATTATAATGAAAGATCCTAAACACGAAGAGGATGAAGTAGAGGAAGCATTTGTTTAACAAATAGCTTTAACCAGAATAGATGGATCAGATTTCAAATATGAATAGTGAATTTTCCTAAAGAACTTCTTGTCAGTGCAAGTGCGTCAAGGTGTTTGTAATCCTAGGGCAATATTTTTAGTTAGGGCCATCTTAAATATAAACATTTTAGAGAGCAAAGAGAGTAAAGGACAATGTTTAGCCTGCCGTTTCTGCTTCTTCTAAACACAATGTCTAACCAGGGCTCAGCCTGGGGAAAGACAAAATTCTCTGTTGTGGTGGATCCCACAGTAACAAAGAAATCCATCCAGGACAGGAGACAACACAACAGTTATTATATCTTAGAGAGTTGGATTTCTCCATTGCTGTGGAAGCCACCATAACCCAAACACCTTAACCAAGGAGACATCATTTAGCTCCATCATCACAGAATCTCAGTTCAACTGTATCCCCGAAAGATCAAGTTTTTGCTACCCTCTGAAACTTCACAAGCCAGGTCTCCACTACTAGCATTTCTCCGAGCATTATCTGCAAGTTCCCACAACAGCTCACTGGGCTGTGAGCACTCTATGGCCTTTCTAGACTGAAACTCCACAATTCTCCATCTTCCTCAGACAAAATACTACAAGGCATAAAAAGTCATATGGTCAGATCTGTCACAGAAATACCCTTTGTTACTGGAATTAACCTCTGTTATAGCTTAGCGTCTGTGTTGTGGTAATAAACACAATAGCCAAAATCAACTATGCCACCAAATTCTAAATTAGCAACTAAACAATAGCCTTAATGGGTTGAACATAGCATCTAAAAGATCCCACTGTCTTTTCAAAGCTCATTTAAAAGAATTTGGACATTGTGACTCATTAAAATAACTGGAATCTTTTTACAAATAGACTTGAAATTTCACTCAATTTTCTCAATTCTTCTAAAAGGTATATCTGTGTTTATTGTACTTAGAGATCATACTTGTGAATCTAGCATAATGTTTAAGACTAGCCATATCATGGAGATAACAGTGTAGAAGTTATCTACCCCATACACCTGCAATTACAAAGGAGAATATCATGGCCCAGAGAGGTTAAGAGCTTTGTGCAAGGTTGCACATCAAGTTGACCATGGATCCCAGAATCATTAGAACAGAAGAGTCTCCATAGGTTTAAAGTTATGGGTGGAAAAATTGAGATCTGTAGTAGGTCTTTGGCATTTCCTTGTCATCCCTCCCCATTTTTTGTGTGTTTTTTACTTCTATATTTCTTAATTTAAATTAGAAATAATCTTGTTTTACATATCAATCCCAGTTCCCTCTCCCTCCCATCCTCCACTGCTCCCCACCAACCCCCTATCCCAACCCCTTTCTGCTCCCCAGGGAGGGTGAGGCCTTCCATGGGTGTAGGGAAAAAGGACCAGTCAAAGAAATACACCCTGAGCAGAGCCAAAGAAACACACTTTGGCCCTGCAATCACAACCAAAGAAATGTAGCCTGACCCTAAAACCAGTGCCAAAGGAACACACTTTGTCCCTGGAATCAGAGTCAGTGAAAGAAATGTACCCTGGCCCTAAAATTGGAGCCAAAAGGCTAAAAAAGACCAGAGAAAGAAACACAATTTGGCCCTGAAACCAGAGCCAAATCTGACCCTAATCCTGTGTAAAAGAGTAACCAATCCCGGAGCAGAGCTCTAGCCAATCTGAGCTCAGCACTGAAATCGGACCAATCCCTACTCTGGAAAAACTTCCCCAACCCCAAGAATCCCCATATAAACCCTGTGTATGTTCAGCTTGGCTGGCCCAGCTGCCTTCCAATAAACCCCTTTGGATGAGCTTTGGGTGAAGATCTTCTTTTGCGGCGGCAACAGAGCAGAAGCGACCCTGGGCAGAGCAGAGCAGAGCAAGCAGAGGCGACCCTGGGCAGAGCAGAGCGAGCAGCGCTGTAACACTTGCCTGAGAAACCTTGGCAGAGCAGAGTTGTTACACTCTGCTCCCGGCTCCCCGCCGCTCTACAGGAGCAGAGCTGAACTGTAACAACTTTGCCCGAGAAACCTCCTGCCTAGCAAAACACTAGGCGAACATCCCTAGCTGAAAGACCCTGTCCTGCCGGAGTGGAGCTGATACCCCAGAGAAGCCTTTCTCTGAGGCAAGGCTGTAAGCTGCCAAGCTTACTGCAACCTGTGGTAGTCCTTGGCTCCCGAGCTCCGGGATACCTTTCCACCTGAGCTGTGTAACACTCAGTATTCTGTGACTCCCGAGTGCCAGAATACCTGACCACTCCTGTTCCATCCTGTCCTGACCCATCCGGAACCACTTACAATGGGGGAATCTGTAAAGTCTGTCATATCATTTGGAGCAGGGCCTAGGCCCTCCCCTGTGTGAGGGATACTATACCTCCCCGTTTTATGGATAAAATAACTAAGGTCCAGAAGGTTGCAGCTGAACAAGATTATGGGAATCACACATCAGCCATGCATTTATAGTTCTCTCCATTTGGGGTGGCCACTAGTAGATCTGCCTGCAAAATGAAAATGTACCAGTAGATTCAATGGCCCAACTACAATCCCAGTCATAATTTTAATTACTATTTCTACAGAAGATTCAATAGTATTTTGCATAGATATATTTTAACTAAACTATTTCCAGACTATTTATTTGATTGTCAAATATATTCGGATTTTCAGACAGGTTTGATTTATTTCTTCGTTTTATCTTACTCTTCTATTTTCTCCATTATATTGTTACCATGGAAATTACCCTCTTCCCTTCCAATTTCTTCAATCATTTGAAGCTGTTATGCTTTGAAATATATTCTTCCATCTCTGTTTCTTCAAAGAGACCACACCAGCTGAAGTGTTAATGTTAAGTTTATATATCTCTGTTTCGGTTTAATGTAGTTTCCAGACACTGAAATCTTACTTACCACACCCATAGAATTGATTGGACTGAACATCATTTGTTACATTGTTCATAATGCCCTCTAGATGTCACTGTACACCACGCATTTTTACAATGGTAATCATCTTAATGCATGGCTTTCTTTTGACAAAACTATTAACATATTACATTAAGACTCATCAGATTATGATTCTCCGTGCTATGGTTCCACATACAATAAGGTCTGGAATGAAACTGTAGAAAATTTGTAATGACATTAAAAGGAAAAATAAATCAAATAGCTTACATTGAAGAGAGCCTCAGAGCCTGAGTAATGTATGCAGGCCCTTTCATCTGGACATTTTACCAGAAGACAAAATTAGAAGAGGGGGGCAATGCAATAAATTAAAAATTATCTTTAAATTATAGTTGTTCAGTATTTGACTTCCAAGTGGCACACACTTCTTTTAAGGGAACCTGACTGGTTTATTTCACATTAGACTCTGAAATTAAAGTAGTGGTCACACAGTTTTGTCGTTTTTGCCCTATGGCTTCCACTCACATGATAGCTTCAAGAAAACAACTTGTATATGCAAGTGATGAAAGTACAGTCAAAGATCTCATTTAGGCACTTTAATTCAGGGCTGAGAAACTGAGTCTTATGTTTAATAAATGGCCTATTGAAACCCGTAAAGGACATTACAGGAAAACACAAGGTTTTCATTTCAGAGGTCATTAACAGTTTTATAGTTCTCTCAGAAATGAAATAAATAAGCTGATTAACCTAATTAAAAACTAGAGCAGCTGGGGGAAATTATCAAAGTAAGTTCTGCATGACAATCACACAGACAAACAAAACCATAGTATGTGGAATTACAGAACACCTTCCAACACCAAGTCCTTTGACTTCAGTGCACAACGTGTTAAATAATAGAGATTTAACTTTCAACCCCTGAGAGGCAACCAAAAATCCTGTTGTTTGAGGATTCACTTGGACTAAACCAGTCAACCACTTGAAGATAGTCAAATATTTTAACTCAGAACTTCTTTGTTAGAACCATAAAAGATTTACAGTAACAAAAGAAACAAAGCAAATAAAAGAATGACTTGGGTTTAAGGTGATGTTTCAGCATCTAGAGTGCTTACTGTCTAAGAATAAGGATATGGTTTGATTACCGTCATTGTGATCACTATCATCCATGAAACAACAAAAACGTTAGACAAAAACTGAGCACTGTAATCCCAGCACCAGGCAGGAGGAGTCAAGCCTATACCTGGAGCCATTGGCCAGCTTGCCTCGTTTGCTTGGGGAGCTGTAGACTAGATGCTCCTAAGGAATGGCGTATGAGATTGAAATCTGGTTTCCCCTCACATGAATGTGCACCCACATGTGCGCGCGCGTGCACACACAGATACACACACACACACGCACGCACACATGAGAGAGACAGACACACACACACACACACAGAGAGAGAGAGAGAGAGAGAGAGAGAGAGAGAGGCAAAGACAGAGACACTTAACAGACTTTTTATAGGTTATCATTCTCCAATGGTAGTAATAGTAAAGTAAGGAGGGATAAAAATTAAAGGAAGGTATGCTGCCTAAAGGCCAAATTTAGTCTCATATGAGGAAAGTGGTGAATCTGGGACCTGGGTTTAAAGCCAGAGTAGTTCTAAAGAATAAAAATTCATTAAAAAGTGGCACCATATCTATCTTGATCTTGTTACCTCTAGTAACCTAGATTAAGTTAACTATACCAACAATCATCAAAGAGAATGATTAATGCTATGTTTAGCCACTTCTTAGGAAATTTTCTGTTTCCATGTCACTATGTTTTACTTTGTGCAAACTAGTCAAAATGGCTTTGGGCTTTGAGTTTGTTCATGTGTGAAGTGATTATATATGACAAGATATCTCTCTTTTGTTTCTTCCAAGTTTCCAAGCCCTTATTATCATTGTCTAATATAAGAAAATAATGAGTTTTTGTTTTCTTGGTATTTGTTATTTATTAATTTGCTTAAGCAATAACCTTTTGTTAGTTAAATCTCTCAAGTCACCAGTTCCTATTCTTTCTCACATACTGTTTGGAGCATTATAAAGTCGGTAATTGTAGTATATCAGGGACCATGACTACATTATAATAGAGAACTAAGTCAAAGATTCATAGCAACTGTATAGAGCCAGTGCATACAAATGTGTAGCCTTAAAGTTCACTAAAGAAAACAGCTTTGTCTGTCTTTCCCACTTTTACCTGGGGATAGTCTGTCAACACTTTATGCTTTTCCCTATGCTTTTAGAGGTAATTTTTTGTTACTTCTGACCTTGTTAAAGATGGGTTTAGAATGGTGTTGTGGAATTGCAATTGTGGTTGTTTTAAATAAAAGTAACCAATTCTATTGGTAATTTTATTCATTTTTAAATTGATGGGCTTCATATGATGTCATCATCTTTTCAAGTCATCTTTGATATTCAGCTATCACACTCATATTTTGTTCTACTCTGTCCAAGTTTTGTTTTATTATTGACCTCTAGTGGATGAACCTTTTAAGTCTTAGAGCCAATGAAGTACATTCAAATGGGGGAAAATATCATGGATTAAATAGACTCTATCATTTGGTATGTTTTTATTGCATTTATTTTTATTTAGTTGAGGTGAGAAAATACAAATTTTGTAGTATTGAAAAATAAAATATAAAATTGCATATAGTCTTCAAGAGTTTTTCTTACAGGGGTGGGCCTTATAGAGGGATGGCTCCCCCGCCTCTAAGCGTCTGTGGCACAATAAATAGTGCTGTCTTTGGTTTCCTTTTCTTCTCCGCATACTATCCATCAGAGTTATCATGGTCTTCTAGTCAAAGGCTCTGCCATCAGCCAGAGGACATTTTTACAGAGGGCATAGGCAGTGGATGCTTCTGTTTAGTGTCTGGACAGAGAAAAGAGTGGCAGGATTTCCCCACCATATAAATATCCTTCCCTGCATTGAAAGAAATTCCAGGATTAGAAATCCATTTCTCAGTGTAAATCAATAACCTCACCAGGCAATCTCTTTCAAAATGAAGATACTCACGGGAGTGTTCATTATTAAGTTCTTAAAACTTCAGAGTGAAAGATTTTCATCAGCTTTCCCATAACTATGAAAGGACAGCTTGACCTGCAAGACAGACTGGGCTTGTGTTCTGAAGACCCCTGGGCTGCAAAAACAAATAAGGACTGGCTTCAAAGATGGAGAGGGCTGACGTTTCTGGAGCAGCTTCTATAGGACCATTTAAGGTGATCTGCTTATGGCACCTTGAGTAATTGAAGAACCTCCGAGCTGTGGTAGAATGGCACAGGAAGACAGGAGGCCTGGAATGTTCCCCCTACCCTCAAAAACTGCCTCAAGGGAAATAAATCCTGTAATGATTATTGACCCTAGCAGAAAAGAGGACTCCTAGTTGCTGGAACCACACCTTACAAAAGAAAACATGGAGGACAACCAAGATGGGAAATCTTGGCCAAAAAGGTAGATGTTCAGTTTAGAAAAAAATCTTCAGAGCAGTTGCTGTTTAAAGACAGAACTGTTCAGCACACTTACTGCCCACAACCTGGAAGGAGCCTTTAAATAAATGGTAACTTCCTGTTTCCATCTCTAAGACATTATTCCTTCCCTGTATTTGTGCAAGCATTCCCTATTCTAAAAGAACTAGGTAGTAATTACAACTCAAAGGTTTCTAGGAGGAAACTGGTCTACTCATTGCTTTTTCCTTCCTGTTCCAACAAGGCAGCAATGTATGCCAGAGACAAGCTACAGGATAGTGGTCCCTTCCCTTTGCTCTGCACCAAATGCATAAATAAACCCTTCTAAATTTTCTAGCACGTGAAGCTACAACAAGCCAGCCTGAGATGTGAAGGAATGTGTATCTGGTCCCTTCTCCACTGTGTTCTTGGTTGGTTATCCTGGGGACTTTGGGACAACTACATGAGTTGTAGACAGCTGTGTGTTTTCTAATTTGATTAGAGCCCACCGCTGGGCACACTGAGAATACCAATCCATTTTTGATGTCTCAAATTGTATAATTTAAATTATTTTTCACGTGTTCTCACTTAAATAATTACAATATGGCCTCCCAAGAATAACTATTTCTTTTTCAAAACTTTCAGATACAAAGACTGTGGAGTCCTTGCCAAAGGCTTGTGTAAAAGGCTTGCGTGGAGCTGTTTTTATATCTGTAGTCTATTTTCAATTGTACTTAGAGGCTTCCTGGGAGGAAAATGACCTCCTTGTTTAAGACTTTAGAACTTTCTTCTCCTTTCATGTAGATGAACACCTATGGGTGTAATCATTATCTCTCTGCCTTTAATGAGAAATATTCAGGATTTCAGGTCTGTGGCCAAACGTAATACTCTGTTAAAATTGGTATTAAACCTAAAGTTGACTTTGGTAAAAATAATAAAACTGAAAAGATTTTATTTGATTTTGTTCTGGGTAAAATAATGCTCTAATAATATGCTCAATCTTTCAAATCCTATTTCTATTCCAGTTTTGGATGTCCTCAATTTGTACAACTACAATATTTTAAAAAATGGATTGAAATATAAATAATATAATAGTTTTAAGCCACTTGGAAAAGCATGAGGTGGTTAAAATAGTAAATATATATATGATATATATTATATATGTAAATAAATGTATTTATATTATTTTCTTGCTAGAGAATCATTGATCAGAAATCTTTTAAGGTCATCTTGTCTTGGGAATGTTTTTAAAGTTTGAGGAGTAAAAGTCATTCAACTTAGTAATTAATCTTCACTCACATATTTACAAGTAGAGAAAATATTATTTTGACTAATTTTTCTGAATTTTCTCACAAAATTTATTAATCGGGCAAAAACAGACAGTGAATTCATATATGAATAGTTTTACCAGTGATGTACATGGTATGTTTATCAACTCCCCAAATATGGCAAGGCAAGAGATGAATAACACTACTTTCAACATTTTCTTAGCTGGAAATAAACTCATAGTTCAAGGCTGCAACAGGATGGTCCCAAGAACGCATAGCCTGTAACTGGGATTTTTTGGATTCAAATGTAGTACATGACCCTGAAGTTTCTGACATTATTTGGTTGTGGTGAAAACAATCCTCTGAAGAAGGAGACCCCACATTGGGCTGCTCTTCCCAAGTAAGCTTCAGCCTCTCCATTGTGCTAATGCTGGAGTGCTCCTTTCCCCACACTGGGAGACAAAGCATATATTTTATTCTGCACAGTGCAGAAAAGAGAGTCCCTGGGAATTGTGTGTTGGAGAGTCATCATCCAGGCCTGCTGTGACCTTTTGGTGAACTTGAGCCAGTGCGGCAGGTTAGGGAGCCCCAGAGTTGTCAGGTGACTACATTGCCATCTGCAGTTCTGGACTGCTCATCCGGCCAGTGCTGACCTTTCAGAACTCGATCCAGTGAAATCCAAACCTGAGAACGGCTGGCAGGCAAAATCTGCTCCTTGAAGTCAGTTTCACTGCTGAGTTGCCTAATTGTCCACTACAACTTGTAAAGGGCCCATTAGGCTCAGGTCATGAACTTTTCATTTAGCATTGATGGTTAATCAAATCCTATTGGATTAGAAATGCTTTTGTCTCAATTGTATTTCTTTTATAATTCTAAATTTCTAACACATTAGTAACATAAACCAAATGCACCCCTTTAGAATGGCTTCAGGAAACAAACACCTATTGTATAAGGTGAATGCTTAAGAGAAAATGGCCTCACTAAAATGATCATCCCAGAGTCATACGCTAAAGATATATATGAAGATGTTGGTTTCATGTATTGATGAAATGGTCTTTAAAATTTTATCCCTGGGCAGTATTTTAAGAGGCAAATCTGATTATTCTGGAGAATAGATTTCCTATTTCCTGTGTTCTGAAAAGTAAGGAGGTCCCTTATCCAACAATCAACCATTCACTTATTCATCTACCAAAATTTACTGACTGATGTTACACTGTGGCGTGTGTCAGGACAACAAAGATGAGAAAGACCAAGTTCACGATGAGCTTATGATTAGGATGGGGTAAAATACATACAAAACATAATTAAGGCCATTTACATAAATGACACTGCCTAGTGGGTACTGAAGATGAGTATGCTGGTACTCTCAGAAGTAAACATATAAAGAAAGCTCAGGATATGTTGAAGTAAAGCTGACAATGGATGCTCAGGAGGGAATGGCTGGGAGCCAAGGGGTAGACCTACTTATGTTACAATGTGCTTTACAAGGAACTGAAGCCAAACAAATGCATGGCAGAGAGAAAAAGAAACTCAAGAAAATGTCATTATGGAAAGCATTCATTTAAAATATAAGAGAAATTAAAAGTATCCAAGTTAAATAAGAACTCCAGCAACACAAAATGAGGTAGGAAAGACTGTACAATGTAGTGAGATACCATGGTATTAGAATGTTTAGTAGCAAGAGTATTTATCATATATTATGTTGACACATCCATCGTTATTTATTAGAACTTAAGTAGTCTGCACTTGCAGTCCTATTTGAAACCAACTTCCTTTGTATCTTGAGTGGTTATATTCAATTCCTGAGTTAACGTAAATATAAAATCAAGATAGTATAGTGAATTTCCTCTTTTCATGGTCTGTGCATGAGATAACCAAACTCTCTGGAAAGCAGAGAGTTGGTAACTTTATCATTGTTCTAAGTGCCCTGTATCTGTTTATTAAAATGAAAACCACTAGAAGTGGAAGCCTATATCCAAATAGCCAGTCACTATTTAACTACAAGACATTTAATAAATTATATATTATGTCAGCACATAATGTGTTCTTTGAAAACATGTACAAGGTAGCTTTCTCTCAGGTAGTTCTCCAAAGAGGTGATTAGTCTGTTACACCACAAGATATTATGTTATTATTAACATACAGATAGAGAAGTTGTCCTGTTAATATGGCTACCTAGAAGAGCAGATTGACAGGAAAGACACAGCCCTTCCATCTTTGAGTTCTGTCACTGACACTCAGCTTTTAGAAAGCACATATTCTTCAAAATAATATTAGTCTCTCACAAAAATATAGGATTATAAAGCTAGGCAATTTGAAAGTTATTTGAGATATTCTAAATAAACAGCAGTAATTTCTTTCCAATAAAGTACATATCAGGCCTGGTCTGTTATGTTCCAAAATTTCAGAGGAGGGCTTTGAAACATTGAACATTTAGACAAAAGATTTTAAAAAACAAATTGACTAAGTGAGCTTTTAAAAAAATCAATTTGATATAGGGTAGAATTATCTGGCAAGAGGAACCTCAGCTGAGGAAAGGTCTCTATTATATTGCCTATAGAAATGCAATATTGGAAGACCCAGCCCACTGTAGACATTGATACCCCTAGAAAGTGGTCCTGGGTTAAGAAAGTCAATGAACAGGCCATTAGAAACAAGCCAGCAGACAATGACCCTCCATGGACTCTGTATCAGTTCTTGGATCCAAGTTCGTGCCTTGAGTTGCTGCCCCGATTTCTCTTTGTGAAGGCCTGTTACCTGTAAACATAAGATGAAGTAAACCCTTTCCTAAGTTGCTGGTTATGATGTTTTATTACAGCAATAGAAAGACATGAGCTGTGGATTAAACTCTGTGATCACATTTTCACATGCAAATGTATGAGTTTTAAAAATTATATAGCAAGAGTGTCTTAAATAACAGATATTACATTTAAACTTTTGTGAGTATTGATCTAATAGTGTGTTTATGAAGAAAAATAAAGTTTCAGTGTCTGAATTTTCAAGTTGATAAGGAAATAAGAGTATATAGTACTTGAATAGAGACAAATCCCCTATGAAGGCTCCCAATTAGAGACTTGTATGGGCGGACTAAGGCTCTGGGAGTTTTCATTTGACTTCTGATTCTCTGTTGGAGTTCCTTTCAAGCTGTCAGAGCTTGGGAAGAACTGGGGCTTTTAGTGTTCTTCTTCTTTAATACCTTTCATTTTCCTACATGAAGCCAAGTTTTGAAATTTTAAACATGATAAAACTCCATAGGACATGACATGATTCAGTTAACGATTTGACTGTGTAATGATCCACAACTTAATACCAACATGATATTAAGATATAAAATATGGTTATTTCTAGAAAATATTACTGTATACATTAATGGAGAGTTAAAGGATGCCATCTCTTACAGGTTAGTTGTTTCCAAAAATGGAGGATAATTCATGATATGGTTTATTTTGGATAAGATTATCAAGATAAGTAATATAAACCAAAACTTTTAAGTTGTGTTTAGACATGTATACATACACAATTATATATGGTATGATATAATGCTTATATGTGAAAAATATATAAATATACATAAGTTTAAGATTATTTAGCCATTTATATTGTTCACTGATATTAATCATTATTCTTTATTGTCTTTTTTGAGACAGAATCTTCCTGTTATATCTCTGGCTGTCCTGGAAATGTGTAAACCAGACTAGCCTTGAACTCACAGAGATTCTTTGCCTCTGCCCACTCAAGTACACGCATCACCATGACCAGCTTCATTATTCTACTTATGTATCATGAACAGCCACATTAAAAATTTAAATTTGTCTATTAATGATAATTAATTATTTAACTTTCAAGCCCGGAGCTGCTGTGGGAAGAAAGAAAAAGAACATCTGTACTGTATGGTAGGCAACATTCCAAGCAGACCACCCAATGCTTGAAAACCTTTTTTCCTGTAACCTATCTGGTCTCTTGTGCTTTGTATTAGGATCACAATCCAATTTCCCACCCTCTTTGCCCCTGAACTAATAGTATTTTATGAAAAATTACCAGAATATACAGAGAGCTTGGTTGGAAAAGTTAGGTAATATGAATCATTACCTGTACGATTATTGTTGCAGCAAGGTTACTGCTACTGATATTGGTATGAAATTGTTTCTAACTTTATGGTGAGTGAAATAACCATAAAGCTACAAGGTTATTTTATTTCATAGAGAGTGCTTAAATGAAAAACAATGCAGATCAGCGTGTATAATATTCTGTATTGTGTGTAGTAGAGTTATGAATACTATGAGCTTAATGGAGATGGGGCAGTAGCAAGAGTTTTGTAGACATGTATAGAGCATGAAGTAATGCATATATGTAATATATTATGTATTTGACTTTGAACAATGTTAATAAACAATGTTTGCCTGAGTCAGAAGACTCAAAGGTAGTCAATTTTGCTGATGTACAAAGACAGCATGTTTAATTCCTCCTATTCTTGCAGCTGAACACTTATACTTTAGTTTGTTGATACTCAATGAGCCAACTTGTTATTAAAGTAGGAATTTGTTTAAAATCATACTGTGTTTTAATTTTTTATTTGTGTTCCTTAAATTGAACACAAGATACCCTAGAATGGAGAGTTAATCACGTGTTTATTTTTATTCTTTCTCCAATATCTCATATAAGGCCATGATCACAGTTAATGTTCAACAAATCATCAACCTTGATAAATGGTACTAATGTGTCACATAAGTGAAGCCTATTATAGGACATAAAATTTAGGTGTCTTTTATCTTCATTCAAATTAATCAAGTCATATCATTTTACAATGATATGACTCCTGGTGATATGTCATCTATTCAGAAATTTAGTGGCTTTTGGATGTGCTCCAGGTTGTGATAAATCTCAAAATTCCTTTGGATGACCAATTCAGATATGTAGAGATAATTAATAGTACATCGATGTGTCTAACACTTCCCACTGTGACTTTATATCCTCTGTTACTGTGGCATGTTTTTATTTTCCTTTCTTTTTTCATAATCGCTCCTTGATATAGCTCCATGTTACCTGGAGGCATTTCTTTATCAATTACTATCATCAAAAATAACTAGCAAAATATTTTGAAACGACTACCTAATTATCTGACTCCCTGTCATTGTCTAGTCATCAATATTGCCTGTAGCATAAGATAGAATGTTTTCCTTATGAAACTTTCTTAATTTTTAATATAGAGTTTTCTTTATGTTTGGGGATATTGGTTATGCCACCTTCAGTCCTGGAGAATTCCAGGTGGTGATATCTATTTCTACTTTCTAACTGGGCCCTTTTCATATTGTAAAAGATGACATTTTCGAGTAAACATCATTACTAATTGCTAATGAATGAGTATAAAACATATTTCAGTTTTTTACTTAGAAATAGTATGGTTGCAGATGCAAGCATATAGCTGAAAGACACAGCTTTAAATCCCAAAAAAGTTTCTACATATTTTTTTAAATGATTTGAAAGAGACAAGTGTGATGATGCATGTCTGTAGTACAAGCATTTGGAGGCTTGAGCAGGAGGTTGACAAGTTCAAGGACAGTCAGGCTAATGTGTAAGCTGGAGTCATAATAAATTCCAGACCACAAACAGGTGAGTTGAAGAGCCTCCTTCAGTAAACAAACAAACAAACAATTTTGTAATGTTTTTACTTAAATTAGAAACATGAATGCTTCACATGTCAATCCCAGCTTCCTCTCCCACCCCTCCTCCCTTGTCCCTCCACCAGTCACCCCCAGCCCCCACCCAATCCCCACATCATTCCCCAGGGAGGGTGAGGCCCTCCTTGGGGGGATCTCTAAAGTCTGTCATTTCATCCAGAGCAGGACCTCGGCCCTTCCCCATGTGTCCAGGCTGAGAGAGCGTCCCTCTATTTGGAATGGGCTCCCAAAGATCATTCATAAAACATGGTAAACACTGAATGTGATCATATAAAGAATGGGATACTAATTCTATGCAGATTGGTCTGTAGATTAAGACACCTAGGTAGATTCATTATAATGGTTAATCTTGACCATCAACTTGCTTGGATAGAGAAACCTGTGTGAGAATGGTGAAACACATCTCTGAGTGTAGCTGTGAGGATATTTCTACAGAACATTCTCTAAGGAGGAAGACCCAGCTTCAATGCAAGCAGCATATCATTTGGGGAAATGAAGGCTAAAGGATAAAATGATGTACACATGTATTCTCTGGCTTTCTCAAATACCACGTGGTGAGCTGCACTGCTTTGCACAATCCTCATGTCTTCATGAACTTAGACCATTGAGTGAGCCAGAGGGAATGTTCCCTTTATATTGTCCATGTTAGCTATTTGCTGTAATAAGAAAAATAACTAACCTAGCACCAGACTGCAACTGCAGAACTGCTAACACAACGGATAGTATGAGACAAAGTGCACAGTAATTGATGGAACCAGATGCCGATATCTACAACCAAGCACCAGGCTGAGCTCCAGGAATCCAGTCAAGACAGAGGGAGCCGGAAATATATGAGCAAGGGAGGTCAAGATCATGATGAAGAAATCTATGGAGACAGCTCAACGAAGCTCATGAACTCCAGACTGACATCTGTAGAGACTCCAGGGGACTGAACTAGGTCCTCTGTGTGTTGAAGAGAGTTGTGAACCTTGGGCTATCTGAGGTGCCCCTGGTAGTAAGACCATGATACAAACCTAGTACCTGAGCTAGCTTGTAGGAGTCAAGTCCCTATGGTGTAATGCCATGCTCAGCCTTAATATATGGGAAAGGGGCTTTGTCCTGACCCAACTTAATGTGCCAGTTTGTTGACTCCTCATAGGAGCATTTACCTGTAAGGAGGAAAAGAGGGGGCAGGGCTGGGGGGAGGGGGCAGAAGGAGGCATAGGAGGGAGAGTTGAGGTGGAATGTAAAAATGAAAATTAAAAAATAAATTATTAAAAAAGAACAAGATCTAGCATAAAGAGGGGGCATTTGAAGCCCTCATGTGCTTTAGTTTGCATTACATTAGCTCCTATCCCTCCAGACTGAAGACTTTATGTAAGGATCCTATTTCTATCCCTCTTTCTTAAAGTGGGGTTAAGCCCTGAGAAGTTTCTTGTTCTTGACAACAACCACTAGAGCTAATTAAAGCAGATGAAATCCTGCCTGGTCAATATTTCTTGTTTGACTTACTCTTGTGGGTCTTCTTCACAGTTGAGGTTTCAAGTCCTGGTTGAAAAGACTATCTCTTCCATTAACTAGAAGGTGTCAGTATCCCATTCTGTCTGAGTCTACATGGTTTCTAGATGGACACTGAGTTGCTCTCAAGTCAGGAAAGTGAACATTATCACCATGAAAACTGGTTATAAATGTGGATCCTTGTTATGTCCCTTCAATAGGCTTATGGAAGGGCACCAGTGATGGCTATGTTACAAATGTCCACATGATTCTAATGGACCTGGTCCTTAAGAAGCTGTGGGAAAACAGTGAATAGGTACAGAATTTAGTGGATTCTGGAGTGTGAGAAAGTCTGCCTAAGCTGTCATTAATTCATTCAAAACTGTCTGTAATAGTTTTGGCTCTTTGCCAGTGGTCCTGGGAAACATTGGGTGCTCTGGTAATGGCTCTTATATGAGTATCGAATATGAATTTAGAGAAACCTTATTATCATCATTTAAAATATCAATCCTCTGTGTACCCAATGCCAAACATCAGAGGAGAACTATGTCATTGTAATTAATCATTTCCATCTATTAAGTTTCTATCATTAAATTTTTAAACATGTGTCTATCTAGTCTAAATTCTTAAGATGAGAAAACTCAGGTGGGAGGAATTAAATTTCCTCATTAGTGTCACACAATTTAATCCTGGGAGGGATGGTCTATAACTCTAAGCTTCAGTACTTTGGATTTTGTTTTACTGAATACAAAGAGTAGATGAGGGCATATATATTCTAAGAGATGACCAGGATAGATTGAATTTGGGATTAAGGTAATATGGATTACATATCAAAAGCTAACCTCCTATGTCTTTTAGGCCTAAGAAAAATTTGTGTGTACATTTTTTTTTGTTTTTACAAAGAGAAAAACCTGGATTTAAGACTGTGTGAGAGAACCAAATTTATACTACCATAATGTACTGATTTTCCCAGCAAGGGATGAGGCAACTATTCCAAAATACAATGATGAATTTGCAAGTGCAACTTCTCCCTTAAGATTGAAACTCATTTGTAGGTTGAAACATGATGAGCTGATGATGCACTATCTCTGGCAGCCACCAGATGTCACTATGCTATACCTCACATAACTACGATAACTGGACATTTAAGATTTAACCAATAGTAAGAATTTTATGTTCATGACCATTCTGTTTATTTTCCAAATTATTAGGAATTTATATAAAGAATATTCTCTTATTCTTTTCCATTATTATTGATATGTAGAAGAAAATAAAATCAAGAAAAATGAAAAAAAATATGAACTTCCTCCTGGATAGTATTGAGCTAGGTGAAATCACTTTTCAATGATGATTTGTGAAGTCCCAAGCCAACCCTGCATCATAAATACTAGAACCTGTGATTATGCTCAAAAGACTAATATAGTAACTTCATATAGAATAACTAATCTAATTACATTTAATTCAATTAAAATCTGAAGTCAGGAACTATGATTTTTCAATTATTTAAATGGAAACTGGGATGAATAAAGATGAACCATGTGTGAAAGTTCTTGTTTAGACAGTTAAAATTCCATACCTGTTTAAGGTAAAATTAAAACACTATCAAAATAACACGAATATGAAAGAAAATTGTGACATTCGAATTGGATATTTTAAAAGGCAAAGTTATCTTTTTAGATGGAGAGTACAGAGAAGAAATATTGCATAAAGAACTAGACCATCTATGCCAGCACACAGTGCACTCATGCCCTCAGGGACTGGAGAGCATGGATAGTAGGGATGCCAGGAAGGCTTAGGACCGGGAAAGAAGTTAGTGAGGAGTGAAGAGAGCCATGAATGAACTAATGGCCCTTTTACTTTCAAATTATAATGAGGATTTCAATAATTTTGAGAAAGGGCCATAAGTACTGTGCTCAGTCACTGCCCACATGACTGCAGATGCAGGAGTTAGAGGTGCCAGAAACTAAAGCAATAGGCTTCATTTAGGAGGTTAATGCAGTAATGAAGAATTTGGAGTGTGGGGAAACGAGGGAAGTATGATATGACAAAGGTGAACAATCTTTCTCGAAGTCCATTTAATTCTGTTGGTGGAACTGAGGTCATCATTTTTTTTTTAAAAATCTGTTTTTAAAAGATATCCTGGATGTGATTTGCTGTGGTACTTGTCTGTAACCTCAGCAACTGGAGGATGAAGCAAAAGATTCATGAAATCATGGACAACTTGGAAATGTTTGAGTTAAAAAGCAAAAGAGAAAAGAGAGAGTGGTGGGTGGAAGGGAGACATGGAGGAAAAGAAAAGAAAAAAGGTATTTAAAGTGTTATGTCTTGAGATCTAAAAATACGTATACAATTAATGATGTTATTAAAATGTCTAGTTTCATAATTTCTAAATTTCTCCTTTATATATTGAGAGCATTATAAATTTTACAATAATACATTCATGTGCTGTACATCAGTTAAAATTAGTATTCAAATGTAATCTAGAACGTTTATTGACCTAAAATCTTAAGATAATACTAAAATATTTTCTTTCTAAAACTCTATCGCTAGGTGCTTTTCAGTTACAATGCTTGAAATGGTCTCTTCCAAGCTAACTGAAGATTGGATACCCTTTATTAAGGTATTGCAGTTCTGAATTGACATTCTTCCATGTGACAACCGTAATTGGATATCAAGTATCAGGATCCTATGGGTTCCTGAAGATGAATGAAAAGAGATCCCTGTGCTCAAGGACCTCAGGTTTGGCAATAAAAATAGAAATGTAAATGCATGATTTAAATACACCTGGGCGTTTGTGATGCTTTGAGAGCAAAAAGGATATTTTTACTAAGTTAGTCTGGGAAGTCTAGAAAGGGAGCACAGGAAAAAATGATGCCTGAAAGACGAGAGAGAGAGAGAGAGAGAGAGAGAGAGAGAGAGAGAGAGAGAGAGAGAGAGAGAGAGAGAGAGAGAGAGAGAGAGAGAGAGAGAGAATACTCAAGATTAGGGCTTGTGTGGTGAGATGGACCTCTGAGAAATAAGAGAGCCATGGTAAACTATTAAATCAATTCTTTATATATTGCAGTTTCTCTACAACAATTCTAGTTTCATTAGTTTCATACTTTGGCCTTTTAAAAAGTGTGCCACTTTTGGCAATTATTTTATTTATATAGAAAACATAGAAATGAAAACAGTAAAGATATCTGAAAGCCACCCATTACTGGTACCAGTAAGGCATGAAAGAAAGTGCAATCAGAATTGAAGCATAGGCAAGAAAATAGCAGGTAGAGCTTTTATTCCGAGTGAGGGAAATCAAGAGAGTGTGATGAGTAAGGCATTGTGAGACATGGCTCATGGAGACCTGAGGGAAACATTTATGTGATTGTCATGTGCCAAGTAGGGGAAAACTGAGATTTGGAAGTAAACAACCTAAGTTTCAATAAGAGAGTTTTGAGAACATATAAAAGCCCTTATAAGTCTTACTAAAGCTAACTAAATAACAGATAATATTTATTCAGTATTTACAGTGTTCTTACAAAGTTTTGGAACTTTGCTAACTAGATAAAAATAAGCTCTTTAATCATTGGAAACAATATAGTTGTCACTGGGAATGCTCACTGACTATTGAATTTCCTGCAACTACTGGGCATTGAGTGAGATTTCCCCCCTTTTACTTCAAAGTTTTGAGGCATTTGAATAATTATTACTCAGAACTTGTGGGAAATATAGTTGTCATGAATGGCTTAGTGATTTATATTTTTCTGGGACATTCCAGAATTCCTTTGTCTTTGGTCTCAATAACCAGAATTCTGCAGAATTCTTCTGTCTTGTAGACTCAGTAGTGAGGGTGAAAGCAGAATTGTCAGAATCATAGCTAGATCTTGATGTATCATAAGTCATGGACATATTAGTGGTATAAATTCCTCAAGATAAGAAAGGAAACGGACCTGAAAGTACCATGTTCCAGACTGGATCAGAGTGAGACATCGGTGTAACATCCATACTGAAGACAATGCAAATTACATTCAAATAAAGCAACTTTACTATAGTTACTTTACTTAAAGCAGGGTGTTAGTAAATAGATATGTCAAGATTAATACCCTCACGATGTACAATTTTGAATGTAGTGGATCAAAAGGACCTGCACCATAATCTTAATTATTTGAAAGTCTCCATTTGATTTAAACCTTAGACAAGGCCATTATTTCACCTTAGCCTACCTGACATATGGCACAAATCAATAAGTCAGCTGTATTTATTCTTCATTATTCAAAGTTGATAATACATAGAGAAACTGAGGTGCTTTCTCTCTATAAACACTTTGCATCAATTCAAAACAAGGAACAACCTGTATACACAAACAAGTTCTATGATATTAACAGTAGAGTCAGTAAATATGGTAAAACACCATAAAATATCATTTATACTAAAACATAAACACACATAATAATATTTATTTCAAAAGGCACAATATTATAAAATTTATGCATTCAAGTGGTGGTCTACTTAAAAAGTAGTAAGTAGAGGAGGTATAAGGATAAAGTTAATTGTTTAAATAGACAAGATCATTAGGGAGAATGATAATAAAGTACAGGTGCTATGTGTAGGAAAGGGAAAATAATGGGGGGAGAGGTTAAGGGGAAAGGAATGGGCGCAGGTAGTATAGAGGAAGGGTAGGGAAAGGGGTAGGATAATTAACACTAAGGATGTTTGAAAAAGCATGGAAGCACAAAGGCATACAAGATTTATACACCTCTCTCTCTCTCTCTCTCTCTCTCTCATGTGTATGCATTTGGTGTATCATGTAAAAGAGCTAAATTAGAGTTATTCCCCATAGGGGATAATTCTCCCCCCTAGAATCCATAGATCAACAAATAGACAGACCAGTACCAAATAAAGATTATTTCCCTTCAAGTTTTTGTCAGGATGCCTCAGACCCATGCCCCACCTGAACCCCACCCCCACAATTCAAGCTATTACCATTGCTCTCAATTGCTCACTAGAATTTAATGGTAAGACGCTATTACTGAAGATGCTTCACATTTTGGTCACAGATCATGCAGAAATCCCATCAGCACTGATAAGGAAGATTCCTCTATGGTGGCTAGATTCCACAGAACAGGAAAGTGCTATGTAGGCTGCATGGATAATGGGTATGTTACCCAACTTTGAATCCTGTCAGCTACAACAATAACAAGAGTTCAAGAAGTGAGCATGGGTGCAATAATGTTATGGGGAAAAAAACTACTTTTTGATTACATTTAAGGTATCCTCCATAGGAGAAACGTATACCTGGTGCAGTAAATCTGGGAAGCTCACAGCCTCCAGGGATGAAACTACTGCTGTTATTGTGCTAAATAGGCACAGTATCAAACTGCCATATAAACTTACATGTCTATACCAGTAGATAACTCTAGTTGTCTGACCTCAGCAGAGAAGTTTCTTTGTAAAAATGGGAGTTAATCCAGAAAGTCACAATTGGTCAAGGCACAGATAATAAGTGTCAGTGGCATGCTCAACATAAATGGAATGCCTATATCACTTCCAATCTTGTCAGCAAAGCTTGGGGACCATCATAGAAGAAGGACAGATGACTGGAAGAGCCAACGATCAAGGAAGATCATACCGAAATAGTATCTTCTGGATATTTAGGACCAGTACAATCATGATCTCAGAGCAGCTGTGGTTGCCTACACAAGATCTATAAAATATTCTAACATGGAGAGATAGAGGTTTATGACTCCCATCACAAGTAGAAGTTTGACAGTGGATGTGTTCTAGAGGAGGGAGAGTCATTATTCTTGGACAGTGTGGCCTTTGTTAGGCCAATCGGTGTCAGTGGATGGTCCCACAGCCATGAGTGTATGAGCAGGACAAATTGGATCAGGGGGGTTATGAAAAATTAAAACAAGAAGGGGCTAGAAAGACACCTCAGTGGTTGAAATGCTGGATCCTCTTCCATAGGACTGACCCAGTTTTCAATTCCAGCACCCACATGACAGTTCACAACTTTCTGTAACTCCAGCTCCATGGGATCTGATGACCTGTTTTGATGTCTGTGATCTCTACACGCATGTAGTGCACAGATACACACATGCAGGCAAAACACCCATACGCATACTAATAAATGATAACATTTAGATAAAATGCACAAAGCCACGAGGATGTGAAGTTTTGAGGAGGTACAGATGTAAAAGGTGGATCTGGGAGGAGAGGTGAAGAGGAGGGGGTGGGTGCATACAGTAAAACACATTGCATGATATTCTAAAAGAATTAATAAAACATTGCATGTAAAATCATATAAACAAATGTAAATCTAACCACCTTAACCACGGAGGGGACTTATATTTACAGGAACGGTCATGTTCTATGAGCATAGACTACAAATAGTTTAACTCTGTTTAAATCTCCTGTATGAAAATGAAAGGAAATGTGCTCAAACCCCAGCTCTCTCCATTTGCTTTCATAGTATACCAATGTTAGAGAATTTCAAAGGAGCCTATTATGTGCAAAATGAAAATGTTTTATTTGAAGTAAGAACCATGGATATTCAGAAGAAGGCCTGAAAAATCTCAATAATGCAAATTACTTACCTGTTGCTCAGACTAGCTAGACTATAGCTATCTCATGACAGATCAAACCCTCTAAAAGGCATAAACATCTCTCCTGAAGCCCTTAACTACACTACGCAAGGACATAGCCATTCTTCCTGCCTTAATTTGTCCTAGGGATGCATAACTTGTATTTCATTAGATGTTACTTAATTGTAAGTTACATGGTGGACCTCTAGGAGTCTGGCATACTTATACACTGGGGAACTAAAGATACAGTCAGTTGCATCTTGGTGTCATTGTGATGCTTTTGTTCCAAGGTGAAAGGAAACTGTGACAGGAGCTGCATCTCAAGCTGTTTGTCCAGCGAGAACTGAGATTTGGAAGGTTGGTCTCTGCATTTATTTATTCATAGGGAAGGTGATAGAATACAGATACCAGTGCTGGCTGAGTTAAAGACAAGGGGGCTAGGTTTAACCTACATGAGTGAGACCTGATGAATAAAAAGGCCCAGAGCCCAACATGCAGAAGAGAGAGGAAAGGAAAGAAGAAAGGAGATTGAGAAGTGTCTGGCCTGATGAACTTTTCCCTGAAACCAAAGGAATTGTGAATAGTACTGTAGATCATTTCCAAATAAAGCATAGTCACAGTGTCATGAAAATTGAGACAAACAGCAGCAAATCCAAATCTGTAGTGAGAAAGAATCACTCATGCAGAGCCACGTGCTATCACTATCATCAAAGGTGAGACAATGACAGGAATTACAGTATGGGTGCACCCACACATACTCATGCACACACCCTTGCATTTTGTTGTTGTTGCTTTTATGTTTACTCAGAAAAAAAATCAAAGCATGGTTTTATCATTCTTCGTGAAATTGTTTCTATGTGAAGAAGATATGACGTAGTACCTCTTCAATTTCTGACTGAAATGTTTTATACAATTAAAACTTGTTCATAATTAATCAGAGGGTCACTGGAACCCTTGTTTCCTGGAAAATTCTGCAAAACCAAGTTGCAGAAACACAGCTTGAATGTTTTCTCTGGAGATAAGAAACCTAAAGAAACCAGGGTAATGCAAATCAGAAAGCCTGTAATTTTCTGTGGTGGGCTGGGGAGAGAGTGGGGGGAATGTGAGGGTGGGAGGGAGAGAGAAGTTCGATTGGTATGTAAAATAAGACTGATGTGAATATAAAGTCCATGAGTGGATGAGCTTCCCAGAAGCCAGCTAAGTACCTGGCTATTGAGCCTGATAAACAAATGTCTAGTGATAGTAGTTAGATGAAACGTATCTTCTTTGCTTGTTTAATTTGTGAAAAAAGTCATTGTTTTTCTTTCTGATTATGGTGCTATGGTTCAATAAATTAACTTGTGTATAGAAAACCAAAATGTACCATTTGGCTCCCCAGAATTCGCTTACAAAGTATGAATTACTATGAGAATTGAATGCGCTTTTTGTTCTTGTCTTTTATTTTTCACCTCCTTCTCTCTTTTCCAAGTAGGTATCTAAATATTTAAACCTACTAAACACTAGACAGTCCAGGAATGGCACGTATTTTTTTTTTGTAAAACTAAAACAGAGAAGTTCTCTCATTTGGACCCTCTAATATCAAAGAAGCTAACTTAGAATCCTCACAGTGCTAATGCTGCACGGACTAGGAAGAGGGAAAATACCAGGCTAGGGATGCAAAAGGTGAGGGTAGTTTGGTTTATTACAGTAAATACATTGTAGCGATTTACCAGTGGTCAGAAGACTGCATTCAGCCATCTGTACACCAACCTCTCGCCTTAAATTCCCATTTGACTTTGCTTTGTTTACTCATTTTTATGATGTTCTCCACAACTAGTGTAATAATGTTTAGTGTTTTATTATTACACTCTTGGATTCTGCTACTTCCTAATTGATATCCCCACTATGGCTATAACAGCATATTGCTCAGAGCAGAGAGGCAGTATTAGTTGAGTGAGGAAATAAATGAAATGCACTTGGTACTATTTTGAGGACGACTAATCTCTACAAGCAAAGAAATGCTGAAGCAATGATCTATCATATTAACTAGATTTTTAAAGTTCTGCCAGGAAGGCGTTTTTCATAAAATATAGTTGTAATTTTGGGGGTAGAGGTAAGTATAAGAAAATCACAGACCATAATCATAAAAAGTAGGTTTAACTTCACGTTTAATTTCTATAAACTCTTGGGCAACTGATCAAATTTCTCTGGGCTCCAGGTTCTTTTAATGAAATCATGGTAAATTACCCATCTTACCATGTTTTAATGAGAATTACCAGTAATATATGTAAAGTGCTTGGACCTTGAACATGGAAGCTACCAAATTAATGGTAGCTATTAACACCATTATTTTTATTAGCAAATGCTCAACACTGATTAATTTACCTGCCTTTTCATTTACTAATTTAATTATTTCACAAGCTATTTTGACATTAAAATTGCAAGTTACAAAAATGGCTCATTTCTCTAAGATACAGGAATTCTGTTAGCCTTCAAAGTAAATGCCAACTGCTATTCTTGACTGTCTCTCTGTACTTTCATTGTGTGAATGTCAATCTTTCTGCATATAAATTACTCTGAATTATAGAAAATGAAATAATTATTTATAAAAGACATAAATGAGTAGGTGGAACTTGATTTAGAAATACAAGTTATTTCTTTTTTACATGGAGCTGTAGATAGGAAACCTGTTTATTTTCAAAAGCTTGGAATGTAGAGTAGTACCCAAACCTAGAAATTGATTTTAGAAAGCCATCAGATCGCAGAGACGTGGACAGAAAAAAGCATCACCAGCATCATAGGTTACAATGTTCTGACACCTACAAACATCTGACTTAGCAGACTTTTTATAAAGTGGTGCTTAAAAGAGTTGGTGTGGAACATAAGTAGATAATGCAAATATGTTACCGACCCCTACCAATAGTTGCAATTATGCAAATTTCAAAACCTTCATCTCTTATAATTACACATAGTGGGCTTATGGAGTTAGGTGGTCTACCGGCCAGCTCCAGCTCTGTAATAATATATCAAGAAGCTTCCCTCTAAAACTAATGCAGATCAAATCGACAAAAATATCCCTTCTGCAAAACACTGTCAGAATGTGTAAGGAGGAGTGGGAAGGTGCGGCATTCCAAATAATTGTTAGTGACACACTCCTCGTTTGCAATTTAATAAAATTCTTTTTATGAAAAACTAATACTCCTTGGTAATAACTAAGCATATTGTTGATTTGAGCACAGAAATATGAATTTATAATTAATATCCTAAAACCTCAGGAATTGAAAATTATTGTCACTTATGTTAAAAGGGAAGAAGATGTCTTATAACATTTAGAAACTAAAAATGGCTTTATTTGCTATATAATTTCCTGCTATACAATTGCTATGGAACACTTGAACCTCATTAGCCATAGTGCTGAGAATACAGAATTCATGATAACATCAGCACATTCTGTAAACATATAAAATAAAAATTTCAATAAATTTATAAATCTAAATCATATGTATGCATTTAAAACATATATTAAAGCTTGTATAGAACCATAAAGTTTATAAGGATCTGTGTGTATAATAAATTATATGTGGAAAAATAACACAAAGCACACTAAGCCTTACAAAATTTTACATTTAATTTACAATAAAGTAGAGGCATCTTGGTTTTGAATTGGACAGTTTTACTTACCAATCATGGCAGTGCATTCCTGTAGCCACAGCTACTTGAGAGTCCACAACATAAGCATCGCTTGCACCCCTCCTATTCTGAAGCCAGCTTGGGCAATGTTGCAAGATTCTATTGCAAAAGAATAAGGCAACACTGTCCTGTCTGAGTTAAACTCTTCCTCTCTGCCTCCTTTCAAAGAAATATGTCCATCTACTTGGAAAGCTATATTTTTATATACTCTTAGATTTGCTATGGAAATCATCTCTTCCTGATACCTCTTCTCATGGCAACTAGGTAAAATACAGGTGACTAGTGAGCAAAATACACTGAAGTCCAACAGAGTGAGAAGAAAGATTGACTAGTGGAGGAACATTTTAAAATATTGTCTTGGTACTTCAGTTTAGTTTTCAAAATTAGCTTAAAATGGTCTAGACTTACACCTTATGAAATGTGGAATCACCAAATATTATTAACAACAACAATAATAATCAATAGAAAACAAATCACAAAAGCAGATCGTCATCACAAGGTGGCACTATTGACTAATCTCTTAGGAATAGAACTTGGGTTGGAACATTTTCTATTTGTGTTCTCAGAGACTAATTTTTAATTCAGTCCTCTTAATTTTATATCTGATTTTTCATTGCAAATATGGTAATGAATAGGAAAATGGAATTTTTAATTAAGATGAAAATGCAAATTTGGAGCTCAAAATTGAGTTTTTTATGTAATTAGTAATCAAAAATTAAATCTCTGCATAACTATACTATAACTGACACTGTATACTTATGTTACCCTACCCTTCTCCAAGAAGGCCCCCATACACAGTGGCCTGTCTACTCATCATCTCTTGAGTGTATTCCCTGTTCATATTTGCATAGAATTCAATTCTTGTTCATTCAGCTCATCAAGCACATCATTATACATACCATTTTAGTAAGAGGCCATTTTATGGTGAGTAAGATGGCTCAGCTTCTGAAGGCACTTCTGTCAAGCACAACTATCAGAGTTTAAAACCAGGAACTCATAAGATGCTAGGAGAGTACTGACCCTTGCTAGTTGTCCTCTGATTGCCCCATGCGTGCCATGCAAGACAGAACTGAATACTTAAAATATAAGCAATTCTATGATCTCGGAGTTGGAAATCAAGTACCTACTCAACAATTTATTTTCATTCAACAAAACATCTTGGGAAGGCATCTTATATCATTAGTTTAGTTCTGTAATCTAATTGTATATAAGTGATTTCAAGATACTGCTGTACATATACTATGATGTGCATGCACATAAACACATACACACAAACACACAGAGACACACTCAAAGCCTACACTTTGTGAAACATCTATAAATTCTGCATGAATGTAAAACACTGAAACTATTTAACGATATACTACTGTTTATAAGGTATCTACAGTAGATAGGTTTGTTTTTCTTATATTTAATGTGTCATCTCACTTTGTATTTCTCCATCATTTCAAGTACATGCTATGACAAACACACTTATTTCCCTACACAAATCCAGAAGCTGGATATACTAGCCCAAATGGCCTAAGAGTTTCAAAATATTAATAGTAATGAATGCACACACACACACTACATATATATATATATGTACATATATGTATATATGTTTTTTGAGACAGGGTTTCTCTGTATTGTTTTGGAGCCTGTCCTGGAACTCACTCTGTAGACCAGTCTGGCATCGAACTCACAGAGATCCACCTGCCTCTGCCTCCCTAGTGCTGGGATTAAGAGCATGCACCACCAACGCCAGGCTTACATACATTATATTTTAAATGCTGTGATATAATTATATATTGACACGAATTAAAGGACATGTGTTTTATGAGTTTCAGAGTTAAACATGTTTAAAAGTACAGTGAAAGTTTCAGTATTGCAGTTCAACCTTAACCAACAAGAGTATTCAAAAGAATACAGAAGAACATCAAAAGAAACAGGATTGAGCTAGTAGTTCATTTCTACTCTTCAAACAATCAGGGCAGTAGCTAAGATAACAGCTGAACCAAATACAAAGTATTTAAGAAAATATGCATTCGAAATGTATGTATAGTTCTTGTGGGATATTATTTCCAGTAACACATGACCAAACATCTAATCTGGTCATCCCAGATAGGGAATTTCGACAAATCAAATTGAAGAAGAATGCCGTCCAAGTCCCACTTGGTGAACCAATGAGGTTTATTGGGATTTCTTGAAGGAGTATATATGATTGGTTACTTACAGGAGTAGAAATGACCAAAAAACAGCAACATCACCAAAAGCCCATCCATGGGTGCTGGCTATCAAAAACTTGAATCGTGGAGCACTCAGGACAATTTGCAAACAGCTCAACAGGTGGAAATTATGTATTCCAGACATTTCAGTTGGCCTGAACCTCTTGTACGTAGCTCAGCTTTTGACTCTTTCAGATGCCTCACCTTGACTGGAGAATTTTCCTGGCAGTCTGACTAGTCCAAGAATCTCTTGGAAGTCCTTACTGCTTATATACACTCTGGGAGTGAGGGACCCATGTACTCAGTGTCAGGGTCTTCCTGAAGTTTTTGAGCTGTTTACTTCCTAATCTAATGAGTTTTTCCTGAAGAATGCAATGTTTCTCTTTCTTTAGGGCATCAGGAGTCTAACAAGCTTTCTCCAAGATGGAAGATTTTATCTCAGAGGAAACTTCTGCCCAACCATAACAAATGCATTGCCGGTACATAGCCCACAAAATACATGAGATAAGTACTTCTAATTAAAATGTGAGATGTATAGTATTTCTTGCAAACACTTAATTACAAATACACATTAATAGTACTTATTTCAAGAAACGTTGGTTTAACTTTGCAGAGTTTTCTCTGTTCACATACTATGAAACAATTTTATTTAATGTCTTCAATGATCTACATCTCCAGTTGTTTCATTATTAGTTTGAATCATCTTTATCATCTAAACTGAACTTCTAGGCAGCTTCGTCTTCATGTTCAGACAGTGCAATTTATACTTATAATTAAGAGAACCAATATATGATACTGTCGTTAGATGTGTTATGTCTAGTGATAATTTGCATCATATTAAGTTTTCTAATTTGGTTGCACTGTTCTTCTGTTTATTAGTAAAGAAATCTTATAGTATACATTATATACATTGTAATCAGACACTTGCTTTTTAAAGTGGTCTGTGATATAGAATTATGTGTGATGCTGTCCACAAGAGAAAGGCTTTGCCCAGGGATGACAGGTTATATATCTCTTTCTGAGTCCTGAGAAACAAGGCAGAACTGATTGCAGAAATCACAGATAACCTCTATGATTATACAAAGCAAATATTGATGATGATGGTCTCTGGATCATTGACTTTCTCCAAATAAACCATGAAATAGTTTAATTATGCAGTACATTTCTCTGCAGAATGTTTGGGCAGAATCCAATTGTGTATTTGGACAAATAGGATATCAGATCATTGGACAGAATATATCCTAACATGAAAGAACATAATCTATGTTGTCTGAAGTTGGAGCTTAGTTTATAATATGTATTCAAGTCATTTTCAACAAACCTGAAAAAAATACCAAAGTAGGACAGTAGATGCATAAAAGACAGTTGCTACTTGCATTCTCACAAGGCAATAGATCTCTGGCTTCAGTGCACCTACAATAGACCCAGCTTTCCTCTTTTTGAATCCCTTAGCCCAGCGCCACCTGTGCTATACTATGGACTTATCGTCTTGGGCCATTGTATCGTACTCTATTCTGTAGTAGAGACATCATGAGTAACTAATGATTTAAACTGATGTCAAATTGGTTAATTTTGTAGGATACTAGCTAATGTCTAATGTCTGGTGCACAGGGAATGCTGCCAAAATACACTAAAATGAATAAGCACCAGCATAATCAGTAATAAAGTTCCATTTTCACTTTTGTTTTTCCTCTTTTTCTCTTCTAGTGAGAAAGATACCTAAGATTGGAGATACTTAGAGGAACTATTTACTACCTTGTATATGAATTTTAATTACTCTGTATATTTTAAATATTGCTCTTTGAAAAATCTCAGTTTTCAAGAGTTGTTATTTTCCTTAAGCACATGATCGTATTTTTCTAGCATAGCTTTATGCTTGTTAGAGTTTACTGCTTGACATGTTTGTCTTTTTCCTGTTACACATTATTTTCAATGACAATTTTATTGTGAGAGCAAATTACATAAAATGCTTCTTATTATTTTTAAATACAGTAAGTGTTCATTTTAACATCTTAGAATTAAGTTAAAGCATGATTCTGATACTATCCAATTAACTTTGGTTTGAAATATCTTTTAATTGACTTGAAATTAAATTCATCTTAGAGCCACTGAAAAGTAAAAACATTAATTATATGTTCCTTTCTAAATATAGATTTTCAACATTTTTCTGGAAATAATATTTACTGTGGAATGAAATTCTAGGCAGGAATTTTTGTTACTGTAACATATTATAAGGTTAATATTTTCTAGACATTTAAAATCATCAATATGTGCTAAATATATAAAAATAATTGGGGCTATTATATAAAAATTGTCCAGGGTATTATTTTTAACGATCTTTAACACACAGATACCAATAATGTTTCTTTTACTTAAACAAAGAACCATGTTTATTGTCTGTACTATGATTGTTGATGTCCTGTTTAAACAAATAGCTAATCAGGACAATATGTACTTCAGATTCTCAAATAAATAGGCTTACCTTTGCTTATTTACATTTTGGGCTAGCATATTCCATAGCTAGCTCCTATGAAGCACTTCACAATAAAGCACTACCTTTGATATTTCCTAGTTGATCCTTTGTTTATAGAATAGCTTGGATTCTACATATTTAGAACAAGACAAAAACAATGGCACTTTTTGCTTATTATCTTTCAGCAAACATGACAGTCAAATTACTAAGTAGACCTGTGACATTATCCTCTTGACTGTACTTCCATTCAAGTTGTGTTTGATATGACTTATAGTCTAGTTATTAAACACTCAATCATGAGTTTCATTTGAAAATGGGTTATGAAAATGACAAGAATATTCAACAAGTAAAACCCATGAATTTTTGTGCCCCTTTTACATCTCATTTTTCAAGGATTTTGAAGTGTTTATTTGGTCTACTATTTCTTAGGAGTTAAGAATTTTATTCTCTTTGTTACAGGGTAAGTAGAGAGATTTTTGAAACAAGAGAAGTCTTCTGGGACAGAAGACTGATCTTCACCTTGGGTCCACAGACTCTCCCATGGTAGTGGGGATTTAAGGTTCAAGCATGATGGAGCTTACAGAAAAGAGTGAGTATGTCCTGGATGCTCTGTAATATAAGTCATTGACTGCTGTAATTTTGGTCTACCTTCTGAGGTCCTCTCCTATGATGGACCAATTTACCCTTAGGAATCCATAGATATTTGCTAACATCTGTTCTTGTATCTAACACAGTCATAATTAAACCTCTAATGACAATCATGAAAATCTCCTTATCACTGGTTAGGTAATTGCAGACACAGAGAATGAAAGCTTAACTATAATTGTAGGCCTTGTTGCCAGCTGAATATTGAAATGTGCTAGCATTGTGATTACTTAATGTCCCAATGTGGCTTGTGGCCAATGCTTAAAGCACACTCTAGAAAACTATAAGCAAACACATAAACAAAGCTTAATATTTAAGTAGTATCTTAATTATACTTACACAGAAAATACACAAGCTTTGGTAATATAACTTAAGCTATGGCATAAAGTAGTTTCCTACATAAACTAAGTTTGAACTGAACATAATATACCAAGTTTCAACCTTTTGGGAATAAAGGCATCTGGTTACATTTCCTTGATTTTGACTTTTTTTTTGTTGTTGAACTGTTATCTTGTTAGCAGATGTCTCATGCACTACCCTTCCTTAGGACATCATAAAATTGAGTAGCCTGAAATAGTTATTTGTTCTTGTCCATAGATCATCCAATCAATGAGAACTAATTATGCTTAGATCCAAAATATAGTTTATACTCTGACTCAATTCCCATCCTGCTTGAGGTGGGCTCCTCTAATGCAGAAGGCTGAAGTTCAAGGAAAAGAACACCATATACACATACTCAAGATACCTCACCACTAATAGCCACTGGCCCAAGTAAATCAAATGGCTGAGGTCAAAATCAAGGGGAAGAAATATATCTACTGTATCTATCTGGAATTGCAAAGCTAGATGGGGCAATGTGAATTTGAGATTGAGAAATGGGAAACAATGCATATACATATACCACAAGGCTTAGATGAGGTGAATTTTGTTGTTGTTTGCTTTTTATGATGTCCATGTGGCCGTAAATGTCTTAAATAAGCTAGCTTTCTATCCAAGGGCAAACCAGAGAATTTATGTGTTTATGCTATTTTTATTTTGGATTCTTAACATTTATTTGACTGTTTATTTGCCTAATTTTGGTAAGAATATACGCATATTCTTACCTATGCCCTAACACTCATCTTAAAAGATTAACCTCAGGCGGGCGGTGGTGGCGCATGCCTTTAATCCCAGCACTCGGGAGGCAGAGGCAGGCGGATCTCTGTGAGTTCGGGGCCGGGCTGGACCGATAGCCTCCGAAACAATACAGAGAAACCCTGTCTCGTAAAAACCAAAAAAAAAAAAAAAGGATTAACCTCTATAAGTTAGTACTTATGCATTGTTTGGTGCTGCAGAGCAACCAATACTGTCGCAGCAATATCCATGGCTATGTATAATCGCCTTTCTCCATAACCTGATATAACAGAGGGTCCCAGGAACAGTGTCAGTTCTCTGCCAACAGCTCAATGTGAGAAGAAAAAGGGAGTAAAAGAAACAAGTATCCTAAGAACCCAGGCCTATGATACTTTAAGAATTAGATTATAGCAAAACTTCAGGAAAGTTAGGGTGCTGTATTGTTACTGTCACACTCCTTTCAGATCAAATGTTGTAGTGGAAATGAATTGTTAAGAAAAATCTCCATTGTGTAAATGTACTACACTTTCTCTATCCACTCTTCAGTTGAGGGGCATCTAGGTTGCTTCTTCGTTCTGACTATTACAAATAGTGCTGCGATGAACGTAGTGGAACAGATGTCCTTGTTGTAGGAATGTGCATCTTTTGGATATATGCCTAAGAGTGGAATTGCTGGGTCTTGTGGTAGGTTGATTCCCATTTTCCTGAGGAATCTCCATACTGATTTCCAAAGTGGCTGTACAAGTTGGCACTCCCACCAGCAGTGGAAGAGTGTTCCCCTTTCTCCACAACCTCTCCAGCATAAACTGTCATTGGGACAATGGAATCCTGAAGTTTGCAGGCAAATGGATGGCACCATCCTGAGTGAGGTAACCCAATCAGAAAAAACAAACATGGTATGTACTCTATGATTTATGGATTTTAGACATAGATCTGGTGAGTGCCAGCCTACAGTCTTACTGCCAGAGAGTCTGAGAAACAAAACCTTCATTCAATGGATGATGGAAGCAGAGGCAAACTCCTACAGCTAAATACTGAGCTGAATTCAAGGAACCCAGTGGCAGAGAGGTAGGACTGATGAGCAAAGGGGTTAAGACTGAGCTGGTTTAAGCCCCAGAAACAGCTGACCTGACAAGGGTTAGCTCTTGAATCCCAGACTGATGGCTGGGAATCCAGCATGGGACTTATCAAGACCCCCTGAAGGTGGGAGTCAGTGAGGAGGCCTAGGCAATCTGTTGGGCCTTGGGTAGTAGATTAGTATTTATTCATAACATACAAATGGAATTTGGGTGCCCATCCCACAATGAGAGATGCACTCTCATTCTGGACTCTTGGGGGAGGGTCTAGACCTTGCCCTGGATGAAATGACAGACTATGGACACCCCATGGAAGGCCTCACCCTCCCTGGGAAATGAGGGGTGTTGGGGGGTTGGCAGGATGACATGTGAGGAGGGGAGGGAAAGGGAGAGGGACCTGGGATTGACATGTGAAGCAACCTTGTTTCTAACTTAAATTTAAATTTAAAAATAAAAAATTTTTGAAAAAGAAAAATCTCTCAGTAATGTTATTTTATTTTTTCTTTGTTTTAAATTTTTTATTTTTATTTTTTTAAATTTTTTTATTTTAATTTTAAATAGCTTGTTTTACATGTCAATCCCAGTTCCCTCTCCCTCCCCTCCCCCCGCACCCCCCCCATCCTCCCCCAGCCTCCCACCCTATTGCCAATTCCTTCCACATAGGGGATATCTAGAGTTTGTCATTTCACTCAGGGTAGGGTCCAGGAATTCCCCTAAGAGTCCAGGCTGAGAGAGCCACCCTCTTTGTGCTATGGGCACACGATGTCTGTTTGTACTCCAGGGATAAACACTGATCCACTGCTCAGGGCCCCATAGGTAGCCCAGGCCTCCTCATTGACTCTCACATTCGGGGGTCGGATCAGCCCCATGCTGGCCTCTCCGCTGTCCGTCTGGGGTCCAAGAGTTCTCCCCTGTTCAGATCAGCTGTCTCTGCTGGTTTTGCTAGCCCATTCTTTGCTAATTTGCTCATCGCTCCTCTCTCTCTGTCACTGGGTTCCTTGGGTTCAGTTCAGTGCTTAACTGTGGGTGTTTGTCTCTGCTTCCATCAGTCACTGGATGAAAGGTCCCAGATGGTTATAGACATCTGGGCATTCGAGGTGGTCTCTCCACTATTGCTTAGCTTGCCAATTGGTGTCATCCCTTTAGATCACTAGAGGTCACACTGGTGCCTGATGTGTCTTGTGCCCAAGTACCATAACCTAGGTGAGAGGAAATGAGGAAGTAATATGTCAGCAGAGGCATTGTGCCTTCTTCCTTGTTTATTTTCTCTTCCAAACCATTCCTGAAGAGTGAGGTGAGACATTGCATGCACAAGGAACTTGGACTCTGAGTCTGTCAGCAGCAGAACAAAATAGATCTTCTCAAACTTCACCCCCTGCCACACCACCACAAGGAAGAATTTGATTTTGTTTTACTATTAAAAAAATGGTGGTGGGAACTGTTATAGTACACTGCCAATGTGATCATTAGTGTTTTAAAACAAGTACTTTTAATTACTTTTTATGTTTAATCTTCATAAAGTTATACTTCAAGTATCAAGTCTAATTCTAACCAATGGTATATATTAAATTCATTTTTCAAATGTCATTTTGTAGCTTATTACTGCTTACATATTTTTATGAATTTGTTTTCCATTTTTGTCTCTTTATGACTTCTTCTTACCACACTGATTTCTATGTATTGGAGTTACAATACATATAAGATATCATAGGGACACTTGGGTTATATTATAAAACATCTAATTAATTGAATCTGGGATTCTAATTCTAGATGTGTAGTGTGCTGTAAGAGTCCCCTGGAAATTAGGTAATCTATTTAGGTGGTATCGTATATTTAAGTTCATAATGATTTCCATTCATGTCTATGGGATATATCTGCACCTAGAAAAGGGAAGCTAAAATGGGAGGCAGAGTCGTTGTTAAACTAAGATGTTATTGCTGAGTTGCCTGAGGGCATACAAAATTATTTTTAATAACAGATGTTCATTGAATTCACAATTTAGAATGGAAGTTGGTGACCATTCTAATGCCTTATCTACTACAACCTCTTCATTATTCAAATAAGAAACTGAGCCTTAGAGCAGTGAATTAATTTCCCCAACTGTACAAAAGTAGAAAATTGAAAGCCAATCTTACCAGTGACATCTCCCATAATACACTGTTTTTCTACCACAATAAATTCCAGTGTACTAAAGGGTATTATTATATTTCAAAATACAAAAATTTTAGCTTGTGTGAATTATGGTGTCTGAGAAAGATGATATTGTGATGTTCTTCTCAGACAATTTAGGTAAGGACAATCCAATAAAATTTCCAGAGATATTATTTTAGAATTTGAAAAACTGTATTAGAAAGATTAACTAGACATTATTATTTTGGAAACCAGGAGAAAAAGACACTTATGAATGTTTAGATCTTAATATAAAATTATACAATTAAAACAGTCTGACAATATTGGAAACAGCATCAAGTCATTGATTGAGAGAGTGAAACAACAGACATACAAAGACTGGGGTGACAGAGCAAACCTTAAGAAGGGAACAGTATGTGGCCATCCTCTGGATTCCTCCTTTTCAAAGATTGATTATTTTTGTGGTAGTTATTGGTTCCACAGACCTGTACTTGCTAGGCAAGTAGTCTACAGCAGCTATGCCCATGCCCTTGTTATTACTTTTTGAGACAAGCTTTCACTGAACTCTCCAGGATAACATGGAATTGATTCTGTGGACTAGTGGGACTTTGAACTTGTAGTCTTCCTGAAACATTTCTCAGCTCTCTAGTTGGCTTACAATCTGTACCACCAGAATTGGTCATCATTTGTTTTCCATAGCCTGTCATTTAAAATTTAGGTAATGCATTTCTGGGGCTGTGTTAAATATGGAGAAAGGAACCTTGACGTAATCTCACTGGTAAAACTTTTCAGTTAGAATTATTGCAGAAACTGTTATTAATTCGGTTGTAGGTAGAGATGCACTGTGCAAAAAGGGTGATTTTTCCTAAGTTCTCATCACAATCCAACAATTTCTACTGTAATAATAGTTAATATCAGAGTGTCAGGATATCTCCTGCTGAACCTCTAAATGTTTACCAAGGAAATATAAACAGAAAGATACCATAGGTGTACCGAAAATGCTCTCTTAACAAGTAAGTTCCCCAATGATGAAACCTCAGTAATCATATATGTTGTACTGCAAATGATTTATAAGAAGCATTTAAAAGATACACTGTGAGTTTTTCTTTTTAATCATCTAAAGCAATTTTATATGTAAACGTATTTTGATCATATTCTCCCCATTTCTCAAGTCCTTCCCTTTGAAATACTTCCTAAAAAGAATAAACAAAAGTCCAATACAATGCTCCACCTAAACAACAAAGCAACACCTAAACAGGAAAAAAAAAACCCACAAAACTTAACAACTAAATAAAATCACATGTTCATGCACTTACACACACACACACACACACACACACACACACACACACACACACACACACACCAAAACAAAAAATACAACCAACAAACAAAAACCTATGAAGTCTATTATATGTTGGTAAATTACTCCTGATCATGAAGCCTGACCTGGAAAGGATAACAAACCCAGTGTCATTCCACTGAAGAAAGCTGATTTCACTATCCCAGCATGTATAAATGACAGTTCAGTTACGAGTCTTTACCCTATGGGCTAGGTTTTCATTAATTTCATTCACTCATTCAATTATTATTTTCTTTAAATATAAAGCAATAAACTATAATAAGATAAAACAAGAACTAGCACATCAAAGTTGGACAGGACAAACCAACATAATAATAATAATATAAAAAAACAAAGAAAAGACATGAGAATCAGAGACTCACTTTTTCACACACTCAAAAAAATCGCATAAAATCATTAAACTAGAAGCCATACTGTATATGCTGAGTGCCTGGTACAGACCTAAGCAAGCCCTATGCATGGCGTGTCACACTCTGGTGAGTTCCTAAGAGCTTTGTTCGTGTTGACGAAGAGCTCCTTATTTTGTTGATTGACTCACACTCTTTCTGCCTCCTCTTTTCCAAGGTTTCTCAAGTTCTGAGGAGGTAGATTTGGTGGAGACATCACATATAGGCCTAAATGTTTCAAGGGTTCTCAGTCTATGTATAGTATCTGGCTGTGGGTCTCTATTCCAATCTGCTGCAGGAGGAAGCTTTTCTGATGATGGATGATCAAAGTGTTCATTTATGAATATAGCAGAATGTCATTGCAAGGTAATTTATTGCTATGATTTTGCTGTTGCTTTCTTTTACCTTTCTATTTTTAAGGCCAGTATAATTTGATTTTACCATACATCCCTGGGATCTTTTGTCTTGGGTTCTTGGTCACCCACAGAGTGTGGAGTATGGGTTCTATTTTGTGGAGTAGACCTTTATGTCGAATCAGTTATTGGTTGGATACACCCAAAAGCTTTATGCCACCATTGCCTTACCTTGTAGGCATTGCACTATTTAAATCAAAGGGTTTGTGGCTGGGTAGGTGTTTGCATTTCTCGTTTGGTAGTATTAAGAGTTACCTTCCTGTAACTAAGACAAGCAAAGAAGCTAGAGCATAGGAGGGGAGACCCTACACAGGCGCTAGCTCAGTATTCCATGTTCAATGACTTATATAGGTGTTGTTTTCAGCAATAGGGCTTTGATGTCAGTTTGTGGAGAGCAACCTATAAATTTGGCAACCATTGGGACCCTTTAGGCAACAACTCAATTAGATGTAACCTAATCCTGGTATTGGAAACTTCATTTAATGTCAAGTAATAGCCAATAGGAGCACTTTGTATTTTACATTATTTTGAATTTAATTTAGATCATATATAGAAATTTTCTACTGTATTGTTTCCTTTTTATGGTTTTTCAAGACAGGGTTTCTCTGTAACCGTCCTGGCTGTCCTGGAACTCATTTTGTAGATCAACTGGATTTGAACTCACTGAGATCTACCTGTTTCTGCCTCCCCAGTGCTGGGATTAAAGGTGTTTGCCTCCACTACCTGGCTGTATTAGGTTTATGTTCTTCCCTCAAGTGCCGTCTAATGACAAATTGCGGTGTAAAACTATCTATAATGAAAAATAGCTTAGAGAGAAATGTGTGCTACTTTGATAAAATGAAAAATGTGTTTTCTCATCCGGCATTAACTGGAATACTTATTTTCAATTTCATAGGTTTCCTAGAGTTTTAATAAACTAATGTTAATTTTAAATCTTACTTAAATTTAACATCTGATCTCCATCCTAAACTCCCATGTTTATAAATCGTCTCAACACACTATACCCCATCCAAATACTTTGTTTATTGCTATCCTGATAGTACATTAATAATTTCTTTGGGTACGTTTCTAATTTTCTTCTCTACCATGCAAGTAACATAGGCAAGCAAGTGTTGTCATTCTCCCCCCATTACATAATTTTAAATGCTGCACCAATTTCTATCTCCTATGATCACCTGTCCACTACAGCTGTGTCCTCTTGAAAGGGACAAATGAGGAAGGGTAAATGGAGATTAAACTTCATCATTTAACCAGAACCACGATGCTAGGTCTTATGGATGAGCATTTACTATGAAACTTCTTTTTGGGAAACAAGCTCTGCCTTCAGCAAGCATCCCTCTTTCCCTTTCTGCTTTTGTGTTCCACCTGATGCCAACTCAGACAGGGTCTACAGCATCTGCTGTTACTTGAAAACTGACCCTCATTATTCTCCTCTCTATTCAGGCATTTTCTTCTTAACTCTGAATTTTGTAACCCTGTAGTTTAAGCTGACTTCTTCCTTTCTGTGCATCTCTGAGCAATGTGACCATCTCCTACTGTCTTCAGTCTTTCTTTGAATGTTCCAAACCTCAAAAAGGAAATGAAAATCTGATTGTGTCTACAAGTCTCATCCATTTTTCTTCAGGGCAGTGGGTAGAAAAATGTTGTCAATAGTACAATATAGACTTTCCTGGCCAGACTCTATGTGGATGTCTTTGTGTCCAACATACTGACATACCAAGTAAATGTGTAGCGGCAGTAACTGCAAAGGGAAACTATGAGAGGGAGGGGAGGAGTGACAGGCACCTTGGGCCCTGGCATCCTTAAGGAAAACCTCAAGATAACATAGGATATCTTCTTTTAGTGTTACTAGCTTCTTTTATCATGATTTTATATTGAACATTCATATACTCTTATGAAAAAACAGAGGTGGTACTTCTAAATTTGTGCTGTACTTTGATAAACTGCCAAAGGAAGAATAACTACACTAGATAGCATCTTTCTTAAAACTTGTATTGAGAAGGACATTTAAGGTAGCCTCTCGACTGTTGCTTTAACGAGATTGATGACTACCTTATATGCCATCCTAGAGCCTTCATCCGGTAGCTGATGGAACCATAAGCAGACACCCACAGCTATACACTGAACTCTTGGAATCCAGTTCCTGAAAGAGAGGAGTGATGAACAAAGGGGTCAAGACCAGGTTGGAGAAACCCACAGATACAGCTGATCTGAACAAGAGGTTGCTCATGGCCCCCAGACTGATAGCTGGGAAACCAGCATAGGACTGTTTCAGAATACCTGAACAAGGATGTCAGAGCAATCTATGTGGCCTCTGGTAGTGGATCAGCATTTATCCCTAGTACACAAATGGACTTTGGAATCCCACTCCACATAGAAGGGTATTCTCTCAGCCTAGATACAAGAGGGAGGGTCTAGGCCCTGCTCCAAATGCTATGATAGACTTTGAAGATTCCCCATGGAAGGCCTCACTCTCCCTGGGGAACAGCAAGGGGATGGGGTAGGGGGTTGGTGGGGGGGGCAAGGGAGAAGGGGAAGGAGACAGAATTGGGATTGACATGTAAAAGAAGCTTTTTTCTAATTTAAATTTAAATAAAAAGAAAAAAACTTGTGTTAAATGTAGAATGGGTTTGATTTATTTGAGACATTGATTTCTGTAAAAAATGTGAGACATATCTAATAAAGATCCAGTTTAGTGATCAAATCTGAGCCTTGAAATTGGATGATCAACCAGTTGCTTGAAATAATGCATTGAGTAGATATTCTTATTAGTAAGGTGAGGAGCCTAGACCTCCATGGATGCTTCTGTTGCCATGGGTTATAAATGCAGAAAACCAGGCCTAGGACTTATCTGGACAGCTCTTTTTTTCCCTCTTAATCCTTACAGAAGTGTAGAGCAGAGACATTGAGCCTGAGAAGAAACATTAGCCTTCTATGCAGGACATCAATAAGGCATACACACTGAAATGGGTTGGGAACCAAGTTAGGCCAAGAAAATGACAAGCAGGGAATGTAAAGAGCCATGTGCTCTGTCATCAATAGTTTGAATGCTTGAGAGAGGTCAAGACCCATAAGATTAGTCCCTTCTTCAGTCACACAAAAATTGAAAGGCTAGTTTAAACCGTGCTTTTCTAATAGCACTATAAAGTAAGGTCACTCTTCCATGGTTACCAATAAGAACATTCACATTTGCAGCAATTTATGCTATGGTAAGCCATAAAAGCAAGAAAAAGAACACTCGGTCATATATATTCAAAGGGAATTCAAGTACCTAGAGTCAGTGACATAGGAAAGTCATTGAATGAACAAGGAGACTTCTTGAAACAGTGGTCCTGCCATCAGATCAAATTTAATTGAATTACTTTTCCATTTATTGGAGGTGGAATTTCCACTGAAGATGCTGAAGACTAATCATGAAATTGCCAATAGTAGGTACAAGAAAGGTGTCTTTTCTTGTGGTTTGTGGAGATTTCTTTGTGTAGTTGATGCTTTCTTGACTGGTTTCATTTAAGAGCCACAATTATGTAGTCTCTGCCTTTAAAGACTGTGTGCTATTAAGGGACCTGATGACAGTTTGAAAAGTAGATTCCTGAAAACCCACCATCTTCACCAGAATAGATTAAATCAGCCTCCATGGGCAACACAAAACAAGTGTGAATGCAATGCTGGTTCGTTTCAAGTTCAGTCATAAATGAGTTGGCCTGTTTCTACATTAACCAGTGGAGGGTTGTGCTTGGATGCTTCCCAGGATGTGTAATGCTTCTATTTTTTTAGGTCCCCTCAGAATTATTCTACATTTGTGACAAATTTCAGTGGGTGTTAATGCTTCAATTAGTTAGTACTTTTTTAGATTTCAAGACTATTTACACATAGTGCAGATGTAAATTATTGCCACCAAGAGCCAAGAAGTGTTCCACAAACTTATTTAAGATATTAAGAGACAAGAAAAGATATTAAGAGACTTTGATAATTATCTTTAGCTCAAGACAATTAATTAGGATCATCCTCCATGAAAAGAATAGACTTGTTTTAGTATCCTGACAGATTATTACCCTTATTGTATTTGGTTGCGTTAGATAAAAGTGGTATAAGTAAAGGCTGCAAAAAGCAACACTTTCCAATTTTTTCCAGATGACACTTTATAAAGTGAGTCTGAAGCTTTAGAACAATTGGAGCTCAACAGGTATGAAGAGCACAAAACAGTCCGAAGTAAGCAGGAGTGTTGCCCAGGACAACGATCTTTTAAGATATTCAAAGCAGTTCTGAATGGCTTGCAAAGAAGGGGTGAAAATCTTTCCAGTGAGCTGAACAGAGTTGTGCTTCACTGGTTCTGTATCAAAGAAACAGGGAAACTGGGAGGGGTAATAGCTATGCACACTCCACATGCCCCATAGAAGCTTGGTAGATACAGAAAATGCTGGGCCCCAGTGGCTGGTCAGTTACGAATTGTAATTCAGCTGACTCTACAGTTGCCTGAGAAACCATCTTTGGAACCGTGGTACCTTTAGAGACACAAGAGTTGTTGCTCCGAGTTAGCATACAATGCTAAACAATGTTTGATCTGTGTGCCACACAGTGAAGGCAGAGAATTTCTTTTACCCACCAACTGTTAGATTAGTAAAATGTGGAGCAGATTTACACGGCTATGTCAGCTAGCCTGCAATGGCTCTCCAATCCACAACTGACCCTTTCCTGCTGTCGAGCTGAAAAACTGCTACTTCAGAGAGATGAATCTGCCACATTTCAAGGATATGACATCCGTTGAGAACAAAAATGTGAAAAGAAAACAATTCCATACAGCAGGGAAACACCTTGACAAATATGAAGGCTTTCAATCATGTCAAACTGTTTTAAAAATGCCCACTTTGCCATCCCTCTCCAGATACTTAACGGTTTCTAACACAAGAATAGAATAAATACAGGAGAGAAATCAATACTCAGTGCATCCAAATTGCTCAAGCCTGCCACTGCGATCAAACTTTCTTCTTGTCTGCAAAGAGCAGAGAGGCAGCTTGGAAGTTCAAGGATACAACATTCTCACCACTTCTTCCTGAAACACAAATATAGATAACAGAAACATTAATTTCCTGAGAATTTAGCTGAAAAAATTGTTTTTAGCTGTATGCTCAGCAGTGGTTTTCTCCAGCTAGACTGAATGATTCTTTTGTAAATGACCTTGCCAGTAAAGCCCCTCATAATTGGTAACTTTTAATGCTTAGTAATTGGTTTATAAAAGAAAGCTCTTTCTCATGATTTAGTTAGAAATAACTTAATGTACACTTTTGAAAGGATTATTTTCCCTTGAACTCTAATACTCATGGAAGCTGGTAAATTAACACCGCTGGAGGCAGAAAACTTCCGTTTAACCATAAACCCCACAGAACAAGAAAGGCTTTCTTTAGAAGTATGGGGGGCGGGCAATGAAAAGACAGTTGTCATCAATCTTGGATGATGGAGTCGGGAGGGCTTGGCAAACCCAGCTCAGTCTGTGAATGGGAGATATTCAGGAAAGAAGCTAGCCTCCACAGTAAGGACCATCTTACTCCCTCATTTCCATCCGAGCATCTAAGTAGTGCCCAGCGGCCTGTTCATTTCCCGCGTTGACTGTAGAGCTCTTCCTCCTTCACTCAGCTTTCCCAGCCTTGGTGCATTCCCAGAATCCTCATTCATCCTGCAGTTTAAAAAAATCCCACCAAATTACAACTGAGTTCTCTTCCTCTGTGGCCTGAGAATCTTAGGGGACTGTCAGGGCCTTGAACCTGGATGCTCTTGCAGCCACTGGGCTTTCCTTTGCCAGGATTTTTGTGAATCCAAAGGCAGGCCAAGCTTCTGGAGAGCACAGTTAGTTTCTGTTTTCTAATATCCTGAAATAGACAGCCTCATGCAAGGAATTTCTTGAAGCTTATTGATTTTTTTGACAATGTGATATATAACAAAGAAAATGGTGTACATACCACCTTTCAATATATATTTATTTGGAGACTCAGATTGTTGCTTTGTTTTGTTGTTGGTGTTTTGTTGTCTTGTTGATAGATCAAACAACTTCACATGTGCTGATATATTCATCTGTTTGCTAACCAATAATCTAAAATTTTTTGGGGGGATGATTTTTTAATGCCAGTATTTTTTCATAGTATTTATGATTATGAAGAAGTTGTTCATAAAATTGCAGTTTTGCAAATTACTAATGCAACAAAGGCTATTTAAATTATCACATTATTGAAAGAATTCCTTTATTTTGTCCTTGGGTCATATATAATGTAGTTATAGAATAGTATAATATTCAAGTACTAAGAGAAAACGTGTTATATTGTATTTATTCATTGTGTTTTGTAAGTTAAAATTTTGAATTTCCTTTTCAAGTATTCTTCACCAGTAACTATTTTTCCTGCCTAGAAAACACATAGATCTTTGTTATTTCTTGAAACCTTTTTGAATGAGTTCAGGTTTCTACAAGAAAATCAAAATGGGAAGAGAGGTTTACTCTGCTGTCTATTTGATTCTTCCTATGTTTTATGATTTATATTGTAGGAAGATAAAGATAAATTCTCTTTATTACTCATAACCACTAATTTTTCTTTCAGTGGTGTAGTCCCCCTGAATGCATGTAGTAAGGTTTTGTATACAGATTTCTCAGGGGAGCAAGGACAATAATAATAAAGATCTGCATAAGTACATTTGTCTTAACAAATATTAAATCATAAAGGGTTAAAGGTTAGATAAATAAAATATTTAGGATGGTCACTCTCTGCCTAGTTTGACACTGAGCTAAGGAATTCTCTCTCAATTTTTATGTTTGCTCAAGATACATATTGTGTATTTAAATTCCAAGATATTAATCATGAAATTTCTTCTGAGATAGATATAGCTAAAGAAGTAGAATAGGCATCCTGAGTAATGGGAGTTTAGGATGCATCATATTAAGAGTAACAGAATATTAGCCGGGCGGTGGTGGCGCACACCTTTAATCCCAGCACTCGGGAGGCAGAGGCAGGCGGATCTCTGTGAGTTCGAGGCCAGGCTGGACCGACAGCCTCCAAAACAATACAGAGAAACCCTGTCTCGTAAAAAAAAAAGAGTAACAGAATATTATTATGAGAGAATAACTTGCCTGAAATATCTTTTTAGAAATGGAACTCTAAAAAATATAGGTGGTGAATATGCCCTACTATGGCTATAATAAAATTAGAACATGCTTGTAGCTTAGATTAGTGATATTATTAATATCGTTCAATTAATATGAGCAGTATATACTGAAAGCCTACCCAAAAACAAGGTTTCAAGAGAATTTCAGTGTTGAGAGATCTTTGAGGAGTATGCAAGAATTGATGATAGGGAAGATAATTCTTTCTACTTGTACTTTCTATTTCATGTGAGAAGTGGTAAGGTATGAGGTAGTGTTTCATTGAATTACTTGCTATAAGAATTCATTGTTCATCTCGTGTGGTGGAGGCACACAGAAACAGTGTAAGATTTGAAAAACGACTGATTAGATGAATCATTATCTCTCTTACAATGACTGGGATTGTTTAGTACTTCTCTCTCACACACTGTAGTGAATTTCTTTAAGTCATTTTTTGTTGCTTTTCAATCTAGAAATTCAGTAGTTAAATAGAAAAAAAACAAAATTAATATATTTTTAACATTCTTGTTAGACATGTGAATGAGGTAGGGAGTTGATTCATGTTGTTTCAGAATTTACTATATAGGTGAAGCAATGTCTAATTTAGGAAGATAATTATTCCTTGCAATGTCATGGTATTTCATTATTTTCTATAGTTGACATGAAGTCTATGGCAGTATGACCAGAATGATAAATGAGTGACTTAAATAAGTGTTACATATGAATTTTAAGATAGCTTTTTTTGTTTTTGTGGAGATTGGATTTGTTCATGATAGCATTGAATCCGTAAATAGTTTTTGGTAAAATAGTCATTTTCACAATAGTAATTCGACTAGTTTATGAGCATGGGGTATCTTTCCATTTTCTGGAGTCTTTTTCTATGTCCTTCTCCAAAGATTTGAAATGTGCATTGTAAATGTTCTTTACATCTTTGATTAAATTTAATCGTAGAAATTTTATTTTCTTTGTGGCTATTGTGAACTGGGGAATGTCCAATAGCTTTTTCTTTTTGTTTTTATTATTGATATACAGAAATAATATTGATTTATGCAAGTTGATATTGCATCCCATTGTATTGCTGAATTTGTTTATCATTTCCAGAATTTTTCAGTTAGAGTTTTGGAATCGCTGGTGTATGATATACTGTCATCTGCAAATATGCACAGTTTGACTTCTTTTTCCTATTTAGGTCCCTTTAGTTTCCTTCTCTTACGTTATTGTTCCAGCTAGTACCATTCATGTAGTCTATTACATTTGTTGACTTGTATATATAAAACCATCTCTGCATTACAGAAATAAAACCAAGTTGGTCTAGAGAGATAATCATTTTGATTTATCTGAATTGTTTCCAACTATTTTATTTAGCATTTTAAATCTTTTCCATCAATGATACCTATCCATAATTTTCTTTTTTGTTGTATCTTTACCTGGTTTGGGTATTAGGGTGATATTGGGTCCATATAGTTTGTTTCTTCTCCTGTCTTGATTGTTTTCAAAAAGTATATGAAGAATTGGCTGATGATCTTCTGTGAAAGTCGGATGCAATTCCATCATGACTCCTTCTGGCCCTAAACATTTCTCTTAGTTGAAAGGTTGTTTTATTAATATTTTAACTTCCTCACTTATTATGGGTCTGTTTATGTTATTGACTTCTTCTTGGTTAACTTTGATGGTTTGAGTGAACATATAAATTCAACCTATTTCTCTTAGATTTCCCAAATAAATAGGCTAGTTTAGTTCCCAAATAAGTGAAGTGTAGGTTTTAAATGTATTGTCTTAAGATAATCTGAATTTATCTGGAATCTGTTGTAATATTTTCCTGTTTATTCCTGATGTTTACTACTTTGGGTCTTCTCTTTCTTTTGATTAGTTGAGCCAAAGGTTTGTCAATCATGTTTATTTTGCTGGTCATCTACTGCTGGATATGTAGTCTAGCATTAAGAGCAGTTTGTTTTCCCAGGGAGATTCGCTTATAGAAAACTAAATTTTCCTTTGCAGGTTATCATCAACTGGAGATAGCATCTGAGTTGCCAGTAGGGCATGTATCCATCTATCCTTTTAGGTCTAGGATCTCATCTGGGGCAGACGCTTGCAGTCCCTGTGGATACTGCCTCATGCTCTATGGGTTCACATGCGTGTGGAGTATGGGTATTATCTCTTCTTTGAAAGTCTGGTAGAATTATGTAGTAAAACCATCTGTCCCTGGGCTTTCGGTTGGTAGACTTTTAATTAAGGCTTCTATTTACCAGGGATTATAGATCTATTTAAATTGCTTATCTGATCCTGATTTAATTTTGAAGGTGGTATGTATCAAGAAACTTATCCATTTCGTTTAGATTTTCCCATTTGCTGGGGTACATGTTTCTAAAGTACATCCTTATGACTATTTCTTCAGTAACTTTTATATGCTTTACCTTTCATTTATTTTTTATTAATTTGTATTTTATCTCTTTGCCTTTTGTCCAACCTTTTGTTTCATTTATTTGTGTGTGTGTGTGTGTGTGTGTGTGTGTGTAAGTTTTAAGTGGGAATTTTTTTCTATTTTATTGATTTCAGCCATGAGTTTCATTGTTTCTTGCAATAAACTTCTTTTGCAATTTATTCTTTTTGTTCTAGAGGTTTCAATTGTTCTGTTAAGCTACCAGTATGAAACTTCTACTATTTTGGTAACATGGTGCTTTGAACTTGCCTCCTAGGACCACCTTAATTGTTTCCCATAAACATGAGCTTGTTGTGTATTAATTTTCTTTCAATTCTGGAAAGTTTTTAATTTATTTCTTAATTTGTGTCTTGAGCCATTTTTTAGCCGGTAGTGATTTGGTCAGTTTCCATGAGTTTGTAAACTTTTTCTTGTTGTTAATATTCAGCTTTAGTTTGTGGTGGCCCCGTAGGATGTGGAGTGTTATATTTCAATTTCCTTGTTTCTGTTGAGACTTTCTTTGTGTCCAAGTATGAAGTCAGTTTAGGGGAATGTCCCATGAGGTCCTGAGAAAATGGTATATTCTTTTACATTTGGGTGAAATGCTCTGTAAATATCTGTTAGGTACATTCAGTTTATGGCATCATTTAGCTCCAACATGCCTCCATTTGGCTTTTGTCTGGATGACCTGTCTATTGGTGAGAGTGGGATATTGAAGTTTAACAATATCGGTGTTTGAGGTCAGTGTGTGATTCAAGCTAAAGTAATGCTTCTTTTCTGAACTCTTGTGCCCTTGTGCTTGGTGCATAGATGTTAAGAATTTCAGTGTTCTATTGTTAGAGTTTTCCTTTGATGAAACTTCAATGCCTGAGATTCGTTCTTCCATCCCTCATATTAAGTTGGTGAGGCTTGTCTCTGTGGTTCCTGTTTGAGTTCCTAAATGTTTCATTTCCAGATTTCTCTCAGTTTGGATTTTATTTATTGATTCTAATTATATGTTCAGGTCTTGAATTGTTTTTATTCTTTTTTTCTACTGTTTATGATTTCATAGAATTCTTTAATTACTTTATTCATTTATTCTTTAAGAACCTCTATCATATTCATAAAGGCTATTTTAAGTACTTTGTCTTGTGTTTCTGCTATGTTGCAGTTCTCAGGATCCACTATGGTAGGGTTGCTGGACTCTACTGAAGACTATATTTCTGGCAATTATTAATTGTGTTTTTAAAATTTTTTTTCTTAATTGTGTTTTTATGCCAGTGTCTAGTCATGTGGGTTTGGAAAGAATGGATTTCTAGGTGCTGATATCTGGTCATATCAATCTTTGGTAGCTGATTTGTTTCTTGGTTTCTATTTCCTTCTCTGATTCTTAGGAGGGTGTGATATGTGATGGCTGTGTGCTGCCTAGTAGGAAACTCTTCTGTGATCCTGCTAGGTGTGATCACTGTGGATGGTAAAATATATTTCTTGGGATTGGGAGCTGACACTTAAGAATGATCATAGACTAGGAGATGGTGCTGATGCACTCCACAGGAGGGAGGAAAGCAAGTTGTTCCACGAGGATCTGTTTATTCCATTGCAAATAAGGCAGACAGTGAGAAAAAAACCACAGCAGTTAGTCTTCTACACAGCTGGGGAAGGGATTGAAGGACTGTGTATGGAAGCAAGGAAGGAGTGATTATCTGAAGTCAGCATTTCTGCTTTGCTGTCCTACTTGCTCCTCTGGTGGGCTAGGCTGTTGGGTTCCCAGAAAATGCTTGCTGTGATTTGGGGCTGAGATAATAGGAATAGTAGAAAGCAGGATAAGATCTGCTGGAGATGTGGGTAGAGAGGAAGGGGGGATGTTCTGCAGAAGTTCTGCTAGAGTTGGGGTGCAATTAGCAGATTGGATTTAAGGAATGTGAAAGGGAGTAAATATGTGAATATGTGCAGTTAACCTGTCTGCTTCTATTGTTAGAGTGGTTGTAGTTTTTCATTTTAGTTGTTTTGTTTTGTGTCTTTTGTTGAATTTCTGCTCTTGTGCTATGTCTTGCCCTTGTCACACTTTGCATTTGGTATGTTCTTGTTTTTCCAAGTTTTTGAGTTTCATCATTGTCTTAGGGAGTTATTGCTGTGAAGATAAACAAACAAAAGCAGCTCTTTTGAAAGAAAACATTTAGTGGGCTTGGCTTACAGTTCAATTAGTCCCTTATTGTCATGGTGGGAAGCCTGGTGGCAAGCAGACAGACATGGTGCTGAAGAGGTAGTCCTATATCTGTTTCTGCAGACAGCAGAAAAGACAGAGACACTGGGACTGACTTGAGCATTTGAAACCTCAAAGCCCACTCCCAGTGATACAACTCTTCTAACAAGGCCACACCTACCCTAAAAAGGCCATACCCCCAATAGTAACACTCCCTGTGAGCTTATTGGGGGCATTTTTATCCAAACTACCACATTCAACTCTGTAGCCCCACAGGCCTGTAGCCATATCATAATGTAAGAAACAGTCTAACATCAAAAGTCTCAACTCTGATTAAAAATCTAAAGTTTAAAGTCTCTTTCTGAGACCCATGCAATAATCTCTTAATTATAATGCCCCGGAAAATCAAAATCAAAAAGCAGATCATTCATTTCCAACATCCAATGGCACAGAATATACATTACCATTTCAAAATGAAGGAAAGGGACCATATTGAGGAAATACTGTTCCAAAGCAAGATTGAAAACCATCTTGGCAAACTACAAGCTCTATATCTCCATGTCTGATGTCAAAGTGCTCTTCAGATCTCCAATTCCTCTCAGCTTTGTTGGCTGCAATACACTTCTTTCTCTTGGGATGGCTCCACTCCCTGTTAGCAGGTTTCCATGGAAGGTATGCCACAGCTCTGGTATCGCCAACATTTTTGGCCTCTCAGACAATCCAGACTTCACCTTCACAGTTTTACACAGTGGCCTCTCTAAGCCTACATGCAGGGATATACCTGACCAATACAGGCCTCAAAAACGTTCCCTAGGTGTGGAGAGAGGTTCTATAACCCCTTTCTTTTATCTTTAATTTTAAGCCAGAGCCATATGGCCTAAGATACCAAGTTTTGCCATTTGGTGGCTATGGGAAATGGCCTATTCATTCCAAAACATTTTCACTAGCTTTCTGTTTTTGAAGGTTTTCATCATTGACTTGCACCCTTTCCTCCCAGGATCACATGGCAACCCTCCACTATTGACTACATTTCCAAGAATCCTCCTCAACTCTTAGTCCCATCTTTCTTGCTTCCCTGTTGGCAAATAGTGCTTTATTTATCAACTAATCAGACAACACAGAAGGACTTCCTCCATCATCTCCTCTTTTCTGTCTAAATTAAAAAAAAGGTTTTAACTTTAGCATAGTTAAATGTATAAATTTGTACCAGTAAATGAAAATCCATACCAATATAAAGTACTCATTTCTATACCATAATCTCCCTTTTACCTTTGAAAAGAGATTGGTTGTGATCATTAAGTATTCATAACTAACCCCATTTAAATGAAAACAAAAATTTGTAAACAATATTTGGGAACTTGGGCGTTATTCATTCCAAACTGCTTCATGCTGGTTGGGGGCACTGTCCATACCATGGGGATCATGACAAAACACAGAAACCTGGCTAAGTCCTTTTTGTAGTCTGTAAGTCTGCATCATCTCAGCTGTTTTAGATGCTGGATCACCTGGGCCACTGCTTCAGGAGTTCTTGCTTCATCAAACCACAGAAGTCTGGAAGGAATCCACAGCTTTTATTTTTTGTGGAAACACAAACAAAAACTCTTTTTCCAAGTACCTGTCCTTATATTTAAATTTAGAAGTCAAAGCATTTTTGAAATATATAAGTTGGATTAATTTAGTAGCATTACTTTTAGCAGTTGTTGCTATTTCAGCCTCTGCAGTGCTGGGATTAAAGACTTGTGCCACCACACCCAGCCATTATCCTGTTTCTTTTTCTCTTCCAAGCCTATGTATATTTTTTAACACACTATAAACATTTTAGAGTTTCTACTTTGTTTGAATCTGACTTTACTGTAAATCTTCATGCTTTTCTGTCCACGTGTCTGTAATCAGCTTAACAACATTGCGAAATCAAATCTGCGGCTGTTTTAACTGCTGTCTTTCCAAGATGGCGAGTGTCATTCTAAATGGAAATTCAGGCCACATGTTGCAGGTGCCATATGTAACATGCATTCTCCCTGCCAGCCTGGGCTGATGTGTCAGTCCCAAATGAACAAGCAAGATGCTATATTAATTATGAAGCTGTTGTCCATTTGTTATGCTTTCTTAATGGCTAGCTCTGACTTAATTATTAACCATAATTACTAATATATATATTTTATATGGCTTTCTCTTACCGAGAATGCCAGACTTGTGCCCTCTCCTCCTGGGATCACATGGTGACTCTCCATTCATGACTACATTTCCCAGAATCCTCTTCATCTCCAATCCCACGTATCACACTTCCCTATTGGCCAACAGTGCTTTATTTATCAATCACACAAACATATACATAGAAGGGCTTCCCCCATCACTTGACTGTTTTAGAACTTGTTCTCCAGACTAGCCTAGCTCTGATCTCAGAGATTCACCAGCCTCTGACTTCAGAGTGATGGGATTATAGGTATGCACCACAATTCCCTGCCCTAAGCCTTATCTTTATTTTTTTCACTTTTCTTTAATTCCATTTCACAAGTTGGACGTTCATCTAGGTAACAATTTGCTCTAACGTCGCTACTCCTTTTATTTCACTTAGTATCAGGGTTTTCTTTTATCTGTTTATATTTCATGGTGCTTCTTTTCTCCTAAACTACATTTTGTATTTTTGCTTGCTCAGATTGCTCTTTTCATTATAAATCTGAGTAAGACTGGTCACTAATAACCACACAACATATTTAACATTTGAGATCTCTTCTGCAAATGCAATTAATCAAAAATCTTTCAATTTACCCTCAGGTGGACTTTTCAAACAAAGGTAAAACGCAGTCATATTCTTCACCAAAATATAAAAACAATGATTGGTAGACCACATACTAATATTGTTCTCCCCTGAAACCTCTTGAGCTGGGTGTCCACTGTTTAAATCACCCTCAACACCACTGTCTTCCTTGCTCTTACTAGTATGGCCCATTAAACCATACTTAAAATAACTGCCTTTCTAGTCCAAAATTCCAATGTGTTCTGTATTCTTCCAAATCAAAGCATGGTCTGTACTATCATAGCAATATCATAGTCCCTGGTACCAGCAACTATCTTAGGGTTTTATTGGTGTGAAGAGATACAATAACAATGGTTACTCTTACAAAAGAATGCATTTAGTTGGAGCTGGCCTATAGGTTTAGAGTTTTAGTTAATTAATATCATGGCAGGAAGCATGGTGGCCTATAGGCAGACATGGTTCTTCAGAAGGATAGAGAGTTTCACATCAAAATCAGAAGACAACGGGAAGAAAGAGTGACACTGGGCCCTGTGTGAGTTTGTGAAACCTAAAGACCATCCTCCTCCGTGCACCTCACCCCAAGATGAAACCCTTCCTCCATCAAGGTCACACTTCCAATAAAGCCATTCCCTATGAGTCTATGGGGACCAGTTTCATTCAAACCATTACACTTAGTGTTTGGTGGAATATTCTGTAGCTATCTGTTAAGTCAATTTGATGTATGATGTCAATTAATTCTGATCTTTCTCTATTTATGTTTGTTTGTTGTTCAGATGGCTTGTCTATTAGAGAAAGTAGGTTATTAAAACTATTAATTTTAGATGGCTGATGTTAATCTCTGTATTTATATTCATTTACATTTAATTTTTATGAAATGGGCTATACCAGAGCATGCTATATATATGTTTAGGATAGTTATGTCTTGTAGGTTAGCTTTTTTACCTTCATGAGGATTAAGTATCCTTCTTTATCTCTTCTGCTTAGTTTTAATTTGACGTCTATTTTCACAAATACCAGGATATTGATGCCTACTTGTTTGCTATATATTTGAATTACCTTTATAAAATCTTTTATCCTTGTAGATTTTGTTTCTTGATCCATTTAGTCCACCTGTGTTTTTCAATTGAAAATGGAGACCATTAATGTTTGTGTTATTACTGAACTGTATTGTTAATTGTGGTCATAGTGTTGTTGATTTGGGGTGGAGTTGTTTGTGTTCTCAGTGTACTTTGTATATGCCTTCAAATTTCTTACCATAATGTTTTGGCTAGTCTTACTTCTCTATTCATCTAAAATTTTGTTTCCAGTATTTTCTTTCATTTTAATTGAAAATAATTTTCTTTCATAAAATATATTCTGTTCACTGTTGCCTCTCCTAAAATTTTCCAAATTTCCACCTCCCCACCCCTGAAATCAGCACCCTTTTTCTCTCTTTATCACTAGAAAACAGGCATCTCATATATATATATATGTGTATATATATATATATATACATGCACATATATATATGCACATACATACATACATACATACAGTTGGATTTGGGGGTTTTTCAATTTCAAACTTCATTTCAGCTTGAGTACTCTTCAGTGTTTTTATCATTCTAATGAATTAGACTCTCAAATCTTGGATTGTCTCCATCATTTCCATCTGCCTTATGTTTGTGTTGGCAGGTGGGCTCACTCAGACAATTATTCTCCTTAAGTTATTTCTCCTTCATTTATGTTATTTCTGCTGCTTTGTGTTTTCTTTAAAGATCATATATTCCTTGATAATTTTCTGACGATTCTCTTAAATTCTGTGGCATTGAATTTATCTAGTTTAGTTCTTATTGGAAAACATTTCTATAGGCCCCATTTGGCTTTAGACGAGGTATAATGGTTTGATCTCTCATGTTATTTGTATTTTCACAATAAGTATTGAGGTTATGGATTTCTTTCCTTATTCCTGATTCTGACATAGTCAGAGCAGGTTGGGGAAAAAGAGAGTATGAGTGGATAGGTTGGGCCTAGAACTTAGACATGATTAAGTTGAAATGAAGTCAGGTGGACAGAAAGGATTGGGATGGTGTTCAGTATGTGCTTTTTCTTCCAATCATGGTGTATGTGGATAAACCTGGCTGAGTGCAGAACATAGGAAAGGCAAAGGAGAGGTGTATGGGTCAAGCACAAGTAGGTACAGTAATGCGTGATGCCTAGAAGTTGGTTATAACACAGACAAGTATGGGCAGTGTAGGGTAAGGCTCTGGATCTGTGATTAAGCTATATATAAAGTGTTGGGAAATGTGTATGAAGGGGAGGAGGATCATGAAGGTTCACTTAGCTAGACCATGGAGAAGGATGTATGTGATCTGCTAAGAGGTAAGCTTCATGGGGGTGTGTTAGAAATAACATTTTTAAATGACAGAGTGATTGAATCTTTAACCAGTGTTCTCATGTAAATGAAAAATGTGACAAATGAATTAATTATTTATTAAAAGTTCGTGCACTTTTCTTAAACTTTACTCCAGGGCAGATGTTCCTAGGTAATTTGAAGTTTCAGATGTAGGAGTGTTATATTGATGCTAGCATAAAGTTAGGCCAAGAACAAAGAAATAATTTGGCCTCCAGGCATCTGGGGATATGGTACCTCTTTATCCACTTAACATTTAAACCTACTCAGTATTAAATTCTTCACACATTGTGCCATGGGCAATAGAACCCTTATCTACTTAGAAGGCTCAAGAAAGTAAAGAAATTAAATACAACCTATAATTTATTTTTTCTTAATCTTAAAATGTTGAGAATTTTATATATGAGTACTATATTTAGATTATTTCCACCCATCCCTTATCCCATCCAAATCCTTTTATATTCTCCTCTACTACTTTTCAAATTCATGACCTCTTCTTTTTTTGATTATTTGTTTCTTACAAACAAACAAACAAACACACACACACACACACACACACACACACAAAGTCACCCTTAGATTGGATAATCCATCAGGATGTTTGCCCTTGGAGAAGACTGAGTCTCCCTCTCTCCACAGCCACTGATTGCTCCTAGCTCTTCATCTATGGGTATGATCTTATTAAATTTAACAGTCAACATCAGCTTTTATACTGATGCTGTCATTATTCTATTATTATTTAGGCAGTAACATGGTTGAGATTTACGAGTATACCCTCCTTGTCATTCATAAAAATCACTACCTAATAGAAAGTCTCCTAGTCCTCAGGGTATCACATTGGTTTTGCACCCTCCTCTTCAATGTTGCCTCAGCCTCAGATGTAGATCTTACGCGGTAAGTATACTAATTAGGCACACGTTATCAGATAGAAAGTGAAAACATCCCAAATGTCCTTTAAGCGATTATGGGGTGATTAAAAATGTGCTACATACACATAATGGGGCATAATGGGGTACTTCTTTTTCAGCTTAAAACAACAACAACAAAACAAATAAAATTTCAAGGTAAATGGGATCAAACATGAAAATATTATACTAAATAAGGTAAGATAGATCCAGAAAAACAAAAATAGATAAATAAATAATAAAATGCCAAAACAAACAACAAACAAACCAAAACAAAATAGGCATATTTTTTATTATTTCTGAACTCAAGTACAAAGGCTTTTGATTTGAGTATATAACCCAAAGTAACCATAGAATCCCAGAAAATATAAAAGGACAATTTGGGGATGAGTGGATGTTAGAGAGAGAGAGAGAGAGAGAGAGAGAGAGAGAGAGAGAGAGAGAGAGACATAACAGGTTCTGTGAAAGGGGAAATGGGGGAAGGGAATGATACCTCTACAGTGGAGAGGAGAGAGGGGGTAAAACAGAAGGAAAAGGAGAAAGGAGAAATAACACTAAAGATGACTGAAAAGGGCACATGGAAAAGTTATTTTATACACTTACTTAAAATAAAAAATGCATATACTTATGTTTTAAACAGAATTACAGCACACAGCATGTTAGTGGACCAAACAAATATAAACTAAACAAAAATCACAATGCCAGACATTGTTCTGGTTGATTCTCAGAACTTGACGGTAAGATCCTATTGCTAAAAACACCACATAGTTTATGGAGGACTCAAGCAGTGTTTGACCTGGAAACCTCCTCCTTTTGGTTTGGTTCTCATATTATTTGAAAGTTGTATGGAAGCTGCCTATGGAGAAAATCATTTGATAGTCCTACCCTGAAGGAGGGGTCTAAATGAGTTTATAAGACCCAAATTAATGATAAACATGTATTTATTAGGGAAGCACTTACACAAATAATAATAAATAACTGCCTCTGTCTTCCTGCTCCTGAAGATGCGGTCTCAGCCCTTCCGGTGCTCTCACCACAACCTAAGAGCATGCGCCAGTCCCTCTTCTTCCTTACAAAGGGTCATATTTGAAACCCTATACCAAGGATGTGGCCACCACCATAAGTTCACTGGCAAAGCAAGGGGCCACTACACTACCCAGCTGTAAAGCCTGTGAACCACTGTTACCAATTGACACAATATCCCCAAGTTTGTTTGGGGGGTAACCAACTGGACTAAAGGTTCATGCAGTAGGAGGGAATTCAGGCTGGTACTGTAAACCTAACCAGCTATCTGTGCCAGTAGAGGTCATAGATCTTAGAGGAGAACTTACTCTTGTCAGTTTTCCTAAACTGATAAAATTTGTAACTCTATTCTAAATACTTAAGCTTGTAGCCACAAGTAACTGTAGCTCTCACTCCTCATCAAAGTAGCACAGGAGATGGAGACTATTACAGAGAACATAGCTGGTAACAACACAGACTGCATACTGCAATCTGTGTGTTGGGCCTGGTTCTGATCTTAGGTGGTGACAGGTCTCTCATTTTTCCTCAAGTGAAGCAAGTGTGAGCTCCTGAATGCAGAATCATTCCTATTAATCATTCCACTTTAAATTGTAACTGTGTTACCTCTCTATAATAAAGACTCCAAACTTAATTTTTCATTAATTTAAGGGTTTTTTCATCTAATTTTACAAATAATATAAGCTTCGGGAGGAGAGAATCAGTTGAACCTACTCATTGAGCCACTCTAATATTCTTTTTTTTCTCAATCTTTACTGATTTTGCATAATCTGTCCTCCTTGTCACAGCTAGACTGATATAAAATCAGCATGGATGTTAAATTAGAGAGTACTCATGGAGTGTAATTTATACAATGAGTGATTTAAACTCATTTGAATTCCATAAGAATGGTCTTGCTTGTCCAGCAGCTGGCTGTGAAATGAGGTTAGGAGTTATTTCCTAGTTTCACATTTTCTCCATCCCTTTGACTTGTTCTTTTTGACATAGTTTGGAGACTCCTGCATCCAAACAACATAAATCAAAAACAAAGTACAGGTATGAATAATTTCTTAAAGCTAATTTACTTTCTTTTTCCAGAAAATTGTCATTGACTAAAACAGGCCTAATACACTGAGAAGTTTTCTTATGATCTGCTGGAGAATGAGTTTTGCCTTGCTAACTTCTGTCTTCCATCCAGTTTTTTTTTTTGGACCTTCAGGATATTGAGTAATTAGGACCCTAACCCACAGAAGCAAGTTGGGGGCTAAGTTCCTTTTTAAAAAGTAAGAATTGACTTCCATTTATTTTAAATGCATCTGACTCAAAAGTCCAAGTCAAATTACAGTAAAAGATTGAAAAAAATAGAAAGAAAGGACGAAAAGACAAGGTCCATCAAAGCCTCTTCAGTGAAAAAAAATCTATAATTGGTTTTGTAGCTTAAAAATAAATGGTCATTTCCCTTATCTTTAATTTTTCCATATTCATGCAACTCTTTTGTTGGTTTTTAAAATCTTTTAAAAATGGAAATGCTAAAGCCTTTTTAATGACTAACTTTTACAGAATAGAAGGCAGGCTTAGGTTTGCCCTACACAGATCCTAAAGTTCTGAGGTATCTAGCATCTATGGGAGAAGGCACACTACAAAAATAACTTCTGAATCTAGGTAACAAATGAACACACTGCTGTGTTTGACTCCTGTGACTAACACATCCAAGCTTTAAGAGGAGATTCTTTACATTCTGAGGAAGTTGTTTATGCTCAGTCTTGTTTGCAATACTTTCACGTATCTTTGTGTTGAATATTGGGCCAACTTTCCTTCTCCATCCACTTTCTTTAAACCACAATGCTTAATTGTAGATTTATAGAATATTTATGACACAGCTACTCTTACAAAAGCAATACTGTTGATACGTAACAGTTATTGTCAAAAGTTCAAGAGAATAGATGATTAAAAGAAACAAGACACACTACTCCCACAAATGTCACTTTAGAAAAAAGGATGTGGGTTCCAGGACAGGTAGTAGAGGGTACTCAGCAATGTGAATGTGACTGTACATGCATTTGAATAGTTGCCTTCACACTCCAGTGTTAATATAAAAGACTAGACAATTAATCAAATAGTGCTTCAGAGATGGAAAATGGAAAGTTGATTTGGCATAAGAATCTTTGAGAAATCACATCTCATAATATCAGAATTGGTTTTCTAAAAATGGAGAAAAAAATTATGAAGGAGAATGGCCCCATAGATTTGAAAATCTGAATGCTTACCCTCAGTTGGTGGAAGTGTTTCAGTAGGGTTAGGAGATGTAGTCTTGTTGGAGGTAGTATGACACTGGAGATGGACGCTGAGGTTTCAAAAGCCTGTGCCAGGTCCCTTCTCCACCCTCTCTTTCTATGACATACTTATGATTAGAGTTAAAATCACAGCTGCTATTCCAGCACCATGTCTGTCTGCCTGCATGCTGCTATGCTTTTCTCCATGATGCCTATGGACTCTCATACACTCTGAATCAATGAGTTCCACATTAAACGCTTATTTTATGTTTCTTTGGCCATGGTGATTCTTCATAGCAATTAAACATTAACTAAGAAAATATGGAAGTGTAAACTAGAGCGAAATATTTTTACTTGTGAAAATATTTACTAGGAAGCATTATATTCACAGTAAAAATGAAAAACAAACAAAAAACTTCCAACACATATCATTTACTAATTTTCATCCTCTCTTAGCATGGTTCTGTCTTCATCTCCAAAACTGTTTTTTTAACATATTATAAAATTAGGACTAAACTAGAGTGAAAATATGGAGAATTGGATCTGGAATGAAATACCCATTTGATTAACAAAATCTTTCTTATTCTGAAGGACAAAGAATAAATCATTCTTAACATGAATAGTGACAAGTGTGAAACTTCCTGACAGTGTAGTATTTGTCCTACAAAAACACTGTGGAAATATAGAGAAAGGTAGTAGACAGAGTCAGAGAGACACCATGTAGTCAGGGACCCAACATCACTGTTAATCTATAAACAGGTGGAGATATACAGATTAGTAGAAATGGGGTAATAATTAAGATAGAGATAGATGATAAAAAGACAGAGCCATCAGTCAAGCAGTTTATAATAAAAAAAACCTGTAGAAATGAGACAGCCCAAATGTTTCAGTAGTCAAAAGAACTGGCTTCTCTTCTAGACACCCTAGGTTCAATTTCCAGAAGCCACAGTATAGCACATAACCATATAATCTCCAGTTCTAGGGGATACAATCCCTTTTTTGGCTTCCATAGGCACTTTAAGTCTGTGTTCTACAGTCAAATATATAGGAAAATACACAAACACATAAAAATAAAATTAAAACAAAAATAGTTTTAGGGTAAACATTCAAAATTTCCTTATGAGTTAGCTAGAGTAAAATGTCACAAAACTTTATAAAATACCTAGTGTAACAATGCTGTTACCTTTTAATAACTTAGAACAGCTATTAAAATAGTGTGATCCTTTTGGTATAGAAAGACAGAAGCTCTGCTAAGCATCAGTGTTCATATCTCTGCTTCCTGATATTGCCAATGTAACTTTCCACCATAATACACACCACCACTGAGGTGGTCAAAAAAATTCATTCTTCCATATGGTGCTATTGTCAAATGTTTTGCAGTTTATGGTAAAATAAATTCCATATGTATTGGACCATATTAGAGAATGAGAATCAAAAAGAATATAGTGATACTGGGTAAACAGACAAAATGACATGAAAAATAAAGACGGTGGGACATGAGAGGAGCTTAGCCAGAGTGGGAGAGAAGGTAACTGATTGAATAAAAAAATAAATTTGTAGCTGGGCTGTGTAGGTACAGGCCTTTAATTCCAACACTTGGGAGGCAGCAAGCAGATGTCTGTAGGTTTGAGGCCAGCCTGATCTACAGAAAAAGTTCCAGGAAACCATAACTATACAGAGAAGCCATGTCTCAATTTTTAAAAGTAAATAAATAAAGCCAGGCGGTGGTGGCGCACGCCTTTAATCCCAGCACTAGGGAGGCAGAGGCAGGCGGATCTCTGTGAGTTCGAGGCCAGGCTGGACTGAAAGCCCCCAAAACAATACAGAGAAACCCTGTCTCGTAAAAACCAAAAAAAAAGTAAATAAATAAAAATCTAAACAGCCAAGAATGAATTGGAAGTTTCCCCTCAAGAATGAATTGGAAGTTTCCCCTCTGGTAAAGAACAAGAATGTGAATTTAAAAAAAAAAACAAAAAATAGAAATAAATAAATAAATAAATAAATAAATAAATAAATAAATAAAAATACTTTCCACCGTGAAATACTAAGAAGAATGAAACACAAGTTAAGGATTTATGCTTAGGCCACAGTACCACATATCAACAGTGTCAAAGAATTTGACCAGTCTTGCAGTATTCTGAGTTATGATATATTTCTACTGCAATTAATAGCATGCTCAACTCACAAGAGCTTAACTTTGTGGTTTTAAATTTTAATAGGAGACCAATGGGACCAGGGGACCAGCAGGTCCAAGTAAACAAGGCCCCACATCCAAGCCTGCCTTCCAGTGCCTGGGGATTGCCTGGGGACTGCCACAGAGCCTCCCATCCCAGCAGGAGCCAAGCATCACAGATACCAGGTCTTTTCTTCCACCAACGGGACCAGGACTAGGACCAGGAAAAGGAGAACTACCAGAGTATTGGACTTGCTTGCACCCACTGAAAGGAAATGCTGGTCCCCTAACCACAGACCAGTAAGGTGCTCTTTTTTCACCCACTAGAAGAAGAGATGGGAAAGAGACAATACAAAAACACACTCAGATCTGGATAGTGCCAGTCTGTACTTCCACTGATAGAGAGTCTGGGAAACAGGAAAGAACCTAAGAGAGATATGCATGGTACTCCAGAGAAGAGGAATGAGGCAAGATCTTCTGAACAGATTGGGAACACGGTGAGTGGTGGGAGGGGAGGGGAAGCTGGGAAGAAGACAGGGGGAGAAGAGGAAGAGAGAGTAGGTCATGGGGAACAGGAAGGTTGAGCGGGGGGGGGGGGGAGTAGAATATAGGGAGAGCAGGTAGAGAAATACCATAAAAGAGGGAGTCATAGGTTAGAAGACAGATCTGGCACTAGTGAGACCTCTAGTGACCTAAAGGGATGATACCAACTGGCAAGCTGAGCAATAGTGGAGAGACAACATTAAATGCCCATCCCTGATAATGAACTTGACATCTACACTATATGTCATCCTAGAACCTTCATCCAGTGACTGATGGAAGCAGAGGCAAACACCCACAGTTAAATACTGAACTGAACCAATGGAACCCAGTGACAGAGAGAGAGGAGTGTGTGCAAATTGGCAAAGGATGGGTGGGCAAAATCAGCAGAGACAGCTGATTTGAACAAGGGGGAGCTCTTATACCCCAGATCAACAGCTGGGAGGCCAGCATGGGACTGATCAACACCCCCTGAGTGTGAGAGTCAGTGAGAAGACCTGGGAAACCTACAGGGCCCTGGGCAGTAGATCAGTGTTTATCCCTGGCATACAAACAGACTTCATGTGTCCATAACACAAAGAGGGATGCTCTCTCAGCCTGGACTCTTAGGGGCATGCCTGGACACTGCCCTGAGTGAAATGACAGACTCTAGATATTCCCTATGTGGATGAAAGTGGGGATAGGATGGGAGGCTGGGGATGATGGTGTGGGGGTACAGGAGGAGGGGAGGAAGAGGGAACTGAGATCAACATGTGAAGCAATCTAGGTAAAATTAAAGTAATAAAAAACCACACTCAGCAACAGAAAAACAAATATTATACCACCAAAGATTCCATACCAGCAAGACTCCAACATTCCAATGAAAATGAAGCAGAAGAGAATGACCTTAAAAACGACTTCTTGAAAATGGTAGGGGCCCTAAAAGAGCATATAGGAAATCCCTCAAAGAAATGGAAGAAAAAGCAAATCAAAAAAATGCAAGAAATAGAAAAAAAAGCAAACCAAAAAATTCAAAAACCGGACAAAAAGACAAAGCAAAAATTGCAAAAAACAATTCAAGCAGTGCAAGGGTTGAAAACTGAAATAGAGACAATTAAAAAACACAATATGAAGAAAGGCTGGAAATAGAAAAGCTGGGCAAACTGTCAGGTACTACAGATACAAACATAACCAACAGAATACAAGAGATGGAAGAGAGAATCTCAGGTGTTGAAGATACACTAGGAGAAATTGATTCATTGATCAAAGAAAATCTTAAGTTCAACAAAACCCTAACACAAAACATCCAGGAAATATGGGACACCATGAAAAGACCAACCTCAGAATAATAAGTATAGAAGAAGGTGAAGAAAAACACCTCAAAGGGGCAGAAAACATATTCAACAAAATCATAGAAGAAAACTCTCCCAACCTAAAAAAAAAAGACATGCCAATGAAGGTACAAGAAGCTTACAAAACACCAAATAGAGTGGACCACATAAAAAGGTCCCCTTGCCACATAATAATAAAGAATATACAGAATACAGAAAGAATATTACGAGCCGCTAAAGAAAAAGGTCAAGTAACATATAAAGCAAATATATCAGAATTATACCTGACTTTTCCATGGAACTCTGAGAGACAGAAGGTCTTGGATAGATATTCTACCAACATTAAGAGACCGTGGATGCCAGCCCAGACTACTATAACCGACTAAGCTCTCCATCACTATAAATGGAGAAAATAAGATTGACAAAACTAGATTCAAGCAATATATATATCCACTAACCCAGCCCTACAGAAAGTTCTGGAAGGAAAACTCCAACCCAAGGAAGTTAACTACAACCAGAAAAGCATAGGCATTAGATAATCTCTCTCTACCAACAGGCAAAAAAACAAAGGGGTGGAATTCCACACATAATTCTACCAACAACAACCATTCCAAATCAAAGAAGAATGAGCAATCAATGGGTCATTACATACATTACATTATATTACCTCACAGGAGAAATCCACCAAAATGAAGTCTCAATTCTGAACATCTATGCCCCAAATACACAGGCATCCACCTTCATAAAAGAAACATTACTAAGACTCAAATCACATATAAAGCCCCATGCACTTATAGTGGGAGACTTCAACACCCCCACTCTCAACAATAGGCAGGAATACCAGACAGAAACTTAGCAAAGAAGCAAAGGGGCTAATAAATTTTATGACCCAATTGTGATTAACAAACATATATAGAACATTACATCCAAATAAAAAAGAATGTACCTTCTTCTCACCAACACATGGAAACTTTTCAAAAATTGACCACATACTTGGCAACATATTAAACCTAAGCAGGTACAAAAAAACTGGAATAACTCCATGCATAATATCAGACCACCATGCGTTAAAATTAGAATTCAACCACAACATAAATTGATGAAACCCAACAAACTAATGACAGTTGAATAATGCACAATTGCACCATTCCTGGGTCAAAGAAGAAATAGACACAGCATAACCAAACCTATGGGACAATTTGAAAGCAGTGCTACGAGGGAAATTCATAGCACTAAGTGCCCACATGAAAAAACTGGAGAATAGTTATACTACAGAATTAACAGCACTGCTGAAAGCTATAGAACACAAAGAAGCAAAATCACCCAGGAGGAGTAGATGCCAGGAAATAATCAGACTGAGGGCTGAAATCAATAAAGTAGAAACTAGGAAAACAATACAAAGAATCAATGCAATAAAGAGTTGATTCTTTGTGAAAATCAACAAGATAGACAAAGCTTTGTCCTAACTAACCAAACGGCAGAGTGTGAATATGCAAATGAACAAAATCAGAAATGAAAACAGGGACATAACAACAGACTCTGAGGAAATTCAGAGAACCATCAGGTCATACTTTGAAAACATGTACTCCACAAAATTTCAAAAATTTAAAGGAAATGGACAATTTTATGGATAGCTATCACAAACCAAAATTAAATCTAGAACAGATAAGCAATTTAAATAGACGTATAACTGCGATGGAAATAGAAGCATTCATCAAAAGGCTCCCAACCCATAAAAGCCGTGGCCCAGATAGCCTCAGTGCAGAACTCTACCAGAAACTCAAAGAGCAGCTTATACCAGTTTTTCTCAAAGTATTCCACGTAATAGAAGCAGAAGGCTCTTTGCCAAACTCTTTCTACAAGGCTTCAGTAACCTTGATAACCAAGCCCAACAAAGACACAACTAAGAAAGAGAATGTCAGACCAATATCCCTCATGAACATTGATGCAAAAATAATGAAATACTGGCAAATCGGTTCCAAGAACACATCAAAACAGTCATTCACCACGATCAATTAGGTTTCATCCCAGGGATGCAGGGATGGTTCAACATATGAAAATCCATCAATGTAATCTACCATATAAACAAGCTGAGAAACAAAAATCACATGATCATTTCACTAGATGCAGAAAAAGCCTTTGACAAAATCCAACACCTCTTCATGAGAAAAGTCTTGGAGAGATCTGGGCTAACAGGAACATATCTAAGCATAATAAAAGCTATATACAGCAAACCAACAGCCAACATCAAACTAAATGGACAGAAACTCAATGCTATTAAGATAAAACCTGGAACGAGACAAAGGCTGTCCACTCTCTCCATACCATCTCAATATTGTACTTGAAGTTCTAGCCAGAGCCATACGACAACAAAAGGCAATCAAGAGGATAAAAATTGGAGAGGAAAAGGCCAAACTTTCACTATTTGCAAATTATAAGATAGTTTACAGAAGTGAGCCAAAAAACTCTACCAGGGAACTCCTACTGCTGATAAATACACTCAGCAAAGTGGCAAGATACAATATCAACTCAAGAAAATCAGTAGCCTTACTATATACAGATGATAAAATGGCTGACAAAGAAATCAGAGAAACATCACCCTTTACAATTGCCACAAACAACATAAGATACATTGGGGGTAACGCTAACCAAACAAGTGAAAGACCCGTATCACAAGAACTTTGAGTCTTTAAAGAAAGAAATTAAAGAATCCCTCAGAAAAAGGAAAGATTTCCCGTGCTCTTGGATAGGTAGTATCAACGTAGTAAAAATGGCAATCCTGCCAAAAGCAATCTACAGTTTCAATGAAACCCCCATTAAAATACCAGAACAATTCTCCACAGACCTTGAAAAAACAATAATCAATTTTGTATGGAACATCAAAAGACCAGGATAGGCAAAACATCTTTACTCAATAATGCAGCATCTTGAGGCATCACCATCCCTGACTTCAAGCTCTATTATGGATCTCTAGTCATGAAAATAGCTTGATATAGGTGCAAAAATGTCCCGCGCCACAGTCTCGCCAGCAAGAATGACACAGGACACTCGGATCCTTCTGCAGTAAAGCTTTAATGCATCTTGAGAGATAGATGATCAGCTTCTGAGAGGGAGACCCCAAGCTAAGAAACCCAGCCCGTTATATAAGCCTAGGAGCTCCGAGTGAGACGTGTAGAGCCGGGATTGGTGGTTTGCTCATCACCCCAGATGACGCCACGGGAGAGGCACAGCCTAAACGGTGGACTCTAACTGACAGCGGATGTCAGCGCCATCTTCTAATGGTGATAGCGATAGCGAGGGCGGCTCCTCACATCTCCCCCCTATTCATTTATTTTTGAAGCCATAGGACACCCACAACTTTGGAGTGGAGATAGAGGTCAAATCCCCATGTGCAAATTTGGAACATGTACAAAGCTCCTCTCCAGGGTCTTATCCCCAGAGGGAGCCCTGACCAGTCCCGATGTCGTTTTTCTGGGGGAAGGAGATCATGACATAGAACCTTCATGCAAGTTGACTTATCTCCCAGGAGAAAGTCGTTATACCGCAGACCTCTCCTGTGCAGTGCTTAGCCTTGCAACTCCTTGGGCTGCTGAAGCCTACCCACTCTATCCCGTGCAATGAGACTAGCCTCATGGGGTGCAAGAGCCGGGAGGCCAGCGACCTATTGCTTTAACATGGTTAACCGAATGTCAGGGGAGGCTCCGTGTTCTAAGGCAGCAAGTGCTTGTGCCACCATCACTTTGTCTCTTTTGTTTGGGCTCTGAGCTTACACACCATCCAAAGCATCAACACTATTCCACAGCAGAGAACTAGGCTAAATGATGCCACCCTCACCCATTCCTTAAAATAAGAAAATGCAGATGAAATCCAGGAGGAGAGGCCTTCCATCAGAGAAAGATCCAGATGCGTCGAATTCACTTGCAGGATCGCCACTCTCAACTCACGGAGTGTCTGCTCAAACTCAAAAGTCCAATTCTGTAATAAATGTTGAGACAGAGCTTTTGACAGGTTAGCTGCTCTTGTAAAATTCTCATATTGTACTGAAGTGACACAAAGGCCAGGCAACTTTTGTTCACATCCCAATTGGGCCATCTGCCACAATATATCCAATTGTTCCTGAACCAAATTAATCTGTTGGTTTACCAACATCAGGCTTCCTTGTATCTGAGAATTGGCAGTGGCCTGTTTATCTAGGACCATGGTCACAGTGGCCGATAGTTCATTAATGGTTTGAGTTGTCTGCACAGTGGCAGAAAGTGCAAGGGCCGAGGCGGTAACCGAAGCAGTAACCGCGGCGGCGGCTATCAGGCCCACAATAATAGCAGAGATCCCCAAAATGTCACTTTTCCCTAAACAAACTCAAGCTACTTGGCGCCTCAACAGGAACTGGAACAAATTGAGGCATGCGCATTACCAAAGCAAAAGGGTGCTTAATAGCATCCCAGCATAATGCATAAAAACAATTCTAAGCAGAGCAATTTATTTCTTTCTGATTCTTACCTAAGGTATCATTACTCACAACCCAAATAAAGGGCAGCCAAACACAAATTGGAGCAGCTGAATAATTAGTTCTCTTAAAAGGGGTATACTTAACATTGGAGGAGGACCAATCAGATGATCCAGAGCTCTGTCCCTCATTCAGACTGTTGCCTAATGCCCCTTTCCAATCAAAAGTAATCTGTCCCTTCTCACTATATCCTCCAGCAATCATTGCCATAGGAGAAAGATCAGTACAGCTTCCATTAATTCAAAAGGATTAGCATTAGATCTTTCTGGATCCATATGAATAAAATTATCCTTTAATGAAGAAATCACAGTAAAGCACAAGCTTCCTACCAATGACAAGGTTCTCTCATCGTGAAAACTCTGTATCTGAGGATCTAAAGGCAAAAAGGCAAGCCCCAACTCTCTATTAGTTGTGAAAAATCTAGGGAACACCTGGGCATTATGCATCACTGGCATCGGTAGGGGGAAGGTAGACATGATGGCCCACCGTAACTCTCCCATCATACTAGGAATCATCATCCCGAGTAGGAGAGTCTTCATCACCCACTTGGCCTCCATCCTTCTTATTCTGGAGTTGTGAAGGAGCTCTTCGAGTGAGTCTTTCAGGGATCCACAGGGGATTTTCTTCCTCCTGTGGAAAAACACACAGCTCCCCTGGATCTTATAAGAATAGGATCCGGGCCTTTCCAGAGATCAGTCAAGACATCTTTCCATTTTACCATTTCTTTTGGCCTATCAGGCTCTAAACTGTGGCGATCGGCCGCAGTGTGGCCTTGGGCATCAGAGTTCAAGAAATTAAGGGTAAAAAGTGCCATGGACACAGCAACTCTTGGTACCGAGGGTAGAACATCCTCAATACTCCCCTTTTGTTTAATCAGATATGATTTGAGTGTACGATGGGCACGTTCCACAATGCCCTGTCCTTGAGGGTTATAAGGTAGGCCAGTTAGATGGGTAACATCCATTTGCCGACAAAACTGTCGGAATTTTTGAGAGGTATATGCTGGTCCATTGTCTGTTTTTAAAATTCTGGGTTTTCCCCAAGCACTCCAGGCCTCAAGGCAATGTTGAATCACATATGAGGCCTTTTCCCCTGTTAGGGGCGTGGCGAACATTACGCCAGAACAGGTGTCAACAGAAACATGAACATATTGAAGCCTTCCAAAAGAGGGAATATGAGTAACATCCATCTGCCACATCTGCAATGGTCTAATGCCACGTGGGTTTATTCCCACGTGGGGAGCAGGTAAGAATTCGCAGCAATTCTGGCATTGAGTAACAATTTCCCTAGCCTCTTTCCTGGATAGAGCAAAACAACGGCGCAAGGTCTCAGCCGTCACATGAAAGCGCTGATGGAATTCTTTTGCTGCTTGTGTGTGGGTAGACAAGGCAGTGGCCACCAGCTTTGTAGCCTTGTCCGCTATGTCATTCCCTGAGGACATGGGACCTGGGAGTCCAGAATGTGCTCGGACATGGGTAATGAAAACAGGAAATCTCCTATTTAACAAGGCAGCTTGTATCTTCTGAAAGATGTTAGCAACTCTGCTGGAGGATCTTATTATTCCAGCTATCTCAAGGAGATTAACTGCATTAACCACATAAGAGGAATCTGATACAATATTGAGGGGTCCTGGAAAAGCCTCAAGAACCTCCAGTACTATCAGACATTCTACAACTTGAGGTGAAGTTTCATTATATTGTTTAGATATAACCCTATCCTTGACCACATAAGCTCCCATACCAGTTTTCGATCCATCAGTGTACACCACAGTCCCATCTGGAAGTGGGTGTTTAGCTGTCACTTGTGGAAACACTATAGCCTGGTTTAGGGCAAACTGTAAAATTGGATGCTTTGGAAAATGATTATCAATTTGTCCTGAAAAGGAAGTAACTAAAACTGCCCAATCACTAGATGTGGCTGCCAAGGTCTGAACTTGTGCAGCAGTATAAGGCACAATCAAGGAATCAGGATCCCTGCCAAAATGTGTAACAGCTGCTTTTATTCCGCGAGCGCGAGGCTGTGCAACAGCATCAGGGTACCAGTCAATAATCTTAGCAGGGGAAGCATTTGGATGAATCCAAAGTAATGGTCCATGTTGCCACAGGACTGCAGTTGGCAATTGAGCTGTCTTAAAAACACACAGATTAAAAGGTAGTGACTCCTCAATACGTTGTAATTGTGCTTCCTGTAAGGCCTCTTCCACCATCTGTAAGGCTCGGTGGGCGGCAGGGGTAAATTTTCTGGGTGAGGAGATATGAGGCTCACCCTCCAGGAGATCGAAGAGGGGTTTTAGATCAGCAGATGGAATTTTTAAAAAGGGCCTCAACCAATTTATATCTCCCAGAAGTTTCTGAAAATCATTTAATGTTTGTAAGTGGTCTTTGCGAATTTCTATTTTCTGAGGAACTATATTTTTGGGAGTAATCATTGAGCCCAAAAAGAGGCCTGTATCTGCAATTTGAACCTTTTCTGAGGCAATCTCTAATCCCCACTGTTTTAATTCAGCCACCAGCATGGGAAAAGCCTTTTGTAAAACATCTAACTCTTTGTGACAAATAAGAATATCGTCCATATAATGGATCATGATTAAAGATGTAAATTGCTTCCTAATTGGCTCCAAAGCCTCCTGCACATACAGCTGACATATTGTTGGGCTATTGGCCATGCCTTGCGGCAGTACCTTCCACTGAAATCTCTTGTCTGGTTCCATATGATTAAGAGAAGGGATAGTGAAGGCAAACCTTAGTCTATCCCGTGGGTAAAGCGGAATAGAGAAGAAACAATCCTTAATATCTATAATAATAAGCTTCCAATCTTGAGGAAGTGCAGAAAGCAAAGGAAGGCCTCTTTGAACAGGGCCAAAAAGATGGATCTGATTGTTAATGGCCCGCAGGTCGTGGAGTAATCTCCACTTCCCAGATTTCTTCTTAATAACAAAAATTGGTGTATTCCATGGGGAGGTAGAAGGCTCTTAGATGCCCCAGCCGTTCCTGGTCTTGCACTAATCTTGTGACAGCCTCTACTTTTTCAGAGGTTAGAGGCCATTGAGAGACCCATAACGGCTCCTCTGTTTTCCACAGTATGGGTCGTGAAGCCTCAATGGCCCCTAAATAAAACCCAGTCCTTTTCTACCCCGATTTCTGTGTTGCATAATGGGTTTTATTCTGCTTTGTTCTTGCCTACCCAAGCCTCTACCCTTTGTATACCCCATCTTTGCCATAATGGCTGATGCCTGGGGGGAGTATTCATTAGTTAGGGTCATGCCCATGGCTTGTAACACATCCCGTTCCCATAAATTTACAGGGAGTGGCAACACATAGGGGTTAAAACATCCCCGTTTGCCCTCAGCGTTCCACCAGGTTAAGGCTGAGGCACTGATGGCAGGAGAGGACTGGTATCCAAGACCTTGTAGAGAATGAGATGAAACAACAGTGGGCCAAGACGTCGGCCACCAATGGAGTGAAATAATGCTTTTGTCTTCTCCCGTATCCATTATCCCTTCAAATTCTTTTCCATTAATTAACAATTTTATTGTAGGTCTCTCATTTAGGGGTATAGCCAGATAGGCTGAATCACTTCCAGAAGATCCCATAGCCCTTTTTTGTAAAGTGTAGGTTTCTCCATCCCCGAGGGAGGGCAGCAACACCAGTTGTGCAATTCTATCTCCCTGCTTTGTAGAAAATACGCCCCGAGGGCTAGACCAGAGAACTTGAATCTCCTCTTTATGATACGGGTCAACAATCCCAGGATATATAATGAATCCCTGTAAAGTTAAGGAGCCGCGGCCCAGAATAAGCCCAATGGTGGCAGGGGGCAAAGGTCCAGGGGAATGGACTGGGACCGGTTGAACATTCATTTGGGGCATGAGTAAGAAGTCGGAGGCCGCACGCAAGTCCATTCCGGGGGTTCCTCGGAAGCCTCTACTTCCTCTTGATTGCTTTTCTGAAATCAGTTCCCATATTTCTGAGGGCCCTGGGACCATGGGCCCCGTGACCCGTTTTTTGATTGGGGTACCTTGGGTTCTTCAATAGGGGGCAGAAGCCTCCCTTTCATATCCCGGACTGACCTGCATTCACTAGCCTTATGATAACCTTTACCACAATGACGGCAAAGCTCCAGTTCTCTTGTTCTTTCAGGGGCTTGACAATCTTTCTTAAGGTGCCCCATTTTCCCACAATTAAAAGAAGCTTTTCGATTAGATAAATCTCTACGCCTGTGCGTTTGTAAAATGGCGGCAGCTAGTCCTGCATTGGTTAGGGGTCCCCCCAGCTCCCTGCACACTCTGAGCCAATCTTGTAAACCTTTGCTTTTGCGAGGGGCAATAGCCGCTTGACATTCCTGGGTTGCTTGTTCATAGACAAGTTGCTCAATCAGGGGCATAGCTTGTTCTGAATCACCAAAGATCCGACCGGCGGCCTCGGTCATTCTGGCCACAAAGTCTGAAAATGGCTCTTGGGGTCCTTGGACAATCTTTGTAAGGTGTCCACTGGATTCTCCCCTTTTTGTGAGGGCCTTCCATGCTTTAATAGCGGCGGCTGACACCTGAGCATAGAAGCCCCAGATGTAGTTGGTTTGATTACGGGCATGTTGACCCTGACCTGTCAGCATTTCAAATGTCCACTGCCTCTGATTCTCATCTTCAGCCGTGGCATTAACTCTAGCTTGTGCCTGGGCTGCATCATACCAGAGAGCCTTCCATTCCATGTATTGTCCCATGTTGGGAAGCACTGCTTTCACTGTCATCTGCCAGTCAGTGGGAGTCATGGCAAAATTAGCAAGCCTTTCCACCTGTATTGTGGTAAAGTTAGCATTGACCCCATAATTACGAACGGATTCGGCCAATTCTTTGATTTGATTGTAATCTACAGGGGTATGTACTCTTCTGCCTTCCGCATTCTCGAATACTGGAAAAGCCACTTGTATTTTTCTCCGTTCCTCTAAAGGTAAAAAGGAGTCAGTACCAGTATTCAGCCGAAGCTCATACGGCGGAGGCGCCGAGGGGCGTGAGCCCGCCAGATTTATAGGCGGTAGCCTCACATTCATTTTTGTTTTCAGCGGCCGGTGTCTACCAGGGTGATATCTTTCTTCCTCATACTGTGCCACCTCCTCCTCTAGACCAGCTTCTTTGCTAGAATCCAGAGTGTCAGAATCGGAATTATCTAGCTCCAAGGCTTCTAGCTCTACCGTAGGGTATAGGCTAGATTCTGGCTTTTTCTTTTTCTTAGATTTGTTAAGGGGTGAATGATCACTCCCTTCTTTCTCCCCCCTTTCTTAACTTCTTGGGGAGGGCCTTTTTTCTTAGACATGTCTTTCCTTTTGCGAGCTCCCATTCTCTCACTCCGTTCAGTTTCTGACATGCTATCCTGAACTTCCTCTAAGGTTCCCTGACTTTCTATTATAGCAGGATGACAGGCCTCATCCCCCAAGCAGTTTTTAACTAGCTTCCAAATGGCTTTGGTACCTAAGTGGAGATCTCCTTCTGCATGCTTCCTGTCTAGGTCTTTACCTAGCTTGTTCCATGAGGCCACAGTGAGGGACCTGAAACAAGCATACCATGGTGCCACTCTATCTACCTCCTTCACAAAATTTTGAAGTGTTCGTGGTGCAATTTTAAGATCTCTTTGTTTTAGCACAGTCTGTAGGGCAGTAACCACTGACTGTGACAACCCCATCGCGCTGGCGGCTTATCTAAAAAACGGCGCTCGACTCCTTTACCAGACTGACAGCACCATTCTGTCAGCACCAGCCACGATGAAGAAGAAGGACAAACAGGACTAGCACCAAAGCCTCCACTGACCCTTCCCACGGTGGTGACAAATTAAGGCCGAAGTCGAGAAAGGGGGTGTTCAGGATCAAGCATACCTCTCTGAACTTACGTCCCTGCAGTTCTGAATCCGCCCCGTCTTCCGAGGGGTCTCCCGCGGCGCCGGTGATGTTGAAGAGTTCCCAGGTTTCGACACCAGATGTCCCACGCCACAGTCTCGACAGCAAGAACGACACGGAACACTCGGATCCTTCTGCAGTAAAGCTTTAATGCATCTTGAGAGATAGATGATCAGCTTCTGAGAGGGAGACCCCAAGCTAAGAAACCCAGCCCCTTATATAAGCCTAGGAGCTCCGAGTGAGACGTGTAGAGCCGGGATTGGTGGTTTGCTCATCACCCCAGATGACGCCACGGGAGAGGCACAGCTTAAACGGTGGACTCCAACTGACAGCGGATGTCAGCGCCATCTTCTAATGGCGATAGCGATAGCGAGGGCGGCTCCTCACACAAAAATAGATAGGTAGACCAATGGAGTAGAATTGAACACCCTGATATTAACGCATATATGTATGAACATCTTATCTGTTTTCATTGCTATAGTTCTGTAGGAGAACTTGAAGTCAGGGATGGCGATACAACTGGAAGTTCCTTTATTGTACAGGGTTTGGCTAAGCTAGAATTTTTGATTTTCCATGTGAAGTTGAATATTTTTTCAATGTCTATGAAGAGCTGTGTTGGGATTTTGATGTGTACTACATTGAATCTGTAGATTGCTGTTGATAAAACTGCCATTTTGCTGTGTTGATTCTGCCTATCAAAGACCATGGTAATCCCAGCTAGGATTCATAGTAATAGTGGAGAGGATACTGGAACAGGCCTTCCATTTAATTAGATTAGTAACTATCCTAATTCTCATCCAGTACCTGATGGAAACAGAGGCAGTGGCCCACATCCAAGCACTGAACTGAGCTCCTGGAGTCCAGTTGAAGAGAGATAGGAGCAATCATATGAACAAAGGGGTGGGGAGTCAAGATCAGGATACAAAATATACAGAGACAGCTGACCAAAGCTAGTAGGAGCTCACACACTATGGACTGACAGATGGGGAACCTTCATGTAACCAAACACGGCCCACTGAATGTGCATGACAATTATGTGGTTTAGTTTATTGGTAGGGTGTTGGTAGTGGGACCAGGAGCTATCCCAGGTGTAAGAAGTGGCTTTTGGAGTCAATTTCCTATGGTGGGACACCTAACTTAGCCTTGATATATGCAAGAAGGGCTTGGCCTTGCCTTAACTTGGCATCCCAGAATTTTTGACTCACCAGAGAAGGCATTACCCTCTCTGAGGACTGACAGTGGGTGGGAGTGGGAGAGAGGGAGGGAGGAGAAACTGGGGCTAGTGTGTAAAATGAAAAAGTTAAATAAACAATGGAAAAAAGAAATCAAAGATTCACATTTGTTAAAAAAATAGCACAGATGGTGAGAACAAATTAATTGATGCTCAGGTGGTCTGACATCTTAAGGTATTTTTAAAGAAAAATATGTAATGATTTACATGTTTTAAATATTCTACTTAATGTTATATTTGGTAAACTTTTATCCAAAAAAAGGAAATTTTAAGAAAATGTATTGTATACATGATCAACATCTTCCAGGAAAATTACAAAGAGAAAAATAGTCAAAAATGGGGTAAAATCATCAAAAAATATAGCAAAGTAACAATTTTCCATAAACAAATCATTGAACACTTTTCTTTGTACTAATTGTCTTTGAAAAATATAAAACCGTTATATCAGCTAAGAAGATATGTGAATAGAAGGGGCAGAGGAAGCAAGTGCCCTCCATGTGCTAGAACCAACATGGATGAATTCTGATATTTTCCCAGACTTTCACATTAAGATATTCTGTTTTTAAGTGACAACATCTTAAGGGATTGACATAGAAAACTGACATAGAATAAGGATTACACGTACACACACACACACACACACACATACATAATGCTAATATTTAAATTCCTAGCAATTGAAAACACCATTATTTTAATAAAAGTTTGCTTTCAAGAATGATTAAAATAAAATTTGAAAGATGTTTGATTTACATAAAGTCTAGACTCATATATATGATACAAATGAATTACTAGTGTTTCAAAAACTGTTATTACTTTTTTTAGTTTGCATGGTGTGTTTGTGTGTGTGTCCACATAAGGGGTAAGAAGATAGATTTTGTTTAGCTGTTTCTCTCCTTCTACCATAGTGTTCCCAGGGATCAAATTTAGTTTCCCTAGTGTAAAGGGCAGCTTTTCCTTGCTAGCCGCTTTGGTTTATCCCCCTGCCAGTTGCCTGGGCTCTGCAGCTTTGTAGTCCCCAAATAAACACACAAGATGCTGTATTAGTTATGAAGCTGTTGGCCTTGCTTGTTTCTTACTGGCTAGCTCTGACTTAAGTAATTACCCCATAATTGTTAATCTAAGTATGTCTCTTACCGGAGAATAGTTCTGGGCTTCCTACCCCATGGCGGTTACATCTTGAATTCGTGTGTTTCTCCATCCCAGAGTCCTCCTGGACTCCTAGTCCCACCTATCTTGATTCCCTATAGGCCAGACAGTGCTTTATTGACAAATGCACAGGACTTCCCTAACACCCTAGATTGACATCAATTGTCTGTACCCACTGACTTAAGTTACTCACTCTTAATTCCATCTTTTAAAATAAAATATTTCATTGAATTTATTTTCACTGAGATCTCCCTGTGCACGCTCTATGGTGTTTTCTTGTGCAAGTACCATAAAGCACATGGTAAAGACCCATTGTCCTTTTCAAGGTATTCTATAATCAGAATATATGACACAGACACTTAGTGTATAATGGGAAAGCAATCAAACCTAAAATACCAGTTGGCTGACTTTACAAAATATGTTATTTTCTACTACAGATGCCTCTCCATTCCAGTCTACGGAGGCCAGTGTGTGGCATTCACAAAGCTGCTCACAGATATATTACCTTTGACATTCTTCTAGGATTCTAGAGACTAATATTTGAGTACACGGCAAATCCTCCCCTTAGTTATCTAATTTATCATTTAAATATTCTAGTTCCTATCTTCCTTCCTTCCTTTCTTACCTCCCTCCTTCCTTCCTTCCTTCTTCCCTCTCTCCTTCCTTCCCTCCCTCTTGTTTCCTTCCTTCTTTTCTTTCTTCCTTTCATTTTTTCATGACAGGATTTCTCTGTAGCTTTGGAGCCTGTCCTTGGAACTCACTCTGTAGACCAGACTGACCTCAAACTCCCAAAGATCCATCTGCCTTTGCTTCCTGAGTGCTGCTGGTATTAAAGGCATGCTCCACCACCACATGGCTGTCAGTCTTTTTTCTATGTGACCTTCGCCTTTCTCTATGGTTTTCCTTCATCTAGTGCAATTGATATCCAAATTAACAGTGAATGCTAGAGGGTAGGATCTGGGGCCTGAGAATAGAACCTAAAACTCTACCACAATTTCACAAACAAATTTTCAGCATGCATAAAAGAGGCAACAATATATTTTTTAAATGATTTGTGCCCTTTGGAAGATCGTTGGCCATTTCCTAATTTCCTGGAAAAACTCTGTGCACACATCTTGCCAAACAGAGTGTCCCTATGCTTCATTGTTCTTACTGATTTTTTAATCAGACACCTCTCAATTGTAGAGTAATAGAAATTTTAACTTTGAAGTATTTGTAAATTTTAGTGCTTTTGAGGAAATTGACTATTGTTTCCTCTAGATTTGAAATCCTTCCTAAGTATGCACAGTTACTCAGTTTTCATTAGCATAAATTTAAACCTTAAAATGTTTCCCTATTCTCTTCAACAATTCATCAATGTCCCCTTTTCAATATGTACAAAGCTGCTTCTATGTTATTTGCAGTAATTTGGGCATTGGTTTGGTTTCAGGTTAATGATATATATGTTTGTATTTCACGTCCCCGTAATAAAATACATGCAACGTTTAATTTATAGAAAGGAAGAACAACTTGGGCCCACACTTTGGTATAGATGGCATTGCCTTGGGTCTGTAGTGAATCTGGTAGTTGAATATCATGGCAGAACAATATGGCTCTCAGCGCATGGCCAGAGCAAAAGAGTGAAGAGTGGAGGAGTATTCACAGCAGTCACAGGACATTCCCCTAAATCTTACACACTTCTCACAGGAGCCCACCTCTTCAAGTTTCCTTCAGTGCCCAGTATTGCCCCTCAGGGATCAAGCCCTTAATAAATGGGCCTTAGGATATCCTTTGAAATTCAAACTTTTGCACTGGACAATGTGTGATAGGTTTTATTGATGTCGTTATTGCTAGATGACACTTCTTCAAGGAAGAGTGTCTGAGCTAACCTCAGTACATAATAGTTTCAGCTCATAGTTCAGACACTTATTGACCTATTGTTTTCCCTTATAAAATGACCAACTGATACACTGAATCATTAATTAGAAAATTAATAATTTCACCAGTTTTGAATGGCTGTAATATGCTACATAATTTAGTTATATTGTCTCAGTGAAATAATATAGCTAATTCAAAAAACTAATTTATTTTGAAGAAAGTAAATTTATTTCACCAGTGGTTAAAAAATGAGTTCATTAGAAATTAATAGAATTTGATAGAAACAATAACATTTGAACAAATGGGGAAAACGCTATATATTTTGAGCTATGGAGGATTAAAGAAATATACAAATGTATCCATATTTATTAGCATTTATTTCTTGGAAAACCAATATTTAAAAGCAAATTCATTTCATTATAAACTAGATCCTTGAGATCATAACTACTTTTTGACTTTTGGATCCCTTTAAAATAATAATTTAAATATTCAGTTTTTTTAAATAGGCAAAAATATGATAATGAAGAAATTGGAAAGCAGTAAGTTAAATTGTTAAAAAATAATCCATACAGAGACCTTTTATCAAAGGCAAAGGAGCCACTCAAGGATTACATAAAGTAATAGGGTTAAGAAGAATAAAGGTCTAAAAAAATTGAGTATCTTCTAATAACTGTAAGTACACGAGTTTCATACATAATATCCATGAAATCACATTGCATAATGTAATAACACGTTATGCTACCATTAACACATTATAGCTATGTCATTTGGAAGGCTAATTTTTTTGTGTAAAACCACTTAACTACATAAAATTGAAAATTATGATTATTGTAACTACTTTCACTTTTCATCTTGAGAAGTTCAGGATCATATCCTTTGTAGGCAGCTATTTTATGGTGCTGTGTATTTTTATGGAGTGGTCAGAGAGTGTTCTAAGTAATAATTGTCTTAAAATTCCCAAACACATAAATCACAAGATCTTTTTACGTATCATCACTATGAGAAGTTAAGATACATCATTTATCATGTACTTATGGTGCATGTGGAAGATAGGGTTTATATTAAGTTTGAAAAGAAAACTGAGCAATATATATATGTATATATGTATGTATGTATATTATCCAACCATCCACATTTGTCATCTAATATCTACTACAATTAATTCTATTTTTCTTTGAGCCAACTATTCTTTAAAATATTTATGTTCCTATATACTTAAAATAACTTTATTGAGTAAATTTTTCTAATAGAGAAAAATCTACATAGATTCTTCTTACTTATTTAATTAACCAATTTTTGCACACACATGTGTATAGGTATGTATGTATGAGTAGCCCTTGCTTGTTGTCCTAAAACTTGCTGTATTAATCAGAACTCAGAAATCCACCTGCTTCTGCCTCTCAAACATATGGATTAAAGGCATGTGCCACCACAGGCCTGCACCATTAGATTCTTTTTATTTAAATTTTCTTAACACTAAATGCCAAAAGGTAGGGAACTGGGTAGTTTTGGAAAGCAAACCATCAGAATATTTAGGGAAAACAGTACTGCCTTCTCCATGTATAGGGATAAAACAAACAAACAAACCAAGGGTCAGAGAGGTAACATTTTGCTTAATATCAGAATTATTAAGTAATAAGACAGGATTCTGTATCACCATGTAGCATGTCCTCAAACAGTTACCTTTACATGAACATTTACCAGACATCTACCATATCTCTAGATACTGGGAATTACAAAGATGCTTAAGATACTGTTTTTGGTATTGAGGATAATATCTATCATAGTGTGACAAATAAGAGAGGTGCTGTGGAATATTATTTTAAGGTGTGTTACATTTGTTTATGCTGTGAAACATTTGTTCTAATAAAGCAAAGATGTGTTTTATTCTTTTATGTTGAATTTCCTTAACTCTAAGAAGCTTCGATTTATTTATTTATTTATTTATTTATTTATTATTTATTTATTTGCCTGTCCAAAACACCTGAATGAGCAGAATGACCAATAGTAAGGCAAGAGAAAGGATAGGTGGGGCCAGCACACAAAGAGAATAAATAGGAGGGGAAATCTGGGAGAAAGTGAGACAGAGCAAGAGAGAAAGAGAGATCAAGTAGGACACTAGAGGTCAGCCACCCAGCCACATCACCAGCTACGCAGTAAGAGTGAGAATAAGGTTACAGAAGTAAGAAAAGGAAAAAACCCAGAGGCAAAAGGTAGATGGGATAATTTAAGTTAAGGAAAGCTGACTGAAAATAAGCCAACTTAAGGTTGGGCATTTATAAGAAAGAAGAAAATTCTGCATGTGATTTATTTGGGAGGTCACCACAAGCCAAAAGAATAAAGAGTAAAAGCAAATAAATAACAGAAATGTGTCATGATGTAGTTGGAGGAAGTGTAGTTGAGTACTTGAAGTGGGAAATGTCTGGTGGATACGATTTAAATGCATTGTAAAAATGTATGAAATTACCAAAGAACAAAAACTAATTAAAAAAAAGAATACCTGTCAATCTTAAAATTTTCTAATTTTGCCTTAAAAAGTAGTCAGTGGACACATATAATATCTGCAGAAATATAACCCAAATGATGGTAGCATAACTATGACTTAGTTCCATACAGAACGTCATTGCTTTTGCTACACTGAATTCAAATCTCTATCAGCAAGATTTCATGTCTTTTGTGCTAGGCTTTTTTCAGACACAAAATTTATTGATGATGCATATATTTAAGATGTGAAATAACTCCAGATGGCTGGGTGCATTTGCTGTCATGTTCAAGGTTACATTATTTATTTGTTAAAATACTAACTACCATGTAAATCTTTATGCCCTTTTATCAATGTCTTCTTTTCCTTGATTTATTGTTTGGAGTAATCCTTCTCTTTCCCCATCTTACTGTTTCATTCATATTTTTGTATGTGTTTCTGGCAACATATAACCCCTTTCTTCTTTTTGCTTTCATTATTTACTCTTTTTTAATATCCTTTCTGATTTTATTTTTGCATTAAACTTGGCAACATGTCCCAATTATTATCAGCCACAAATTTAATTAACATGCTGTTTATTTTTTCTTCCAGATAATTAATAAAGTTGTTAGAGAAAACTTGGATGCACACCAAGCACCCCAGCAGACAGCTCCCCTAAGTCGGATGGTCTGCTGTTTATAATTACCTTTCTCTTATGGTCCTTAAGCAAATGTTCAGTGCTCATTCCAGAGCCAATTTAAATTAATTTGGAGGGAACTACTTTAAGAAACACACCAACTGTTTCACAGTCCCTCCTTAGAGCTTGGCTTCTGTAAAATATGTACACTTTATTACTCATGCCAAAGTGGTGTTAGTGAAATTGAACATTTAAGCATGAGGAGAGCAGAGTCGCGAAGTTCTCAATGAGAGAGCATGGTCTCAATAAACAGTGAGGACAAAGCTCTAATTGCATTATTTATGAGTTAAATGAGGACATGAAAGAGGCATTCACATTTCACCTTTTGTTCCACCTACTCCCCATTTCACTTAACTTAATGAAATTACTAGCTTATTTCAACTTTTATTAATCATTTTGGCATAGGTTAGATGGTAATATATTAAAATTATTAATTTGCCAAAAATTAAAGAATGATTTCAGAAGAATTTCAAACATATATCAGTTGAAGTTTTTACAAGTGTAAAATTTACTACAAACCCAATATTTTCTCATCATTTTTAAATCATAAAAATTTAAAATTTTATATTCTGATGTTTCATACTTTAATAAATACATTATCATTGCAACTGTTATTTATATTTGAATCCATAGCAAGAAGTTTTTAAGCTATAATTTAAATAAAACATTATTCCTCATTTTATTGGTTATAAAAAGATGCTATGAAATGGTAGCTACTTATGTTGACCAACTTTGTATCATTCATAAATCTACTGTTTTTGGATCTTTTAGAGCTTTAGAATCATTTACCTTATAAACATGTCAAAGAAACAGTCATTCACATATATAGACTTCATGGGTTGAATAATTGACTTACATTTTTTTTCAGAAGCCAAAAAGATATCATAAGAATAAGATGGCAAGGTAAATAAATTAGCATTAATATAATTAAACAATTACAGCAATACAAATCTAAAGTTTGTGGAATAATAGATTGTCTGTTCAATTACTGCAATGGACAGCTATGCCAATGATGATTTGCCCAAGCTGCATTCAAGGTAAAGATATTTATTAATACATGAAAAGTTCCAGGAACTCTAAAAACAGGAACCCTCAAAATAAGAACATACAGGGCCTTCTTCTGTCTAATTTCAATAGATGGTCGAGGTATTTTAATTAAGATTTCATTATAACTTACTAAATACTGATGATGATTATATGAACATTTATAATAGGCTAAAATGTTTCTGAAGATAAAGACAAGTGGCATGCTGGCAAAAGTGTTTTCTTGAAACACACAAAAACAAAAATGCTGACTATGTTGTACTGTTGATTTCCTTGCAGTTGTCCTTCCACCAGGGAAAATGTTAAGCCACTGGAGTGAAGAGAAAGAAATGCTGAAGAGTAAGCTCTGTAAACAGTTTGAGTTGGATTAAAGGTACTGGTTAAGGGTGGAATATGGAGTGAAATGAACAGCATTTATTTCTACTAATGTAAAGATCTAGAAACGTAAACAACAACAATTCTTTCTTTTAAATATATCACTATTTCTATAAAATATGAAATAAAGATGTTTCCTAAAATGTAAGAAAAAAAGAAAAGATTTCTCTTGTTCAAATATAAAAAAGAGGTAGTATAGAGTTCACCTTATTCAGAAATATTTTTTCTCTTAGAATCTAGTAAAGTCAAATTCTACCACATATTCTGTCAAATCCTGCATATACAACCCTATTTTCACTGCAGTTTGATACTCTAGATGCCCAAGAAGGTCATAGCCTTGAAGCATGGGCGATTATTAAGTGCAAGAAAAGTACTCAACTTTGACTATTAAGGAAGGTAAAATTGTTTAGAAAAATGTACCCTAACTATATTGTTCAGAATCCATTGCTATAGACTTTCCATTGTCTTCAAAAATTTTTCAAATTAATATTTCAAGTTTTGTTTTCTAACAATTATTAGAGTTAATCCACATCCAAAATATTTTTATGTTACACAAGTATATATGATATATATAATATCAGAAATATAACAATCTATATATGATTATATACAATTTGAGTAAAAGTAATTTAACATATTATTTATGTTATATAATATGCAGTATAGTATAGCATTGCTATACAAAATTAATAACAATAGAATTGACTAGAAAAGGCAATCAATTATACAGCCTCTTATCCATAGAGTTAGATCATATCAAAATCATAAATCAAGAAATTAAGGGTGATGTTTAGCAAGATTGAAGATAAAACTATAGTTTACAAATATTGGAGTAATTGATAAACAAGGCATGAGTGGGTGTAATCTTTTCTGTACTGGAAGGCAAAAGGTGATGTGTGACCACTCATAGAATGCAAAGGGTTTGCAATTCAATTCCCTTGGTCTACCTGTCCATTTTTCTGATATTCATGTGATTTTCTTTTCTTCTTTAATTATTAGTTATATACAGACTATTTAAATACAACTTGCAGAATATATTTAGTATTGTCTTTATGTTTATGTATTTAGAGTTGACCAATTGGAACTGGATAGCTAGGTCAGGAGAAAATAGATTTTTTTTCCTCTCTCAGTCACTAGTAATATCCTATGTATCTAAGGATAGGGTTGTTGGATTTCTTGAATACATGCTGGCATGTCATCTATTGTCATTGTGGTGATCTTGTTTAGGTAACAGTATTGTTGTTATTTCATGGGTGTATCTTCTCTGTCATATATAGAAGACAGAGTCTGGCAATAGCCTCCTCCAATCATTTGGTACCCTCTTCAGTGATGTTCCAGGAGAGTTGGATGTAGAATTCTGTTGAGGATGCATCAGCTGCGAAAGGTCAGTAGCTCTCTGATGGGGCAAGTCCTTCTATGTATATGTTTGATAGGTATATATAAAGCACTGTTGACCAATAGGGAATCGAAATATGTAGGAATAGGAGTCTAGGAGGATTCTGCGAAAGGTAGTGAAGAGGGTCATCGCTATGTGACCCCTGGAAGAAAGAACATAAGTCTGGCGTTCTCTAAAAGATAAGTCCTTATAGAAATATATATTAGTAATTATGGGCTAATAATTAAGCCAGAGCTAACCAATAAGAAATAACAAATGGCCAACAGCTTCATAATTAATGTAGTGTCTTGTGTGTTATTTAGGGGCTGAATGTAGCAACAGGATCCAGGCAGTGGGCAGGAAGACTACATGTTACACAATGGTGTCAGAAGTGGGATATACATTTCCATGTAGAATGTCAAAAGTGTAAAGGGAATTTTAGAAACAAAAGAACAGACAAAAGCATGGCTCCTTCGTAGCAGCATTTTTCTCAGGTGGGCTCTGTTTTGCTAGAGACAAGCAGAGACTCATGCGGCTCCCTTAAGAGAGTCTTCCTGACTCAGCATAAGTGGAAAAACTACAAGACTCTTTTAAGAGGCCCTGCTAACAAGTGAATGGTGTGTACGGGCAGGGGTCAGTGGCAGTGACCACATCTCCAAGCCGTCACCATACTGCTGGATGCCAGCTAAGCTGGTGAGCTGGCGACAAACTTAGGCCCGCCATGTTGGAAAGCCAGTCACTATTTCCGCTCTAATTTTAGCAGTGTTCTTTAGCCTATATAAGACACATGGCCAAAAAAACATAAAGTTTTACAATAAAGTCAGATTTAGATGAAGTAAAATATAGGTAGACTTGGGAGAGTAAAAGAAACAAGATATATATATATATATGTATATATATATGTATATACATGTATATATATATACACACACACATATATATATAAGCTCGACATGATGACACTAGCCTTTAATCCCAACACTCCAGAGACAGAGACAAACAAATTTCTACAAAAATCTCAATAAATAAATAAAATAAAAGATATAAAGTAGTAAAAAGCCACATAAAGATAAAAAATACACAGATGATCTAAATACTGTATGCTATTGTGTTTTTCAGTTGTTCAATTGCTTTAAAAAACAACTACTAAAATATATTTGATTATAAATACTGATAAATTTATCCAATTTATATCTTTTAAAAATATTTTAGCTTCTAAATTTAAATATAAAAATAAGTTACTTAAAAAAAAGAGCTTTTGTTTATATTTCCACAATAAATAAAAAGCTGTGGATTCCTTCCTGAATTCTGCGGTTTGATAAAACACAACCTCCTAAAACAATGTCCCAGACAGCCCAACATATAAAACAGCTAAGATGATACTGCCTTACAAATTACAAAAACAAGGACTTATCCAGATTTCGGTGTTTTGTAATAATCCTCATGGTATGGACAACACCCCTGTATGTTTAAACAGTTGTGGATGGATTCTTGGGATGTTCTTTCTCTATTTCAGACTGAAGCTTCTTATTGACGTTTGATGTGCTGGTCAGTTTTCCTCAAATAGACACAGCTAGAGTACTCTGGAAAAAGAGAATACCAATTGAGAAAATGCTTCCATCAGATATATCTGTACTAAACTTTGTAGACTATTTTCTTCATTAATGATTGATATGGGAGAACCCATTCCACAGGAGATGGTGCCAACCCAGGCAGGTTTGGTTTAGGTTGTATTACAGAGCAAGCATAACAAGCCACATAGAACAAGGTAGTAACAAACTTTTTCCCATGGTCTATGCTTCAAACCCTGCCTCTAAATTTCTTTACCTACTTCAGTTTCTGTCTTGGTGCCTCTCAGTGAAGAAATGTGATCAGAATATGTAAGTAAAAAACTCTTTCCTTCCAAGTTGTTTTTCTTTGCCATTATTTTAGTGACAGAAGCAACTAGGACTGGTAAGAGATACACTTATTTATAGGTGCGAAGATCAGAAGGAAGTTTATGAATTATACTGATTTGTGAAAATGGCAATAATAGGTCCTATTATAGGGTTCATGATATCATAAACCATACATAATTGGTTAGCTTTATATTTCTAGACTTGGATTCTCTCATGTTGAACAGGCCTTAGACAGATGTTGGCTATTTCAAAATCTAAATAATAATGTTGCACACTTTGGATATCTTGCCATGCTTGTAAGACTTAACTTGCACAGCACCTTCAAATACTATGAGAGCAATGTCCACAGCCTATATTGTCTTATGAGTACCTTGGATACTCACAACCAAGGTTTTCTTTCTTTTTTTTTTTTTGAATTTTTATGTTTAGATTTAATTTAAATGAGAAACAAGTTTGCTTCATGTGTCAATCCCAGTTCCCTCTCCCATTCCCTCCTCTCCAACCACCAATACCCCCAGTACCCCCTCATTTCCCCAGGGAGGGTGAGGCCCTCCATGGGGGTATCCATAGTCTGTCATACATGCAGGGCAGAGTCTAGACCCTCCCACAAGAGTCCAGGGTGAGAGTGCATCTCACATTGTGGGATGGGCACCCAGAGTCCATTTGTATACCAGGGATAAATACTGATCTACAACCCAAGGCCCAATAGATTTCCTAGGCCTCCTCACTGACACCCACAATCAAGGGGTCTTGATCAGTCCCATGCTGGATTCCCACCCATCAGTCTGGGATTCAAAAGCTAACCCTTGTAATGTCAGCTGTTTCTGGGGGTTAAACCAGACCAGTCTTAACCCCTTTGCTCATCAGTTCTCCCTCTCTGTCACTGGGTTCCTTGAGTTCAGCTCAGTGTTTAGCTGTGGGAGTTTGCCTCTGCTTCCATCAGCCATTGGATGAAGATTCTGTTTCGCAGACTCGCTGGCTGTGGGACTGTAAGCTAGCACTCCCCAGATCTTTGATCTTTGTCTAAAACCCATATATGAGAGAGTACATACCATGTTTGCATGTTTGTCTTTTTGTGACTGGGTTGCCTACCTCAGTATGGTTTCTTCTAGAGCCATCAATTTGTCTGCAATTTCAGGATTCCATTGTTTTCTCTGCTGAATAGTACTCCATTGTGTAAATGTACCACATTTTCTCTATCCACTCTTCAGTTGAGGGGCATCTAGGTTGCTTCAAAGTTCTGGCTATTAAAAATAATGCTGCTATGAACATAGTGGAACATATGTTGTAGGAATGTGCATCTTTTGGAAATATGCCTAAGAGTGGAATTGCTGGATCTTGTGTAGACTGATTCCCATTTTCCTGAGGAAGCTCCATATTGATTTCCAAAATGGCTGTACAAGTTGGCACTCCCACCAGCAGTGGAGGAGTGTTCCCCTTTCTCCACAACCTCTCCAGCATAAACTGTCATTGGTGTTTTTGAATTTAGACATTCTGACAGGAGTGGTATCTCAGAGTTGTTTTGGTTTGCATTTCCCAGATGGCTAGGGATGTTGAACGCTTTCTCAAGTGCCTTTCAGCCATATTATACTCCTAAATTGAGAATTCTCTATGTATTTCTGTAGCCAACTTTTTAATTGGATCCTTTAGTGTTTTGAAGAATTGCTTCTTGAGTTCTTTGTAAATTTTGGAGATCATCCCTCTGTCAGATGTGGGGTTAGTGAATATCTTTTCCCATTCTGTGGGCTGCCTTTTTGTCTTGTTGACTGTGTCCTTTGTCTTACAGAAACTTCTCAGTTTCAGGAGGTCCCATGTATTAATTGTTGACCTCACTGTCTGTGCTACTGGTGTTATGTTCAGGAAGCAGTCTCCTCTACCAATTCGTTCAAGGGTACCACCCACTTTCTCTTCTAAGAGGTTCAGTGTGGCAGGATTTATGTTGAGGTCTTTGATCCATTTGGACTTAAGTTTTGTGAATGGCGATAGACATGGATCTATCCGCATTCGTCTACATGCCAGCATCTAGTTATGCCAGCACCATTGGTTGAAGATGCTTTCTTTTTTCCATTGTATATTTTTAGCTTCTTTGTCGAAGATCAGATGTTCATACATGTATGGGTTAATATCAGGGTATTCAGTTCGATTCCATTGGTCTACCTGTCTATTTTTGAGCCAATACCAACCTGTATCCAGGATTACAGATCTATAATAGAGCTTGAAGCCAGGGATGGTGATGCCTCCAGATGTTGCTTTGTTAAATAAGGTTGTTTTGGCTATCCTGGGTCTTTTGTTTTTCCATACAAAATTGATTATTGTTCTTTCAAGGTCTGTGAAGAATTGTGCTGATATTTTAATGGGTATTGCATAGAATTTGTAGATTGCTTTTGGCAGGATTGTCATTTTTACATTTTTACCTCATTGAACCTACCTATCCAAGAGCATGGGAGATCTTTCCATTTTCTGAGGGCTTCTTTAATTTCTTTCTTTAAAGACTCAAAGCTCTTGAGATACAGGTCTTTCACTTATTTAGTTAGCTTTATTAATAGTTTGTGGCATTGTAAAGGGTGGTCTTCCTCTGATTTCTTTCTCAGCCTTTTTCTCATCTGTATATAGTAGGGCTACGGATTTTCGAGTTGATCTCATATCCTGCCACTTTGCTGAAAGTATTTATCAGCTGTAGGAGTACCCTGGTAGAGTTTTTTGGATCACTTATGTAAACTATGATATCATCTGCAAATAGTGAAAGTTTGACATCTTCCTTTCCAATTTGTATCCCCTTGATCTCCTTTTGTTGCCGTATGGCTCTAGCTAGAACTTCAAGTACAATATTGAAAAGGTATGGAGAGTGTGTACAACCTTGTCTTGTTCCTGATTTTAGCTGAATAGCATTGAGTTTCTGTCCATTTAGTTTGATGCTGGCTGTTGGTTTGCTGTATATAGCTTTTATTATGTTTAGGTATGTTCCTGTTATTCCATATCTCTCCAAGATTTTTATCATGAAGGGGTGTTGGATTTTGTCAAAGGCTTTTCCTGCATCTAGTGAGATGATCATGTGATTTTTGGTTCTCAGCTTGTATATATGGTGGATTACATTGATGGATTTTCATATGTTGAACCATCCCTGCATCACTGGGATGAAATCTAATTGATTGTGGTGAATGATTGCTTTGATGTGTTCTTGGATCTGATTTACCAGTATTTTATTGAATACTTTTGCATCAATGTTCATGAGGGATATTGGTCTGAAGTTTGCTTTCTTACTTGGGTCTTTGTGTGTCTTGGTTATCAAGGTTATTGTAGTCTCGTAAAAAAGAGTTTGGCAAAGTCCCTTCTGCTTCTATTATGTGGAATAATTTGAGAAGCTTTGGTATAAGCTGTTCTTTGAATTTCTGGTAGAACCGTGTACTTAGGCCATCTGGACCTGGGCTTCTTTTGGTTGGGAGCCTTTTGATGACTGCTTCTATTTTCATAGGGGTTATAGGTCTATTTAAATTGCTTATCAGTTCTGGATTTAAATTAGGCAAGTGATAGCTATCCAGAAAATTGTCCACTTCATTTACATTTTCGAATTTTGCACAGTACTGGTTTTCAAAGTATCACCTGATGATTCCCTGAATTTCCTCAGAGTCTGTTGTTATGTCCCCTGTTTCATTTTTGATTCTGTTAATTTGCATGTCCACACTCTGCCGTTTGGTAAGTTTGGACAAAGGTTTGTCTATCTTGTTGATTTTCTCAAAGAACCAACTCTTCTTTGCATTGATTCTTTGTATTGTTTTCCTAGTTTCTACTTTATTGATTTCAGCCCTCAGTTTGATTATTTCCTGGCATCTACTCCTCCTGGATGATTTTGCTTCTTTGTGTTCTATAGATTTCATCTGTGCTGTTAATTCTCTAGTGTAACTGTTCTCCAGTTTCTTCATGTGGGAATTTAATGTTGTGAACTACTGGGATTGACATGTAAAACTAATTTTTTAATAGAATCTTTCTACCATTATAAAAGAACAAGACTAATAAAATCTTGTTTATCACACAAAAATACTTAGAAAAATATTTTTATTTCATGTGAAGACAGACAATACTAATTAACTTGTTTTAAATAATGTTTTTATTTATTTGTTGAGAATTTCACACTATATTTTTGTGGTATTCATTCCCCTCCCACAAATACTCTCAAATCCCATCCCATCTTCCTAACCATGCAACTCCATCATTCTTAGTTTCTGTGTTCATGGCTGAATCTCCCATAAGGATTTATATTTGTCTATTTATTAAAATGAAAATTTAGTAAATAAATTAATGAGCAATGTGAATCTTTTTTCAACCCCATTATATTCATGAATGAAATTCTCAAACAATAAACTAAAAGTAATAATAAATCAAAAAGGAAAATGCTGCTTCAGGGCACTAAATACAAAGTAATTATCAAAAAGAAAAGTAACTACCAATATTCACATAAAATTATTTGCGTATTTTTGGAATTATAAAAGTTTGAATATTTCATGCATGCATTTCTCTCAGAAAAAAATGTGTGAGATCTTTTTTTTGCAGCTGTGATAATAATTAATACCAAGTACTGAAACAAACAGAATCTAGAATCAGCTATTAGATTATTGATATCAATTTGTCCAGCCTTTTATTTGCTAGTTTAATTTGTTTTTGTTATTGTTGTCATTTTTTTTGTTTATTGAGACTGAGAGACATGTAGCTTAGGCTAGATTAGAACTTAATAAATATTCAAGGGTGACCTTGAATTTCTGATCTTCCTGTCATTTCTTCCTAAATTCTGGTATAAGAAATGTGTTTTGTCATGCATCATCTTAACCAAGATTAGTAAAAATGAGGAATTACACCCACTTAAATAGAACTTTTCAATATTACAGTTGCCCTTACTAACAAATACAACATAGCTGCTCTCCTAAAAATAAACAAAATATTAATACATTTCCCATAATATATTCTCAATATTATATGTTTGTGTATTTTCAAAATATATTGCATATCTTATACAAAGTTCATATGTAAATACAACCATTTTAATGATATATGATTAAATATTTTACTGACAGATGTAAGAAATCTAGATATTTAAATGTAAAGTGAGTAACTAATCAATACAACAGTTCTGTAATGGGATCTCAGCAGCCTAGAGTGACCGTCTCTTTCAAACAGAAGACTTTCTTGTCAGGAAATTCCTTTGCTAAAGAAGAACATGTCCCATCTTGCTGAGGTCTCAGGAACATATGCTACACTTAGATTTGCTACAAGCACAGAGTCTAAGGAAAACAAAGAAAAGATATGGAAGCTTTCTAATAGATTTACTGATTTATTTGATAGGTTATTATTTGCATTTTGAGATATTTAGCCTCAGGCTATTGAGGAACAGCATGGATCTAAAATAAGAGAACATTAAATAGGACATTCTATGTACTTGGTTAAGAAGCTAAGGTTAAGTTATAAAATGCTAGTGCTGGGAATATAGCTCAGCGAGAAGAATGTTTGGCTAACTTACAGGGAGTTTAAACCTGAGCACCATACAACAAATAAAAAGAGAGGTATAATTTTATATTTAAACCAACTTTTTGGAGATGAAATGTTATAATACATGCATAGGACTAAGACCATGTAACATCTACTGAAGCCAGGTCTTCAGCAGGCATTTACTTCTTCGTGTGAAAGCACTGTTTTCTAACAGTACTTTTTAAAACATTTATATGTGTGTTACCTACATATGTATGTCACTTATGCGAAGTTACCCATGGAGTCTAGATGACAGCAGCATTAGGTCCCCTAGGACTAGTGTTACAGACAGTTGTGAGCTACAGACTGTAGTGTTGAGAACCGAACTTGGGTCCTTTCTAAAACCAGTAGGGCTCCTAAGCCATCTCTTCAGCCCCAAGGATGCACTCTTAAATTGAAGACTTATTTTGTTGTTGGCTGGAAGTAGACAGGGAGACTTTTTCTTCAGTGTTTTGTTCATTTTGAATATTGCTCTCAGCCATACAGGGCCATTATCATTTGCAGCTAAGCAGCTGCTGATTCCTCACTGAAGATTCCATGAGACAGGACCTTTTGACATTTCCTCATAGAGGGAAGTGGTGACAAAGGTCATTAGACTCTCTCCTGGGATCTCAGTTACTCAAACTCACCTACAGTAGCTGCATACAACTGTGTCCCATCTGACAATGGTACTATACTCTACAGAGGAAAGTCAATCAAACAATTGAGTAGTCATCTATGTGACCTCCAGTAGATTGTTGTGGGACTCTGTGCTTATGTAGCATGTCACATTTCTGTAATTAATTCCTCACCCATGCTCCCACAGGTAAGACTAATGGACTCATTGATTCACCAAGGTGGACTTGTCTGGACTCATCCCTTTGTTCATTCGTTGGTTCCATATTTGTGGTAAATACCTATTTACTGACATTTTCTCTAGAGAAGCTCAAGCAAGATTTATCCCTGTTGATAGTTGAGTTCAGAACTTTTGCTAACAGGCTATAAGCATGCTATTCAAATGATTTGTTCATTAATTAGTTTATTTTTCTATCTGGTTAGAATGTTGGTTTCTTGAATGTTTCAAGTCTTCAGTAGCTCTCAGTAGAGATGAAGTTTGTTTGAAAGGTTGCACTGTTTGAATAATCACCATTTCTCACTGATTTCTATCAACTGGTTTACCAAACAGAATTAAAACATGGAAATGCATAGTACAACTTGGAGAATGTAAACTTACCTTGGAGACAAAAGTCTTCCATCAAGACCACTAAAAAACATTTATCACTTGGAATGAGAGATTGCATTACTTCTGTCTAGTCTTTTCTCAATCAAAACAAACAAGAAAAAAAACTAAAGCCAAATCCAAACAAACAAACAAAACCACATATTTCTATGCATCTCTTTTCTTTGTGCCCCTTTGATTTTCAGCAAGGAAACACTATTTCTAATCCTTTCTCCAAATGTTCAGAATTAGCTTCAGAATTCAAGCTTTTCTGGTACCACATTCAACCCTAAGATGGGTTCTGGGACTGAGAAGCAGGTAGATGCTCCTATTATTATTATTATTATTATTATTATTATTATTATTATTATTATAGCTCTATCAGTGTAGTCAGGCTAATACCTATCTCACAGGGGTATCCAGAGGATTAAAAACTAGATTTTTATAAAGCTCTTTGGAGATTCTTGGATAAAAGGGGCTGCCTAGGCCCACAGCATTCTTATCTCCCCAGTTGCCACGGAGCCAGCGATTTCCCATGGTATGCTGCACCAACCGGAAAAAAAGCAAGGGTGAGCTGTGGAAAATAGGAACACTGGCAACTGGAAGTAGCAGATAGCAATAGCCGGCATGAACCACACAGACTGCCTCCTGGGAGGCCAGGAGATAGTGAGGATTGTAATTAATGGATGGAGATGTTGATTCTGTTTCGAGGATGACTGTGGCATTGCAAATTGGTAAAATTACACAGTTTGTATTCTGTAATTTTGTTTGACTAAAAAACATTAACTAGTAAAATTGCCTCTAGGAAAACTCAAAAGAAGCAGAACATCAAAATATGTAATGTGAACAGCTTAGCATTGAACTTGAAAGGTATCCTGCAGTTAACTGTTTCATTCATAGGCAAGGAATTTCCACAAACCAAGTTAAGTAAGTGTTCTCTATAGAGATCCTGCTGGGTTTTGCCTATGGGTAAAGATGTCGAATAAGGCATTGCTAGGGGGTGAAGGTCTTTAACTTCTACCAGTTACATTGTTTTAAATAACAGGATGCATGCCACATAGTGAATTTCTTTAGTTTAAATAAGCCACATATTGGCATTTACAGAGCTATACATTTCAAAAGCCCCATTTTGTAAATATCGCCTCCAAAACCACATATTTCTCTTCCCTACATAAAAATTAATTAGGTATTCCATATTGCTATGATATGATATAATGGCATTAATCTTCCATATGTGGGTGGCAGAATTGGATGATAGAATAATTCCCATCCCTTTCTATTCCCTGATGGTGGGAAAAAAATCACCAAAAGAAAATAAAATGCAGGGGCCAAGGAAGAATATGGGGATAGAGAGGAGAAATCAATAAATACCTAAATTATTTAAAGAAAAGCTACTGTTGAGTGTCTTACTGTCATACATCATACCCTGGATCTGAAAGCAGACTGGTGAATTGTCTCCAGCCTGCATTGGCTTGGGCACTCTCTCCAGCATGCTCATTAGCTGCTCCAAGTCCAGGCTCCCTGTTAGAAAGGCAGGGATCACAGCAGGGAAGTTCTTTCCTGATTCTCACATTCCTGCTCTATCTTAGCAAAGCTTCACAAAGCCTTTTCTGGCAGCTCATTAGTAGGTGCACTGATGCATAAGAGACAGTCATTAGAAGTGTTTTTCAACATTGGCTTTTGATCAGGTGACTAGGAGCATCGTGAAGACATTTACTTACATTGTTTTCCATAAGAGATTCTGTTGCTATATTGAGAATGACATACATAAAAATGTTGAAAACGAGCTTGACCTTTCTATGACAAAAGGGGAGAAGAAAGAGAAACGCCATCAGTTCCCTGAATCTTGCCTTTATATTATCAATTATGACGTAACAGATGTGTGGACTAAGCCCTCAGCAACTGCTCTCTTTTACTTTTAATAATCTAAGCTAAGTTCAAACCTATAATTTGATTTAGGGTTATGACAAGGGGACACTAGTGAGAACAAATGTAAATAAAATGCCAAAGCTTTATGCTCACTAATGCCGGTCCTTTCTTTTTCTCCATAATGGCAGATTTTCCAAATAAGGGAAAGACTCCTTCTCTACAGTCATATAAGAGATTTAAAGAGTTAATTTGAAAGCTGAAAAATATCAAAAAGAGTTTTAATGATAAAAAAATTCTTAAGGCTGCAAAAATATTGGATATACATGTATGTGTATATATGAGACATAAGACATTGTACCTGGCAAAAACCTACTGGCCCAAAGAAATGCTCATACTGAGATAAGACAGAGCTTGTCATTGCCTTATGTGTGATCTGCTTGAATCTAAAGACGGTTTTAATGGTTAATTGTACTTTTCCCTAATAAGTTTTTTTTCTGCATGTACTATTTATATTTATCATTTTTAATGACTAGCATTCTTTCATCTTCTTTCCCAAATGTTGGCCTTGTCTAGCTTTAGTTTAATGATGATTATTATTTCATCAGCTCACAGGATACATGTTTAGCCCTGACTATTCACGGAGACAAGAAAATCATGCTATGTACAAATGTTGACAAGTAACTCAAAAGTATGGGGAGACTTCTTTGTCAAACTTACTGAAACAAAGTGCATCAGCTTAATCAGCTCTGTTCTTGGCAGTGCAGGACCATGGCATGCCAATTACATAAACTTTCAAGGAAGTGAAGACTCCTGCTGACTAATTCACTGTTGATTGTTTTCCGCTGCTTGGCTTTGAGTGCTTGCTTGTTAAGACCTAAAAGGGGGGGGGAGGGTAGAAAAATAGAAAGAAAGAAATAAGGGAGCGAAAGAGGGGGCAAAACCTGTAGGAATTATCTCCTTGCGTCAACCACTCTTATGATTGCCAGCAATTAGTTAAGCTTCCTGGCGGTAAAATGGCAAGATGGAACTTGACCAAATACAATGTGTAGAGCTCACAGGCATCTGCCCCGGCTGAAAGACATTACAATGTTTGTTAACCTTACAGGTCATTCCTGATTCACTTCTGCAGACAGAAAACAAGATTTATATAACACAGATCAATACTGCCCTAAGACTTTCGCCATTGAGGATGCTAGATTGAGGCACTTCTCTTTATCAGTTTACCATGACACTAATGTATTTTGCCTGTTTTGCCTGGGCAGTGATGAATCTGTTGGCAAGAGAAAACAAATAAGTTTTGTTGTTGAGAGACATGTTGTCCATGATTTGTCTCAGCAGACATGCCAACTTGCCGGCCAATTCATTTCCTATTTAATTTAAGTGGCATATCTGTCTTCCCCTTTCAGGTATGTCTTTTGTCTACTGCACAACCACACTGGCAGTGCTCTGAGAGACTCTGCAGTAGATCTCTGCAGGAGATTGACACAGCAGAGTCAGGAACAAAATCTGCTATCATTTCCAGAAAAGTGTCTTTGAAATATATAGACACTATCAAAACTGGTGTCTGGTGTGGGAGTTCTTTTAGGAAACATTCAGCAGTGTTTCAAAATTTGTCTGTGAGTTGGATATTATTTTCCAATTACTAATACTTTGAAAATGTCCTGGGACAAACCAGTTTGCTTTTTTTTAAGTGGAGCAGCACATTTTTTTGTGAGACCAAGCAAATATTATCTAATTCTGAAGTATCTGTGTCATTGTGAGAATATTTTATTATTATGTGCTACCAGGAGAAAATGTCTAATTTCTCCATTATCTCAATAAAATCATGCTAACCTTTAACACTTTAGATAGTAGTTATGTAGCAGAGAAATAGTATTTAGGTTGGTTCATTTTAATACAACAATTTAATTTTATGTGACACTTCTTTATAAAAGAAAGATGTATTGCCCTATCAACAAACATCCATGGATTCTAACTAGATACTAATGGAGAAGGCAAGGAATAGATAACTGTACATTTCAAACTATGACAAAACTCAGTCTTCAGGAAAATGTGTCTTGTGTTGAAACTCCAATACACTAACAGGCCTTAAGCAATGGAACAGTTAAAAGAGATCAGAACAGTCCATAAATGCGCTGGCTAAATCCCTGTGTCAGAACACATTAATTATAGCAGTCAGTTTACCTTCCTCCTTCATAACATTTTTTGATTAAAATTTCACACATTACAATGATATGTGTCTTTTCTACAAGCTGTGAAATTTACTCAGCCATCAGTGGGTTTGGATTTTATTCCTAAGAAGCTTGTAGTACATAAAAAGTTGACTTATGATCTCTGAATAGTGAAATCAAAGACAGCTTCCTTTGGCTAGATTTAGAATTTTATACCAGCAGAGATGCTGGAGAGCAAAACATTCATTAGTAATATTGTACCCCAAAAAGCAATAACTTCTCTCTTAATATGTTGCCTCAAAATTTATAACTGCAAGGCTTAATTAAGCTGTAGATTATGGCTTGAAAGGTATATTCAATGTAATGAATCCCCAAAGATGAAAAATAAACAATAAAAGATAATCAAAACATTTATCTATGTAATGGATTTATAAAGTTATATCATAAATGTTATTTAACAGATGTGCAAATATTAATAAAACAATGTGATGATAATTGTGGACACAGGGAAATCCCTTTCTGAACTGACATGTAGTCTTTCCTCGTGTAAGTCTTATAATTAAAGAATGTAAGTTCATAAATCTAACCATTTTGAAATCCTATTTTATTTTAAAGGTGAATAGTTAGAGTTTTAGGTTCTATATTTAATAATACAAAAATGTTCTACCCTTTAAAAAGTAAATGATTTAATAAAATAACCTCATATCAGGATTCCTCCAGTTTTTCACCATTTATCATGTCTTAATAGCCTAGAATTTCTCTTTTGGAATGATGTCATTGACTGGAATTACTTAGAAATTTAAACTATGGACATGGATGCATATATGCCTGACTACACATGTGTTAACCTAACTCTAAGGTTATCATAGTTAATCTGTAGCTTACTTGTGTGGTGATACCTTGTTTGTACAAATAAAGCATGTCTGAAGGACAGAGGGTGGAGTTTGCCACTAGCTAACAGGTATAGAGGAAATGAGATGGCTAGGTGGAGACAGCAAGTGAGATGACTGGGAGAAGAAAGGATTATAGGCAGGAGGAAACAGGAACTCCCTCTCTTTTCAGCTGGGAAGTTGTTGAGGTAAGGTATGGCTGTTCTTGATCTCTCTGATCGACTCCAAGCTTTTATTATTAAGACATATTAGAACTTGACCTACATACTTATTTTAGTTCATCTCATTTTTCACTTCCTTGTCCTTGAACATGAAGAAGTACTAGTGTCAGGCTTTTACAAAGTTTCTGTAAAGTCTTATGTATCCTCTTACTCTTTATCTCTCAAATAATGCAAGCAAGACTAAGAATAATGATTCACTCACAGAAGTCATAGCTTTGACTGTTACTGGAATGTAATAGAGGGAGTGTGTACACCTGATCACTAGAAGGCATTGCTCTTCTTGTTGAGATTTCCTAAGAAGCTATAATTTCATCAGTTTGTTCAACATTGTGTCAAGGTCTTTTGGCATATGTGTCCATCCCCACTTTATGCAGAACTCCTCTTCTTTGGAGATGAATTTATCCCAGTGATTGCTCTTACTGTCAGAAAGCTAAACATGACCTAGTTTCCCAACATCCTGTTTGGAGAAATCCTCACCATTTCCTTCAGTTGATCTGAGGCCTGGAGTTTGAGTGATGCAACTCAGATAACTTGAGTATAGAGAGAAGGAAGCAATGATCCAAGAGATACTCAACATGGAGAATCCTGTATACCCCCAGAGACAGAAGTATTTCTTAAACTTTAATATAAACAGAATCACATATGGAGGAGTTTCCAAACATACTTCTAAGCCCCTGAAGTCAGGATTCCTCATACAATAGACATAGGGTAGGACCAAAGACATTATGTTAAATAATAAATTGATGCTGATACTGGCTTGTAGTCAAATGATTATCTTAGAGAAGCACTAGTTGATGCTATATCTCAGCAGCCGAAACTTAGAATACGTGAAGCTGTCAGGGCTCCATGGAAAACCACCTTCTTCAATTTTTTGGTCTTAGTTTACCATTGTGTGTTGAGATTCATCCTGAGTCCTGTCCTAATATGCTTCATGTTGTGCAAAATAGTGTTTTTGATCTGAATGTACTTTGCCTTGAGTGTCTGTGTTCCAAGCAGCATTTCATTCCATCTCCAAGCTAGAGGGTGACCACATGGCTGGTTGGATACTGTGAACACCAACATCTATTCAGTACCACCAATGGCATGCAGTTTGATAATGAACATTTCTGGAAGTATAAAGGTTGTAATACTATACATTTATTGGGATGAATTTGATAATAGAAACATGTGGGCATCGTAAAATACTGTCTTGCAGCCCAGCTGGGTCATTACTGGTATATATGATCACCCAATTTGCCTTAAGCTGACATGCTATCCACCAGTCTGGGAAGCAGTGTTCATCCATCTTCCACCCATGTTATTTGGGATCCATCTTGCTCTTTCACTTGCACAATTAACCTCAAGTATGCATATCTATTGAAACCTGTGACCTGGTATCAGTCTCATTTGCTGTGGCTTCACCAGAAGAGCTTAGATAGGTTACATACCTCATTACCACAAACACAGCTTTGCCTTTTCATATGTTTTCTAGCTTTGGTTCTCCAGGCCTCTTTGAGACTCCATACACCTTTAACAATATGTATATGTAGTGGTTCTGCGGCCCTACACACACATACTTATGGCTATATCTGGTTTGTTATCTGCTTATGATAAGAATGGTATTTTCTACCATTGTACAGACAAACTCACCGAGGTTGTGACAGAATACACAAGACCGGTGCAAGATCATATCACTTAAAATTCCAGCATGGAGGGGATGGTGTTCCATAAGTCCTACCACTAACTGAGGAGGTATTGACTACTGAATGCAATTGAGTGAGAGAAAGCATGTTTTCTTGAATGATGTGTTATATGAGATGCTTCCTATTGACATGGGAGGTCCTTCTATATGCTGTGAATGTGTTGCTTTCATTGGTTGATAAATAAAGCTGATTTGGTCAATTGCCAGGTAGAATAGAGCCAGGTGGGGATTCCAAACAAAGACATAGAGAGAAAGAAGGTAGAGTCAGGGAGACACCGTGTAGTGCTAGAGAAGCAAGATGTGAGGTAACAAGTCGCAAGCATCTTGGTAAAATATGAACTAAATAGGTTATTTTAATTGTGAGGCCTATTTTAATTGTGAGACCTAGTCAGTATTATGCCTGAGCCATTGGAAAAATAATTACAATATTAAGCATGAGAGTGTTTATTCAGGAACAGATAGGTGGGAGACAAACCTCCATTTATAACCCCTGTTGCAATAGAGGACCCTACACCCATGTATATATTGACAGCACCAGGAAAAAGGGGGCTGAGGTTGAAATGGCATTAAATACAATATTCATGTATGAAACTCTCAAATGATAACAAACTTATTCAGAGAAGAATTGCAAGTGACTATAATAATTTCTTAACTTCAAAAGCAAAGAGAACCTATGTTTAGCTAGGAAAGTGGGATGCATAGTCCAGTGAATTAATTCCAATGAAACCATTGTACCTTGTGATTTTATTGCTCTACAATGAATTCCAGCATTGTGGAAAGACACAGATGTGTTTTTGACGTGATGTACTCATGACACCTTGGAAAAGTAGCTTGATCTCTAGGAAGTCAAATTCATTTCTTTTTCTTCCTTGGAAATACATGTTTTGACTCAAAAGCAATGTAGCAAAAATACAGTTTTGACCCCTGCATCTCTTTTCCCAACATTAACCATGTGCTCTTCTTTGTGGATTCATCCTGGAAGATTCGATCATGTAGCAGCATCTTCCACATCAGTACACCCAAAGGAAACCCAATCTCTCTTGGTCCTCAAAACACTTCATTGGCCAAAGTATTGCCAGGGCTGGAGATTATTATTTAAATTTCCATAGACCTTTATTCAGCCTTTTACAGATTTGGATAAATATGACAGGTAAAATTATTGAAAATTATTTTGAGTCATTAATTTTGCATCATTACTGGAAAAAATCAAATAACTTTCACGTTGTCACTCTACTATTGAGTTATTGGTGTGTGTGTGTGTGTGTGTACGTGTGTGTGTGTAATCAAAACATTCTTTGGAGCTAGGATTGGTTTAAATATTTGTGTGACTTCACTTGGGCCACTAAATAGACTCAGTGACAAATATTCGAGTGCAAATATTTTATTTGGAAACTCAACCAGGAACCACTTTAAGGCATCAAACATGAGACAGAGACTCTAAACAAGCCAGTAAATTTTAAAAGTTCATAAATGAGCCGGTTCCAATGTTGCAGTGTATAGTCTATGCATTAATTCTTCAAGGAAACATCATGTGTATGTGCTTTATCAGTAAGAAAAATATTGTATGCAATATCATATAAATACCATTTTTTTACCATGACAGATTTTTTAACATTATTTAACTACTCCAATAATATTCCTTTTGAAAATTAACAATGCTTTTTGCCTGCCAATTTTTACATCAAAGCTGACCAGGCTGCTCCTACTCTGGAATTTTAAACAAAAATCTAATTAAGTCAACCAAGTTGGCTGGATAGGGTTAGGCTGGTCCCTCAACACACATTGCTCGGCTGCTCTCCTGGAAGAAGGCTGTGCGTTGTTTTCAGCTGCAGTTTTCTCCTGGCTGGCCCTTGATCACGCCTAACGATCCCCAGCTGTATTGGTTCCCCGCCTGCTTTAACCCCAATTGGCCTGGCTTCACATCTCAGCAGTGTCTGGAGAACAAATGAAGCCAAGCTGACCAGAGCCTCTTTAGTGCAGTCACAGATAATAGATGGAAACTGACATTTAAATAATCCATTTTACTCATCTATATGCGCTAAGAAAATTAGTAATTTGTGCATTAAATAAGAATATAAGATAATAATGTTGCATGTTTTCACTTTGAACATCAGTTTTACATCTTTCTCATCCAGTTTGGTATTTGAAGATGTTTACAGACCTGGAAATCTGGGGAAGTATTTGTGGCTGAAAGGATGCCATAGACAGGTCAGAACTGGATTCTGATGGGGAACATCCCTGTAAGCTACTCATTTCTAAAACTGACCTTCTTCTAGGATCTTTATAAGATACATAGAAAATATAAGGAATAGCTATCATCATTAAGTCATATATCTACCAGAGATAAAGACTGCCAAAGAGTTTAAGTTAGTTTTACCTGGCTATTATCTCATTAGCAGATATGAAACCAATACAGACATCAGGTCAAACTATTAATAAACAAATAGGTGTCTACATTTTGATACAGATATTTAGCTAATGTCACTCAACCAACAAAATGTACCAAAATATTTGTTGATACATTCACTGAGATATACTCTGCAATGTAGGCTCATATTGGAAATCATAATAGCTTCAAGTGTTTTTCCTAAATTACAACAGAAAGAAAACACAGATGTACTTCGACACTCTCCCTAATTCAGGTGATGGTTTTAAGTTGCCAGCAGACTCCTGAGCAAAGTAATCATCTGCCCCCAAATCAGTTCCTTCACTATTCAGAGCACACAGTAAGAGAAGTAGAGAAAAGGCGAAAAAATCAATTGGAATGTGCTGATGTACTCAGTTAACTTTTCTGAGGTAGTTTTCTCAGCATGTACAAATGATATATAATAAGCACAATGTTACATTTTATAAGAATTATCTAACTTAAGTTTTTCTTTTCTTTAGACAAATGAAGATAAGCTGAAATGCAAAGTTATATGTAATGTGTATTTATTAAATTCAAGTTTCCCTTACATTTATGTTTTCATGTTATAGGTATATATCCATGTATACATTTATTTATGGCTTTGTATGTATTTGTGTTATTGTGATGTATTCTGAGAAATAAAGTATGTAATTTATAAATAAACACATGGAGTATGTAAGTGGAGCTTTTTGCTTTGTCCTATGTTACAAAATGAATCTTTTACTACCCACTTAAAAGAAAAATTAAGTTGTGGGACCTAACCTCAGATGACACATAGATACACATAGATATTGTGACACATTCTAAATTTACCTTTGTTACTTATAGTGAAGGATACACACAAGTTGAGCATGGAGGTTATTACAAGTATTCTGAACAAAGGGAGGCGGATTCAGAGAGACCAGGAGTTCCAATTTCCATTGGAACTGTATAGAATAAGAGGTCAGTTTAGAAGACTGCTTGGAAACCCCACCCCCACCAAACAAAAGCAAAAAACAAAAACAAAAACACAGGAATGTTAGCTAAATAGGGTTGCTTCATAGAAGTTTAATTATCCCATTGTCTTTCCTGTAGAAACAGTTTTCATCCACTTACTTATGCTCCAATGTAGATCTCATTTCTGACATTTATATCGTGAAACTCTCTTGACAACTGAACTGAGCTCATCATCTCAAGTTTCTGTATTTCTGGCTAACAGAAGATTTCCCTATAAGCTTATGCTTGTAATGTCTCAATTGGTTTCTCTGTGAAAGATTATCCTATCAACAATGGTTTCTAATAATTGTAGAAGAACCAGTGCATTTGGAGTTATGGCAGTAGCATCAAGACTGTTTCGTACCTACAGTCTTCGATTTTATACTTTTGCCACGCAAAACAGATGTACAGTGTAAAGCACTTTAGAATTTTGAAATGCAAAGGACTGTCTAGCTGTAAGACTTAGTCATTCACCATATGTCTAGGAAGGCCAACATCTGAACTTGACTTGCTGAAAGGGTTTTGCAGCAAATGGATCAGAGTGCTCTTCATTCAGGTCTGCTGGGGATAATGTGTCCAAAGTAAATACCCACAAGGCCTTCCTTCTACTAAGTTCACCACCTGAATTATCCTCTCTCTGTGAAGGATTAATTTTCTAAATGCCTATGAATTTAAAACTAGAAATTGCCTGGTACAGATTAATAAAGAGTTTAGCTGTAGGGCAATCAGCTGTACTTTTTCTAATCAAGCTCAATATACTCAAAGTACCCTTTTAAGATTCTAATAGTTCACTGAATGTATTCGAAGTCATGTGGGCATGTCACCATACAAATAGCTTTATCAGAAAAATTTCTAGATTAAAAGAACCTGAGTCTTCTGTCCCCAGAATGTGTGTAGGAAACTTGTGAGAACTGAGGACCTGCAGTGTCTGGGCTCAAGGCACAGCACACATTTTGTACCATGTTTTCTGTCTGAACACAAATATGCTGGCAGGTATGCTAAGCACACTCTATTTTTGTGTTAAACGTAACCTGAAATGGCATTTTCTAAGAGTTTTAACAGAATTGTAGTCACACTTGGCTTGCACTTTTTTCCTCCTTTCTTTACCTTTTCTTTCCTCATGCTTTGTTTTCTTTCTTTTATAACCTCAGGTGAAAAGAGAGTTAAATGAAAGGAGTGAGTTAAATTCCTCAGGTCATGATACATTATCATCTTCCATCACTGCAAGGCTAAGTCTGTCTTGTTTTGTTTACTTCTCCATCCTATTACTGATTGTTTCCTCTTCTTTTTCCTTCAAGGTATGCATGAAGTTAAAGATGGAAGTATAATTGAAATACTTTGAAAGATTCTTTGATAGATTGCTTAAGGTATGTTGTGATTTATTGTTTTCATTAGGTAGCATCTATCACAAAAGAGTCATAGATCTTTGCTCTGTGTGTATGTGTGTGTGTCTGTGTGTTCGTGTGTTTGGTGTATGTTTGTGTGTGTGTTCCTTATCATAAATTTAATGGTTTCTTCTTTTTCTATGGATTAGTAGTCTGTTTCTTTTTTACTCCTTAAGGGTGATCATCCACATACCTACTTACCTCCATTTCTGACATAAGTATTGTCCGTATTTCCTTAAGTACTTAACAAGAATTTTTTTGGAATAGGTATACAGGAGCAGAACTGTAGACTCAAGGTTAGAGGTATTTGCATCACACACTGAATACAATTATTAAAAAATAATATTAGTATCTTTTCTGATAGTGAATAAAACTGAACCTGGATCACATTACACAAAATAAATTATAATAAAATACCTCTTTATAGAAGCTAGTACTTTGTGTTTTTGGAGGAATATATGATAAATTCTTCATGTTTTTTTGGATTATAATAGGACTCTTTTTGTATATGTGTGATATTTCTGTATGTATTTGTTTATGTGAGGCAGGGTCTCTACATGTAACCCTGGCTGCCTGCAAGTTACAGAGATCTCATTGCTGGGATTAAATGTATACACCATCATGCCTAGCTATATCACTTTTTAACATGTACATAGAAGTTTCTAGAATAATATGTCTGGTTAACCTTGCTTGAGTAGTCTTAAACATTTGAAATGTCATTTGCAAGTTATGTTTTACCTTATTTATACACTACTATTGGAATCTTGTTTTTCCAGCACTTCATACAAGGCTTTTATTCTAACACTAACCAATAACTATTAACAACTGAATAACAGATACTGGTAGGTAAGGGTAATTTATTTTTATCAAACAAAGTATTGGTAGGTTGTCTATACATACATTATATAAAATATGTTCTGTTATATTGTTGCTTATATTCCTGTTACACTTTTAAAATTAAATGCAGCTAGGTTTTAAAAAATCATAATTTTCAGACTGGAGAGATGGCTCAGCATTTAGGACCATTTGTTCTTATAGTAGATCTATGTTTAATCTCTGGAATTTACATGGTGGTTCACAAACATCTGTAGCACCAGTTCCATGGAATCCAAGCCCTTTTCTAAGGTACTCAGACACTGGGTATGCATGTGGTACAAATACCCATGTGCAGACAAAACATACATATAAACATAAGATAAATAAACATAAAAATATAAAATAAATAAACATAAAAATACAAGTCTTCATGTTATGCTGTGTAAAGAAGAAGAAATTAGATGCTATAAACAAGCATAGTTTCATAAGATGATAATGAGAGGCTGAAAAGTAAATGAAATGAAACATTATAACATCTTTCAAACATATGAGAATTTTCCGAGTTTATCAAATCATAATTCTTAATATGAGAAGTTCTTTAATGTTTATGATACTAATAAGCTCAAAATCTATCATAAGGATGAGAAGAGGAGATTTTGTATAATGAGTCTGCATGTAAGATTCTTCTTTCATTATCACAGACATAGCAGGGAGGCCGAATGTGGCCAATGGTTCTCTTTCTAGGCTGAAGAGAGAAGGATGAAGGAACCCGGGGAAGGTCTGGGAACACTTGCATTTGCTTTGATCCTCACAAACACCATCAAGCAGACCTCTCCTGAGAAACAACATATGTGAACGGGAAAGGTACTCGTGATGTGGAGTGTGTTCCTTAACCCTGGAATAAAACAAAGAGAGTAGGTCCACACAGTCGTGAACTTTGTATCTTGAGTTCATTAACTATGTGTTCTCACCAGTGTCGTCACCAGTTACAGATGTGCAAGGAAATGTTTCCTGCTGAACTTCAATGCCATGTCTCAGGCAGAACTTAATGGCAGAAACTAACCAGACAGTCCAGGTAGTCCCTCTGGAGAGCACGCCCGGGAGAGCAATGCAAGAAATTAGAGCCTGATCATTCTCAAAGACTTCAGCACACGGATTTGAAACTGACTAGCAACTCTTACATCTCTGAGTTTATAATATGATTTGTGTTTTTTTAAAATATAATTTTATTTAAATTAGAAACAAGCTTGCTTCACAGGTCAATCCCAACTCCCTTTCCCTCCCCTCCTCCCTTGTCCCTCCACCAGACCCGGGACCCCCTTACCCAATCCACACACCGTTCCCCAGGAGTGTGAGGCCCTTCATGGGGGATATCCAGAGTCTGTCATTTCATCTAGGACAGGGCCTAGACCCTCCCCTATGTGTCCAGGCTGAGAGAGCATTCCTCCATTTGGAATGGGCTCCCAAAGTTCATTCGTAGGCCATGCTTTTCATAGATAATTACAGATTTAATTTTATACATGATGTGTAGACAAAAACACATCAAGCAGGAAGTTTTCAAACACATTCAGGGTCTTCTTTTATTTGTAATGCTATAAACTGCTTCAAAAACTACAAAGAAGCAATGGCTAACAATTGGAACATTTTAATCACATTTTCACATGATAGAAATATGATATAATTTAAATATATTTGTTAAAATAAAATATTATTGCTATTAATATTTTCTTTTTATTAATGAAATTGATCCAAACCACATTACACAAATCACATCTTTGTAAAACTAGTGTTGAACAATATCAGAGTATATTATAGAAGAGAATTATGCAATAAGACCTCAGAATAATTATTCCTTTAATACAATCTAATTTATTATAGCAACTAAAAGACATTGTTACTTAAAGTTAAAGCTATAGGAAATGTATGCAAATTTTCAAAGTTACAGTGAACACATGGATTAATATTATATCAAACCTGTAAGATTTGGACATTAATTTAAGATATTATAATACTATTGTCAACTTAAATATATAAGTTATGGAATGCTTTGATTATTCCAGAAGAAAAATTGTTTAAACCATAGTCAACCGACATTTGCAGAATATAAATAGGCAAATATTGCAGAGTTTACACAATTTGTGGAACCACTGTGGTTTTGAGTGTTTTGTCTTTCAGTCATTTTCTTGTTTATAGAAACACTACTTAAATTCATTTTTGCTATGTATGTCTTCTATGTAGAATCAAACATGATTGAGTAAATACCATATAAATATATGTCCATAAATAGACACTATCTATAAAAGACATATTCATGGCTTCAAATCCTGACAAAAACTAAAGAAAACTTTGCAAAGGGCTCCCCAAGAATATCTAAGCATCATGACATCCATTAACAAAGTAAAGATGTTCATAAGATTATCACAACTAAGGTTATACTCATAGCCATAGAGAAGTTTCATTTTATGTGTGTTTACAAAATTGATTAGCACATGACTTTATGTGTAGTGTTTTCATGAAATGGTGTCAATCAGGGTAAACACAAGAAAGTGCTGAAAATAAGAGTAGGCAATAATGGAGTATTCTGCAGTTTTTTAGAACTTTTTCTTGTTTGTTTGTTGCTTTTGAGGCTCTGAAGTTTTAGGCAAGAAAGATCATGAAATTGAGGTGTGAAAATTCAAATAGCAGTTAATTAGTTTAGTTAGACTGTTAACAGGAACATAATGGGTTCTCAGCTTTTCCTCTTCTTTATTCTCTGGCTTTAGGCAATTATACACCAGCACTTCTTGGGCAAGTTATTGTGTGCAATTTCTGAAAATGAAATGCTTGCACACTTAAGCCCAATCTAATTAATTCATTTTATTGAAATTGTTTATTCATCTCAAATTCAATTGAGCCTACCGTGACCATTCTTGAGCTCATTCATCCAGCATTGTCTTTCATGTCGAAGTAATTCATCTTTCTTTCCATTGGTGAGAGAAGAAAGATTATCTGATGAACATTATGCAATTTAAAAACACTAAATTTACCAAAGAAAGTTGTGTTTATTGATATTTATTTGCACATACAGAAACTACATGTGTTTAAATTTTCTTTCTAAAATTTTATGATTTATAATTTTCTTGTAGTGAACACATTGAAGGAATCTAAATCAAAAACTGAGTGACATATTTTCTATTTTTTAATGGAGTTAGGATGAGGATATTCAGAGATGATTTCTATTACCTACTATTATGAAACTGTAAACAAAAGCCTCATTGGTACATCATAAGGAATTGTAACGTACATAAGGGATAATTGTAAACTATCTTTTTGTTTGTGTTTTTGAATTCCTAAATAGTGACCTATCAAAAAAATTTTTTACATCCAAAGGGCCCCTTTATAGGTGAGTATAAAACAGATTAAAAAATGTTGGGGAATTATAGATATTCACAACATGCAGGCTTCCTGCCATTCCTTTATGTAAAGTTTGGGAAAGTTATCTAAACATTAACATTTGGGTTCATAAAAGTTGAAATTGTATGAAATACTCATAATATGTAGCATAGTATAGTCTGGCTAGTAAAAGACAAATATAATGATTCTGTCACTACAATTGTGAGTTCTGAATGTGGCACTCCAGCCTCTACTTTATTAGTCAATGTCAGAGAAATAATGTAAATGCCAGTCAAAGATGTGTATGTAATTCTAAAAGAAGAAATAAACATTGTCATGCACAGCAGGGAACATCCATGATTTCAAGAGATCTATCTTTTGTCTTTCTTTTTAGTCTTCTCAAAATCTCACAATATTGTCTGGATGCAAAATAAATATCCTATAGTTGACTCCAGTACAACAGTGTGTTATATTATGAATGACCACAATTATGATCAGTATGGAGCAGGATAGAATAAGAATTAATCTTATATATCCTTAGTATTCTGAAGGAAATTATGATTAGAATACCTGGATTACATTAGAAGGAAATGAGAGTGTAGATAAGGCAGGAGGCAGTAGAACAGGGCAAAATGTTTGTAGAGCTCCGTGGAAAAACTAAGACAACTGCAGATATCTGCAGTTCTCACTGTGCAACACTCACTGCTAAGCCTGTCTACATTTTAAGAGTTTAACTCAAAAGCTGGCCTTTTCTTTTCTCCCTTTCTATCTGAGTTTTGGAAACTGGCCAAACCACAAGAACAATTTCCCTGACATCCTGGACTCTTACAATATTTCCCTGAAGACCACCACCCATTTGAGCCTTACACTTGCTTGTAGGTCTTCAGGAAAGTATTTGCTGGAGTTTTTACTTTAATTCCAACAGGCATGGTTTTCTCATTTTTCACTTTTATATTTCTTGGCTGCTACTGAGATTTAGTTTCCTACCCTGCCCCCCACTTTTATAGCTTTTGTTTTGTTTTCTTTGTTTGTTTTTTCAGAATTCTAATAAAATTGTCCTCAAGCTTCCTTCATACTCCATTTAAAAAGATTTTATTAATTAGACTAGAAACCTATGAATAAAACCCTTTATTTACCTATGTAATACTTGTAAAACTAGGTAAACTTTCCAGTTTAACACACTCTGTATACATTCTTCTTGCAAAAGTAACTAGGAATCTCTTAAGTTATCGGAGGAAAATATTAAAATGTAAACAGCTATGGAACTTGTTGATGTGCCAAGGGAAAGAACACTAGAAACTAATGAATTTCCTTTGGTACATACAGTACTCTTAATTTTTTCATTTGCTGAATATGCATTAAGCAAATTAATCTTTGACACAACAGGTATGAATGTAGTTCATTATTTAAACATAAAGTATATCATTTTTATTTTGTGTTGACTGAATTCAGGTTCATGAGATTAACCCCAGTTAGATATGTCCATTAGGCACAACTGGAATTCAAGAGAGTTATCAACCTACCCCTGGGCTACAAGGGGAAAGATGCAGAAAGACATTCAATAAGACACATGGGCAAAGTCCACCATCACTCTTTGTGGTCTTTGCTTCTGTTTTAAGGCATCTGCTAGATTAATTTCATAGCAGTGATTAAATTATTATCAATATATCTATTTGAAAGATAAATATTTTTAGGAAAAACTTACTCTTTGAAAATACTTGACTTCTATGAAAAACTCTTGCCTACACCCATATTCTTGAAAGCTAGGAAAAGATACAATTTGGAAGAGTGTTGATAGTGACAAATTCAGTTATCTCTAAGACATATACAGGCTGCCCAGGTCTTGCAATCTATTACCACATAGCATAATGCTGTCTACATTGACTGGGCAAGAAATACTTCATTTCACTAGATCACAATCTTATAAGACAGCCTTGTCATTTTAATTTGTCACTCTTTGTCTCCTATATCTCATTGAAGTCTCATCTCCTCAGCCAAGTGCCATAGGCTACTTCTCTCAGAAAAAAAATCCTATCACACTGAATAGAAAAAGGAAAGTCACGAAGAGAAACTTTGTGTCTAAAGACACTCCCAGAGATTCCATTCCCACAGGCATAGCAGGTGGTATAAATACAATTTAAACTGAGACAGAAAAATGAATTGTTGCTTCTATTCCCTGTCTCCAGTGTCTCTAGGAATGTTATATCTGCTGCTTCTACACAGCTATTGATTTGGTATCCCTTATCATCCACAGAACAAAAAGAAAGAGACAAAAGGAAATAGAATATAGAAAGGCCACTGTCTGATATGTGGTCTGAGTCTGAAAGAAACATAGCAATTATGAATTAATGACAGAAAGGCTTCCTCCTTCAGAAAACCTTCCTGTTGACCAAGAAAACAAGTCGCTATTTTGTAGAGCACTTCCAGTCTGCCTCAAGATGTGGTGTAGAAAGACAATTCAGTTTTTATCAGTATGTTTTGGCCTTCTTCTTAACTTTAAACATTTGTAGCATTTGATAAATGTGATACTGTTAACACACTGCATTCCATATTGGTGTATTTCTCCATAGCCCTTTGTTTAAGACTAAGAAAAGATTCTGTGTTTCTAGCTAATAGTGCTAGTCTTGCTTTCCATCTTAGATGACAGCAGAAAGCATAGACACTGCCTGAGATAGTTATAATTCCTTCATAAACTGGGTTCACTATTTAAAACTAGAAACAGACAATATGTGTTTAATTATGCTTATTCTAAGTGTATATTATGAAAATTCTGGGCACTGTTTCAAGGATCTTTGTCGACATCAGATTGGAATTTAGTTCACATCAGCCCTTGCCATTTTCATCAGAATTGGAAAGGAAGATCACAGAAAGAATACTTACTCCTTGGTCTCTTTAGGCTTCCTTTTCGTTCTCTTTCTTTATGTGACTCGTTGCTTAGTTAGTGAACTTCTGGGCACAGAGTGAAGCAACAGTCTTCCCACACTACATGAACATTCAAGGATTTGATAATGCCCTTAAACGTGATCGCCCTCCTTTAAAATGAAAGAAAGTTTAACTGAACTTGAAAGAACAAAGGAAGCTAATTTTAGCCTAGCTACAGAAAACCTTTGTGATATGCCCTGATTTTCTTCATACTTCCCTGGGAAATTCTTATATACAGGTATTAAACTGAGATGACTCAATGTTTGTGTGTATGTCTATCCACTTGTCTTAAAACATTAATGAAAAGTTAAAAATCACAATTTAAGGACTAAATAGAGTATTAAAATCAAGTGCATTTGTTTTTTTCAATTGTCTTTCATGTATGTTTAGTTGCTGTTCAACGGTAGGTGTCTAGAAGCCAGAGATAATTTATGCTTATCTAGGTGCTGTTCTACTAGGTGCTTATCTACATGCCAGTGGGTGTAATGGAGAAGGGTATGTGATGCTCTGACATTTAAATTAAAATTATTTTCATCAACCCAGCAATGGGGAATAAAAAAGAACAAGATATTAAAGACAAATTCAGCAAGATTTGATTCTAGTAACACATAACACAGACAAACATGCTTGGCTTGAGACTTCCTCTTCTTTATTCTGCTTCACTCACTATACACCTGCCAGGACACAGCTCTGTTAAAACCTCTCCTCATTTATTTCTAATTTAAGACTACTATGTGCAAAAGTCCTATTGTCGAATTTTTACCCTCCGTAAATGTAAAATCCAAAGTGAATAAATTTACTATTGTTTGCCCATGTGCACAGGTGGGCACTTAACAAATGCTCTCTGATAAAGATAGCTCTGCATCTGTGTGTTCACCTGCTTGGGAAATTATGGAGCAGCAGGAAGAACTATCCTGAACTGAGTTTCTAAACCTCATATATTCAAAACGGTGTGTCAAAATGTGTTGGAGAAAAGAACATGAAATTTGTTTAAAATAATAAAATATTTCTGTGCACATTACTCACTTGCCAACTCTAGGCAACATACAAAGATGAGTGAGTGGTTATCCAAATATGGATCATAAAGAGGAAAATGAAAGACACGTGACTTTTCTCTTGGTATACTTTTTCTTTTGTTTAAATACATGTTTTGGGTGGTAATAATAGTGTATACTTGCAACTTTTTTACTGGCATGGTTTATATATAATAGCAATAACACACTATAAATCTTCTTTTTTTAAATTTTATTTTCCAGTTTAAATTTAGATAAGAAACAAGGTTGCTTCACAAGTCAGTTCCAGGTCCCTCTCCCATTCCCTCCCTTCCTCCCGTGCCCTCCCCCCCCCGTTATCCCCTCATTTCTCCAGGGAGGGTGAGGCCCATGTTGTTTATACATTTTATAAAGATATACAAACACCACCATAATCCAGTCTTACTATATTGCTGATAATCTAAAATTGTGCCTTGTGCTTGTGACCCACCTGTAGTAATGTCCATGATGTAGACAGTCCATAATATGGCTTGTGTTCCTATTACTGTGTTATAATTTGCATCCTTCTGATTTTATGGAGCGTAACGAACAGTTTTGACTTTCTTGTATAAATAGCCCATCAATTTTAATAGTTAAATAGTACAGCATGGCGCCATATTATCGCATCTTGTTTATCCCTATACCAGTCAACAACCTTTGGACCGCTCCTTTACTTGGGCTATTCTAAACAATATTGTCATGAAGAACTGTACACATATCTTTGCTTAGGAAAGCATCCTAATGTCTCTTGCATAGACTCCCAGGAAAGGAATTTCTAGTTGATATGGTGTGTTTATGTTTAAGTTTCTTAATGATTGCTGAACTTTTCTCTAAAGGACCTGGAACATTTTATGATACTAATAATGATGAAGAAAGATTTTGTTTCTGCCATGTCTTTTCTACCTCTTTATGCTGTGTGTCAGTGATTACAGCCACACAGCTGGTGTATAGTGTTCTATCCTTGTAACTTTACCTCATGTTTGTTTCTTTAGTGGCTTACTAACAGAGCATCTTCTGACAGAAAGCTGATGCCATTAGTAAGTTTTCTTTGTTGTACTTTTCCATTGTTAAACATTTTAATATACCTCCTTTTAATTTAATAATAATTTTATTCTTTCTGTCTTTCACATTATGCTTGTGATCCCATTCATTTCCCTTTACTGTATATCTGCACTCTACCCTTGCAGATCCCCCACCCCAATAAGTACAATTTAAGAGAAAAAGGAAAAGAAAAAATTGTAAAAAAACTCTCATCATGGAAGTTATAGAGTGACATAGTGAGTCATTCAGTACACTCCTTAGTACATATATCTTTACTTCCAAGTGTTCATTGCAAATTGTAAATATCTTTTAGGTATGCTAGAACAACTCCTTTAAGTAAGAGCACTGGATTTCATTATTGTTGGTTAATTGTCACACTTCTGGCTCTGATGAGAGTTCACTGGTGAGAAGCAATATTGTGTGGAATACCATGACCATAGATAAGACATTCTGTAAATCCATGAATGATATATGGCAGAAGCATTACATGCAAGAAAGGAAAATCCATAATCAGAAAATGTATCTGCTCCAGTAAGGAAAATGCATTGTACTTTCCACAGAGCAAGTAGTCCAGTGTAGTCAGTCTACCAAGAGATTATCATCTGGTCACTCTGAGGAATGATCCAACATCAGGGGCTCAATGATTATCACTGCTATTGGCATCTATGGTACACAGAAGTATCTGTAAACAAGTCAACCTTGGTAGGTGGAAGGACATGTTGTTAAACCCATACATAACCTCCATCTCTATCCCCATGGCCATTTTGTTGTGGAACCATTGGTCAATGACTGGGATGGCCTAGGAAAAGAGGCTGACTGTCCACAGAATGTGTTATCCTATCTAATTGATTATTGAATTCTTCTCTGAAGTCACCCTTTGATGAACATTTACCTGGGACAATACCATCTTCACATCCTTCACCTCTTTGGAGAGATCTATCCAGATACTTCTTCCCCATATGTCTGTCTTACCTATTTTCCAATAATGCCCTTTCAAAGTACCTGCTCATCCAGCCAGTCCATTGACTACAGCCCATGAATCAGTGAACAATACCACATTTTGCTATTTTTACTTCCAATTAAAATGTGTGACCATGTGTACTCTCTAAAGTTCTACCCATTGTCAAGATTTCCCTACATCAGTGTCTTTCAGGGTTGTCTCAGATATAGATTGTAATGCTACAGCTGTCTATCTCTAGGCTATGCCTGCATATGTGCAGAACCACCTAGCCTCATCTTCCTTAGACTAATGATCATAGGGCACACCCCATGAGACTACTGGTATATGCTTGGCAGTAAATAGCATTGTAATGCTCATAGGCATTTGGAAAACTATTTCATGTAACTTTTCTTCATGTAAATCTTCTGTAATTCCATGCATCTTTAGGACCTTCTCAAACCTGATCGCATATCTACCACTTCCATTTGGTAATGGATTGCTGCTGTGCACATCCTACTTTATGACTTTTTGGGTCAGATAACTCCCAGTTCATGAGGAGCACATCAGGTTGCATGGTAACTTGGTGATCTATTGTCAAATGTTCAGTTTACACTAAGGCACAATGGGAGGTTAAGATCTGTCTCTCAAAGGCAGAATAGTGTGTAAATGATGGTAATCACTTGATACAAATTCCCAACCGTCTCTTCTGTGATTTAATTATAGGGGCCTGCCAAAGATTCCAAACAGAATCCCTCTCTGCCGTTGACAACTCAAGTACCAAAAGGCCTTCTGGATCATATAGCCTAGTATTGTCCATATTCATATAGTAGTAGCCTGAGTAGCAGCCTGAGCCTATTTAAGAGTCTACTATTCCAGACACAACTCAAGGATACCAGTTTTCCTATCATTTGGTGTATGAGACTGAATAATACTCCAAGCGAAGAATTTTTATCTCCAAAACTCAAATAGGTTCACTAAGTCTTTTACTTCTTTTTGATTGTAAGAGGTTCAGGTGCAATAACTTATACTATACCTCAGACGGAATGTCTTTGCATGCCCCACACCACTGATTTTCACTTAAGTAGAAGGTCCTTGAATTTTGTTTGGATTTACTTCCCATATTCTGATATGCTTATATGTTACCAACAAGTCCAAAGTATTTGGTACCTTCTGTTCACTTGACCCAATCAGTATAAAGTCATCAATATAATGAAAACTTGGAACATTTTGTGGAAGAAATCTCTTTGAACTAAGTTATGTCACAGAGTTAGAAAACTAATATATATTTGAGGTAAAATTGTAAAGGTATACTTCTGGCCCTTTCAACTGAAAGCAAATTGCTTCTAGTAGTCCTTATGGACAAATACCAGGAAAAAGGCATTTGCTGGGTCAATAGTTGTATACTACATACCAAGAGATGTGTTAATTCACAATGACATAACATCTGGTACAGCAGCTACAAATGGAGTCACTACTTGATTGAATTTCTGATAGTCAACTGTTTTTCTTTTAATTTTTGGTTTTTCGAGACAGGGTTTCTCTGCGGCTTTGGAGGCTGTCCTGGAACTTGCTCTGTAGACCAGGCTGGTCCCGAACTCACAGAGATCCACCTGCCTCTGCCTCCCGAGTACTGGGATTAAAGGCGTGCGCCACCAACGCCCGGCCTGATAGTCAACTGTTATTCTTCACAATTCATCTGTGTTTTGGAGTAGCCAGATCATAGGGTTAAAAGGAAGTGTTGTGGGAACCGATACCCCTTCATATATCAAGTCCTTGATGGTGTCACTAGATTTTGCAATTCATTCAGGGATGGGATAATATTTTTGATTCACTATTTTCCCTTGCAGAGGCAGCTCTAAAGGCTCCCATTTAACCTTTTCCACCATAATAGTCTTCACTTAATAGCTTAGGAAACCAGTGGGAGAATTCTACCAAATTCTAAATATGTCTATTCTAACAATGCATTCTGGAACTGGAAAAATAAGTATAGGATGAGTTCTAAGACATACTGTATCTACTTATGAGTTGGTCTTCAGCCCAAACTCCATTATAACCTGATTTCCATAAGCTCCAACATCCACTGGAGGACAATAATGTTTCTTGGGATCTCCTGGCATCAGTGTCAACTCAGATGCAGTATCCAATAGATCCTGGAAAGTCTATTTCCTTTCCCTTTTTGTATAGTTATGCTTGTAAAAGGTAGTAGGTTTCTCTAAGGAAAGGCCTGAAGAAAGGCTACCACTAAAACTCTTAAGTACTTTATCAAGTTCTTTCCTCAGGGGAACTTTTTCAATCCCTTCATGGAGGGTGGTTTCTGGAGTTTCAAAGAGACTCAAATTTATATGTTAGTTTACAGGCCAAGATTCCCTTTGCCACAAATCCAATGTAGTCTTTCTTTCGATTGTTAGAGTCTATTTCTTCTTATACAGATCAAACAAAACACAGTAGGCTTCTTACCCATGCATGAAAACACCATTGTTACTTAGCCACTGCCCAAGGTCCATATGAGTCATGCCACCTTAAAGTCAGTCATTTCGCCTGTGCAGAACATTGCAGGTTAGCACATTATGGATATTGCTTTGTCTATGTTGTTCATTATGATAACTATTATCAGCTTGATGTTAGTGATTTAGAGGCCCTCTTATTTCAGGGCCCAGTTAAACCCACTGCATTTAATTCTTGCAACTGAGTAGCAGTACCTTCGATGTTAAGATCTGGCAAAAGGAAAAGTCCAATAAAAAACTCTTCAAGTGTGCTAGTGCTCCTCTCTCCATTTTGTGTCTTACCAGATTAATGAAGAACAAGACATCTCAACCTTCCGAATGTGTAGAACTCGGTTTAACCAATGTAATCTAGCATTGCCATTTCCCTGAACCTTAAAATCCCTTCATCAAAGCCATGGGATATCAGACATCTTCAACTCATTTTGAGTGGGCCATCATCTGACAAAGGCTTCAGCCAACCATTTATACAAACTTTTTTGTTGTTTTGTTTTTCGAGACAGGTTTTCTTTGCATAGTCCTTCCTGTCCTGGAACTCGCTTTGTAGACTAGGCTTGCCCGAAACTTACAGAGATTTGCCTGTCTCTGTCTCCTGAGTGCTTGAATTAAAGGTGTGCACCACCACTACCCTGCTTCAGACAAATTTTAACACTCTTTTTGACTCTGAAGTATTCCATACTAAATCTAGAACCCCCACTCCAGGCCCATATCAATAAGCTCAGCCTGATAGGCTTTATCTTCTTTTCACTACTTTCTCACACCCTTAAAATCCAAATTTCTTCTTGAATTAATTTATAAATGCTTTGATCTCTTCAGTAGTGTAGCATACCTCCTCATGGGCTATAATTGCTATTTCCCCTCTAGCAGCCTGCTTAGACTTAAGTCTAGTTATAGGCCTAGGGGTAAACATTACTTAGTTCTGAGGGGCACCAGTATTGTCTTTCTTGGCATCTTCAGGGAAAGAAACTGCTGGTTTAGTTAACAAGGAAGGACTAATTTTCTCAGTCAAAGGTCAAAAGCCAGTATTCCAGGGGTTGGGGGTGTGGCCATATCTTCTGCTGAAGGTGGAGAGACTACTTCCACAGATGAAGTAAACTCTTGAGAACCTGAGTAGTCAAATTCTTTTTATTCTGATAAAAATTTGTATTTGCATAGAAACATTCAGAATGTCAACAAAAGAGCTGCTATTTTTTGCAATTATCTTCATATAAGTTACATCACAGATAACTGAAGATGAAACAAAACAAAGCAAAAACAAATCTATCATCCCTGTATATAACTAATTTGTTCTGTGCACCAACAAGAACTGCCTTTAAATTTCCGTGCCAATTTACAGCTCCAGGCTGTACCAGACAAGGTGAGTGGCTACTGAGAACACTACCAGGACAGGATAGGGTGTTAACTATCCAAAAGAAAAATGACACTGTACAGTTTGAAAACAAAACTTGCACAGCCTTAAACTTCATTTTTTTTTCTTTAAAAGGACTAAGTTTTGTATAGGTTGAAATTCTTAGCTTCAATAGGGTTCACCCACACATCCGCATCCCAAGTTACAAGATCCCATCCTTTAAGAATTATGCCCCGACTTTAGCTTATAACACCTTCTGAGACTGGGACTTGAAGTTTTGCTGTCATTCAACTAACCTTGTAAAGAGGGCTTTCGTTTGTTTTCCTGCAACTTGAACTCTGTGGCTGCTGGAGAGAAGATTCTCTTCTACCACACACTTAGAAACTTATAAACTGTTTATGTGCATCTGAACATGGTCAATTTCATCACTGAGTACACGGTTGTTACTCATAGTTTTATCCACAGATGATAGGAGCAACCAAACAGCAGCATTATTTTCCTTTTTTTTTTTTTTTTTTTTTTACAAATAGTCAAGAGCTTTATTCACAAATCTGTTGCCTCTTACAATTAGTGAATCAGGATAATCCAATATGGTTGTCTCATAATTTTTGTTTGTTTGTTTGTTTGTTTGTTTTTTGGTTTTACGAGACAGGGTTTCTCTGTATTGTTTTGGAGGCTGTAGGTCCAGCCCGGCCTTGAACTCACAGAGATCCGCCTGCCTCTGCCTCCCGAGTGCTGGGATTAAAAGCGTGTGCCACCACCAACCGGCCTCCTAATGTTTTTAAGATGGTTCATGCAGTGTGCTTTCAGTTTTCTTGGATCATCTAGGAGAAGTTTCCGTATCTGGAGAGACTTCAGTAACTGTATGTTTGGCAAAAGATAAAGCCTATTTCAGATACTTCATACCTTCATCCTTGTATTTCTGTTGCTCTAGAGCCACTTTGGGTACCAAATCTGTATTGTTCAAGGTTCTCTAGAGAATAGTACTGATATAATGAAAAAGTGTATATATGCCTATGCACATAAACATACACATATGCATACATATGTATATGGCATTTATTAGAATGGCTTACAGATGTTGGCCCAGCTAGCCTATCAGTGGCTGTCTACCAACAAAAGTTCCAAGAATCTAATAGTTATTCAATCCATGAGGCTGTATGTCTTAGCTGGTCTTCAGTATACACTGGAATCCAGAAGAGGGCTCCAATGCTAGTGAATACACTTGCCAGCAAGAACAAGAGAAACCAGGTATAAAGTGCAAGCCACTTTCTTCCATATCCTTTCTGTAGGCTGCCAGCAGAAGTTGTGGCCCAGATTCAAGCTGGATCTTCTTATCACAAAAGACCCGGGTTAAAAGGGTTAAGTGGTTATCTTTCTACATCAAAGGATCTGGATTGAAACTGGATCTTCTCACTTCTAATGATCTCTCACAGCTATACTCTGTGAAGAGTCATCACAATATACTCATATAGATGCTTGTATGTGCATGTATTCAGTTCTGTAAGATTTCATTACAAGTAGAGGCTTGTGTCAAAACTGCAGTCAAAATAAAGTTTAGTTTCATCTCACGCAGTTTTATAAATACACATAATTCCTTCCTTCTTCCAATAAGACACGAATATATGATTGTTAGGAATTTTTGTCCATTTCTTTAGTCTTCTGCTTTCAAAATATTAGGTAAATAGGATTTTACACTGAGTAGGTTTAATGGAATTACCATATTTTTATTATTATTCAAATCATTTTACAACCTTGCTTCAGGTTTCCCTCCATCGTCCCCTCTCAGCGCCTCTCCCCCATCCTCCCTCCTATTCCCCAATCCTCTTGTTGTCCATCTCCATCCTGTGAGTACCAATAAAACATGGCATATCAAGTTGCAGTAAGGCTAAGGATCTCCCCATGTATTAAGGCTGGACAGGGCTACCCAGTATGAAAAGTAGGGTCCCAAAAGCCAGAAAAAAAAACTGGAGACAACACCTGTTCCCAATGTTAGGAGTCCCATAAGAGCACCAAGCTAGACAACTATAACATATATAAAGGAGTTCTAGGTCAGTCTCATGCAGGCTCCCTGGTCCAGTCTCTGCAAGCCCCGATGAGTACAGGTTAGTTGATTGTGTGAGCCTTATTCAGGATGATGTCCCAGAGATTCATGCACTCATTCATTTCTGTTCCTATGTATTCTATGGTGTTTCTCGGTTTGTTTACAGTTTGTGCATTTATATGAATAAAGCTGCTATGACATTCATGTGATGCTCCTAATGTGCCACATAAGCAATGCCATTCCATGTTAACTTTTACTAGAAGTTTTTCTGTATCAGTGTCTAAGAACGCTATGTGAATTACATTGAACACATGAAGAGATTGCAGGAACATAATTCTCTTAGCCATATTGCCTAATCTAGTCCATAAACATATGTCTCTACTCACTCAGATATTCTGTGATTTCTTTCATCTAGTGTAGTTATCAACATACAAACCACACAGATGTGTTAGCTGTGAATTGCAAAGTTTCTTCATGCTCATTGTGAGTAATATATACACTATTTTCTATTTTTGAGTATTGGTATCATAATGTGCAATCTTATTGGCCAAACAGACGCTGAAGTTTATTGAATTTTGTAGATTCCTTAGGACTTTTTTGTGTAACTCTTCTGTCATTGATAAATAGTTCTTGTGTTGCTGTAACGATAAAAGGCACACTTCTTGAGGTAACTATTTATTGTAGAAATTACTCACAAGAGAAAACGGGCAACCCAGATAAGTCAAGCAGTTTACTGCTACCAAACCAGAAGCGGAAAAGAGAATGAGAGACTCTGTTGTTCAGTCTTTTATTCCTACCTCCGTACACGCCTCTAGCCACGCCCAAACGTGGGCCTACCTAGGGGCGTACTTCAAGGCCCTATCATGACCACATCTGTATGTGTCTCTAGTCACGCCCAAAGTAGGTGTGGCTAGCGGCACGGTGAACCGCCCTATCATTACCACATCTATATGTGCCTCTAGAGCCCCAAGTGGCTAATGGCACAGTCCTAAGTTTCCCCCAAATTCTTGTTTTGCAATATGTGTGCCTTTCATTTCATCACATTCCTTTCTATCAGTGGCCAGGACTTCTATAACTTTGTGAATTAGTAAAAGTGAGAGTAGACATTCTTGCAATGCTTTTCATATTATAAACATTTAGTCTTTCACTGATAATTAGCTTGTGAGTTGCACTACTTTGTAAATATTCCATAGTAATATTGTACTGTTTCTATTGTACTGAGTTATTTTATAATAACTAGCTGATAGAAGCTGCCCAATTCTTTTCCTCTCTGTCTTTTTTTTTTTATATGGAGTTTGCAATTCTGTTATAAAGCTAATTGGTCCTTTGTGATATGGCAGTTCACTCCACATGTAACTGGTCCACTCAATATATATATATTTTTTACTTTCTCCATTTTTATTCAATATACTTTTGGTGAGTTCTCAAGCATTTTCCTGGATAGGTAACGCCTTATAGCAATGATACAGTGATGGCGTCAATTTACCAGCTTTCACATCCTCAGTGTTAATTCTCCCACACCTAACACCTTCAGGGCCAGCTCTGCTGCACTGCCCAGATGCAATACAGGACCCGATCTCCCAAGGGTTGCACCTGGCAGGGGACAGAGACAGCTCTCCAGCTATTATGGCCTCAGGGTCAGCTCTCCTGCCTGCTTCAGGTGTTGGGCAACAAAGGGGCATATCCACCTCACCCAGGCCACCACAGTCAGAAGAGCAATAGGGGCAGCTCTCCCATGCTCACAACTTTAGGGATGGTTCACCCACTCCTCTGCCAACAGGGTTGGCTCTATTGTGTTGTCAAGGTGAGGAACAAGGTCCATTTCTCCCAAGTGCTACAACTAGCACGAGGCAGGTCGACTCCCTCACCTACCAAAGGTGGCAAGGTCAAGGTGGGTAGAGCATCCTTCCCTCACCCTCACCACCCTTACCCACACACTCAGACCATCTCCCCTGCGCCTCTGCCAACGGGGTCATCTCTACTGTGTTGCCCAGGTGAGGAAAGGGGCCTGCTTTCCTGAGTTCTGAGGATGGCAAGGAGGGAGTGTCAGTTCCCTTGTCTGTCACAGGCAGTGAGAGACGAGGGGTAAGTGAGGGCATCGCAAACATACATTACCACATGATAGATGAGTAGTGAGGACAGCTTTCCCACTCTCACAACTTTGGGGATGACTCTCCTGCTCTCCTGTGCTACCCAGGTAAGCTGCAGGGCCTCTTCTCCGGAGTGTTGCAGCTGGGGCAGGGGCGGCTCTCCCACTCTTAATACCTCAGAGTCAGTTCTCCCACCTGCCTGAGGCATCGATGGGAGAGGCATCTTCCCTATACATGCTGCCATACGGCACAGGAGTGATGGAGCAATGTCGCCCACGCTCACATTCTTGTGATTGGTTCGCCTGTGCCCTTCTCAGCAGGGGTGACCTCCAGTGTGCTACCCAGGCAAGGTGTAGAGTCCCATTTCCCATCCACTCAATATTTTATGATGTCATGTTGAGCTAAAATTTGCCAAAAAGATTGTTTTATGAGTGCTAATTACAATGTTGGCAAAGAAAGTAAAGAATTAAAAAAAAATGGAGTCTACTGGTAGTTTTTGTTTGTTTGTTTGATCTGATTTTTGTATTACAGTAACATTAGTCTCATAAAAGGAATGGGGAAAGGCTACTTCTATTTTCCACGATGCTTTGTGTGGAATAAGTGGCATGTTCTACTTTAAATGCTTTGCCGAATTTTCCAGTGAAACCAGGAAGACCTAAAGATTGTGTTTCCAGCACCTCAAAACTGCAATTGAAATTGTTTCATAGATGTAATGCTATTCAAATTATCTATGTCAAATTAGTGAGATGTAGTAGTTCTCTTTCCTAGGTTATTTCTTAAGTTCATTAAAATGTTTGTGAGCATAGGTGCCTGAGCATTCCTACTTTATACACAGACATCAGGTAAAGTTGTCAAGGTTCGCTATTTTGGTAGCAGACATTCTTATTTGGAATTTCACTTTTCCTTCATCTGGCTTTGTACATATTTGCAAAATAAAAATAACAATATTCTCAATAACATAATTTTACTTTTCTCAATTTTGTGCATTTCTGATTTTTATAAGTTTTTCTCCCCTTCTTGTTTTACATTTATATTTATTCCTCAATCATTTATTTTAATTACATGTCTATATGTGTGGGTATATGGTGTATGCATGTGTGGTATGTGCGTAGGTGTGCATATATATTCATGTTTATGCCAGAGGAAGACAATAAGCAGTCAGCATTCTCCTGTCTCTACCTTGCAATGTTGGAGCTTCAGGAACCAGGTATGTGCAGCCATGTCTAGCTCTTACATGGGGATTTCAACTCAGGTCATCTTCCTTTGATAGCAAGTATTCTTACTGAGCCCTCTCCACAGCCCTCTTCCTATTTCCCACTCTGAGACAATAGAACAAGAGTGTCCCTTCTCTGTAACAGGCCCTCTCCACACTGTGTAATTTGCAACTACTATTGAAATACTGTGTTTTCATTTTCATTAAATTAACCATTCTGTTTGATTTCCTTTGAGCATTCTCCTTTGATATATGGAGAACTCAAAGTTGAACGGTGTCTTTTCCAAATGCTAGGAAACTTTTCTCTTTCTCTTCTGTCCCTAATAGAACTATGGTCAAATATTATTAGTTTCAATTGTTTAAGTAACCACATATTTAAGATTTTCTGAGTGATTTAAAAGACATTTTTTGTTGTTATCATGGAGAATAACATGAATATCACATGCATGAAGAGTGATCACATTTTGGTCCTGGGATATAAGTTAACCCAAAGAAGTTGCAACTCTAGCATTATTCAGCACAGAGACACATAGAATGATGACAGAATTAGGGTCTGGAGCATTTGTGTCTGTGCGTGTGTGTGTGTGTGTGTGTGTGTGTGTGTGTGTGTGTATGTGTGTAGTAACCATAGCACGTTGTATGGGACCTGAAAGCAAATCAGATATAGCAATCTTTCCTGTGAATATATGTATAGGTCTATTCCATATGTTTTGCTCCACTGTGTTGCTGAGGGATTTTAATTATATCCTTCAGCTCTCCAATAGCCGTATTCATTCAAAATTAGCTATCTTATAATTGTTGTTTTATTGTTAGATTGGAATGAAAGTCACTCTCATCATCTTCTCTACCACCTTTTTGATGTGAACACCATAAATTCTTTTTTTTAAATCTAAGTAATTACTGGAAAACTGTCCTTATTTAATAACGGCTCTGCTATGACCTATCTATAATATGTGAATTATTACAGTATGTCATCTGTTCTTCCTCTATAGCTGGCTCTCTAAAGTCTGTTTAAAATTCTATATCATGCATATTAAACATTAAACAGGCTGATTCTTAATAAAGTTGTTGATATTTGAAACATTAAAGTATCATCCACATTCTATTGTGATTCTTAGGATAATTCTAATAAACAAATTGCTGGGTAAGATGTTACAGTCATTTTAAGGTTTGGTCACCTATTGTCAAAAATCTTCCCAGCAGGATATATTAAGTTTGATCCTTACAGCTACAGTCTTTCCTTGTACCGATTTACACTAAGTTACATAGGATGTCATTGGGGAATTTGTAATGAGTGATTCTATTTTTACTTCTTCATAGTTGGCATTGTTACAAAACACCAAATAATACTAAAGGATTATTGATAATGCTGGTTAAGAAGTGTGTAAATACCCAAGGAGAGAACATATCAAAGCTCTGGGCATCCTTATGTCACAGTGTGTAACATATTAACTGTTTACTCATTTATTCGACCATTTATAAAACATGTGGTAGCAGGATTAAACTGTGTCCCCAAGGAGACATTAACTTGTATTATACTCAAGTATTTATTATTGCAGCATATGTAACAGATAATATTTGTTTACATTTTTAATTACTTACATTTTCAGCCAAGAAAATCTCTGAGGATAATGCTTCATTTACAAGAATGTCCTGGCAAAAGACAGAATAATGTAATCACATATTACCAACAATTCATGACAACCATGCAGTGCGTTTAAAATGACTTCCAAATAAAAGCTTAATTATAGCTAGCTGTAAAAAATTAAACAGAAGATACAATAATGGTACTAAAATTAAATTAAGGAAAAAATCACACAGTACATAGAGATATGAATAGAAATGAAGATACTGAAACTAAATACCTGGCATAGTGTCCATTATGTACTGGAATTCCATTGTTAGAATCTAATTGCTCCTTCCTCAGAACACAGTGTTGGATACAAATGAACCATAAGGATGTATTCACTAATCAGAATTAATGCAAAATATGGAGACAAGAGGAACTTTTTATTAAAAGTCATTTCTACTTTTTCTCTCTTCATGAAGTGGGTGGAGGAGAGGAGGAATGATTGGACATCATTGCATTAATAAGAAGGCATGCTTGACGTGGTCTTTCCCATTTTCTAATTAAACATCCATAACATTCAGTAAATGGGCTGAAAGTATCTAAATTCAACTTCTCATATTGGTTTAAGGCCATGTTTTTGAATGAATATTTTAAAATGTCTATATCTTGTGGCACAGAGTCATAAATTTTTAAAGTGAGAAAATCACATTGGAAATCTAAATGAGGACTATATAATAAATAGATTCAGAACACTGGATGTTAATCTTTGTTGCTAAAGCATTCTCATGCATGATATTGTCTCTGATTTGTGAATTGTAGGAACAATTCAAAACTGTCTTCACAATGTAAAATATGATAAACCTTGTTACTCATATTAGGTTTGTCCACCCACAACTTGGGAAATAAGTGCTGAGCTGCCAGCCTTCTTTTTATTAACAGCACATACATCCCAAGTTACTAACATTTCTTTTAGGAAGTATTATTGGAGTGAAAGAAGAAAATTTGGGCAACATTAAGAGAAATATAGAGAAGGAAATGAGATTGTTTCACACAAGACTTTGAGAAAATGGTATTTGTCAGGTGGAACTAATTTGTGGAATAAAATTAAGGAGATCACACAAAGAATCATACCTGTGGTTTGGGTAATCAATTGATAGCAGTTGAAACTGCATTAACTACTCCAACATGTATGGAGGCATTTTGCACCCTCTTCTCACAGCACGCTGATGACTCATGATGTCTGCCATTGTGATTGTCACCATTGATTTGAAGATGAAAGACAATGAAGTACAAATGGCTTCTTTTGAACACTTTCTGCCTCAGAGGAACAAAGAAGTGGGATCCATGATACACCTTTGGCTTACTCAACATCCTAGAGCTTATTCTCCAGATTCCCATGGACCACTTATGCAAATAAGTCTGCAGACCCAACAGAGGCCTATTGAATCAAACTCTCCTGGGGGAACATCTGAGAGGACGTGTTTTAGACAAAGATCCAGGAGGTCCTTATTAAGAAACTGGGACTTGTTACATCGTGAACAAACTGGGGAAAATATATGTGACTATCATGGGAATTAAATTGAGAACCACAGTCTATAATTTCCAACTTGAAAAAAGGTATATTTTCCTTAACTAATAATATACTTTCATCTTTAATTCAAGTCCAAGGTCAAACACTTCAAATTTTGCTTTTGTTAGTTTAGTGAATCTGGTTTATTTAAGCTAGCCAACGATGAAAACAACATTGAGTTTCTTATTCATTTGTGATAAAGAACAATTAATTCCAAGAGAATTTCTTGAGACTATCCTGCTTTTAAATTAGCATTCTCTGCATTTTTTCTAATAACAGGTACAATTACTAACTACAGAAGGAAGTGAGGCACACTTCCCTTGTTAAGGCGCTATCCCAATTTCACCTGCACAACTTTGAACCACAATACATGATAAGAGAACCATGATTTTATGCTTCTAATTAGAAGTATAAGCTTCTATGTAGACAAATGACCTAAATTATGTGGATAAAAAGTACATTTTTAATAGCATACAACATTGAGGTCAAGATGAGCCAAAGAAACTTTCCTAATAGAGGCCATACAAGAATAAAATGTGTTGGGTGAAAAAACAATATTCAAAACGTGGGAAGAGAAGAGCTTTGCTTAGATGCAAGGAAGCAAAAGAGAGTCACTAAGTAAGGTGCCTTGATGCTTTTGTCCCCTGTTTATTTGTCATAACCAAAGGTAATGTGGAAACCTAGTGTAGTGGAAACTTCCTGGAATCTATGAGGGTGACCTTAGCGAGGATTGTTAATAATGGAAGATGCAGAGTGTGACCAGGCCATCTTCTGTGGCCAGGCAAGACTCCTAGCAGTAAGATTAGTACATCAAAACCTGAAACAAGCCACAAAACCTTCGACCTACAATCTGTCCTGCCTGAAAGGTTTGCTGGGGTTATGACAGAACAGAACTTGTGAGAGTGGTCAACCAATGACTTGTCCAACTTGAGGCCCATGCAATGAGGGGGAGTCTATGCCTAACAGTGCATGGATGATGAGGAAGCAAATGTAGGAGAGCCCAGAAATACAGGTTAGAACCAAACACAACGGGCAAAAAGAGCCAATGCTCTGTTATACTTATAGATCAGTACCTAGCTCAACAGTCATCAGAGAGGCATCCTCCAGCAGGTGATGGGATCAGATGCAGAGACCCACAGCAGAACCTGGGAAACCCTGGGGAAGATGGGGAGGCAGGACTGTAAGAGTCAAAGGAGCAGAGAACACCAGGAGAACATGGCCCACAAAATCAACTAACCAGGGCTCATACAGGCACAGAGAGATGGGAACAAAAATTAGGAAGCCTATATGGGTATGCACCTGATCCAATGCATATATGTTGTGGTTGTTTAGCTTGGGGATTTTGTGAGTCTCCTAACAATAGAAGCAGGGTTGTCTCTACCTCTTTTGCCTAGGCTTCAGACAATTATCCTTGAATTGGGTTGGTTCATGCAGCTATGATATGAGTGTTTGTGTCTAGTTTTATTACAACTTGGTTTTTTTTTTTGGTTTTTCGAGACAGGGTTTCTCTGTATTGTTTTTTGGACCATGTCCTGGAACTCGCTCGGTAGACCAGGCTGGTCTCGAACTCACAGAGATCCGCCTGCCTCTTACTCCCGAGTGCTGGGATTAAAGGCGAGCACCACCACTGCCCGGCTTATTACAACTTGTTACGTCATATTCAGTTGATATCTCAACAGAGAAGTGGGATCTGTGTGAGATGGGAAGGAGAAGTGGGGAGCTAGGAAGAGTGAAGGAAGTGGAGGATGAGGTTGTGATGTGTTGGTTGAGACAAGAATAAATAAAAAGATAAAGGGAAAAAGGAAAGAACGAAGAAAGGGAGGTGGGTTAGAGAGAGAAATGTGTCTTCATACTTTTGTCCCTTGTTGACTGGTCATAACGAAAGCCATTATCTTGAAAGCATGACTGGGTAAATGTGGGCCCTAAACTGACTAGAAGTCCAATATGCACATAAAAATAAAGGGAAATAATTAAAATATAACACCCTCTGTAGTGACTGAACAAATAACATTAAAACTGTATCTTATGATGTCTTCAGTATCCTAACACTCATTGGGAAAGGGTAAAGCTTGTCATTAATTTCAAACCTGGATAAAAAAACTTTAAAAATTTAAAATAGTTACACTATGTAACTTTCCAATTAGAGAAAATATGCAGCATTTAACTAATAATCCATATTTTTGTAAGCATACTTTGGTATTATATAACCATATATAGAGTAGAGAAGACAAAAATTCCTTCTCATTATTATTCTTATTTGTTCCATTTTGGAAGATTATAATCTTAAAAGTTTATGGTTTATCATTTTACCATCTTCCAAAAAAGTTTTTAATATTTCAGCATAATTCGACCTATTTTATGTGCTGCAACAAAACCAATAATCTATAAATCTTCAAATTATATGATTTCCCATGAAGAAAAGGTGACATATTACAGACAAGTGTTTAAGAAAGAATTTTTAAGTTAAAAGATGGAATTACAGCATATATAAAATTAAATTTTCATCTAGAAGAATGAATTTAAATTACTATAGATATAAAACAAACTCTACAAAAGTATTTAACAGTAAAGATGAAAACACAAATATAAAGCAGATGGCAAAGACTTTATGCAGAAAATATGAAACATTAGTGAAAGTCATCAAAGGCCTAACTAAATAACAGTATTATGCACATGGACAGAATTGCTTTGACTTCCTAAAAGTATGTATTCTTGCTAAGTTCATATATAGATTCAACAAACTTTTAACCAAAGCCATGTTTTATTTTTTAGATAGAGATTGAATAATTAGGCAGGGGCTCTACCACTAAGCTCCATTCCTAGGCTTATCTTACCAGTAACTAACAGGAGCCTAGTTGGATTAAAGATTTAGTCAGTTCTCTTGTGTTTTGTGATAATGGACTCTAGAGGTCAACCTGCTACTGCCAGTTTCCAAAACAAGTATAGTTTATAGGTCCATCCTAAAAAACTGTCATTTTATACACACAGAAATTGTGGCTCTCAGACCTCATCAATGAAGCTTCTTTTGGCATCAGATGGAGACCACCAAAGCATTCATAACTGATCAAAATGCAAAGAACAAATGAACATAGGATTACCAACCAAATTTGATACATCTACAACACAACTCCCATGCCTAAGTCCAAGGGAACATTCTGGGAGAGGGTGCATAATGATCATTAGAGCCAGAGAATCAGGTGATCTGGTGCAAGACCGAGTGTCCTATATATAACAGGGATCTGCAAACATGAAACCTTAAAAAATTAGTCACCTAAAAAAATACCAGTGAAGCAATAACATTAGTTGACATAGCAAAGGGGATGTGAGAAATCTCACGAGGCCCCACGCCTAGACGAAGACATACAGGCAATTAATGGCAACTATAAAGGGGAAACTCAGTCTTTTCCAAGAAAAACCTTTATAGTTCATCCAATTAAAAGTCGTTAACTCTAAATACCTCTAAATAAAGCAACACTAAATGGACACAGAGGGTTCTGCATGTACATATGTGTGTAAGGGTAATAATTAAAGAAGTAGACATCATGAAGTTGGGACAGAGTGAGGAGGAATTAGGAGTACTTGGAGGAGGGATAGAGCAGAGTTGAAATAATATATTTTGAAAAATAGAGGATTAAGTAATTCCAACATATATTCTATTTATCTATCTACTATGTATCTCTCTCTATATATACAAATATATATAATGAATTATTAAAAGTAGGGCTACCGTATATTCATTTTTAAGAAGGAAAATGTAATAGAATTCTTTAATAAGCACTTAACATATTAGTCAGTAGTATCATTGTCATTGTAACCAAATACATGACAGAAATTATTAAAGTAAGGGAGGATTTATCTCTCTCATAACTTCAGAAGATTTCTAATTATATATACATATATCTTATGTATATATATATATCTTAAGGTAATATTATATGTTAAATATCCTGAAAATATATTTATAGTTACTTATATTATTAAATTATATATAATGTTATATATATGGTATATAATTATATATAGACATGAACCAGTATTTCCTATGGTATAGAGGGCAAGGAATTACCCCAAAGCCCACATGCTCTGTGACTTCCTTTCTCTATCTAGGTGACCCTTCTGCAATTCAGCACCTTGAAATAATTTCACGTTATTATGAATCCACAAAATGATTGGCTTTTTTTTGTTAGATTAGCATTCTTAGGATGTGATCATTGACTCTGCAAACAATATCATAGCGCATGAAGGGGTGTGCTTTAGTAACTTCTTAGGCACTTATCAATACAATCAAGCTGTAATTATCAGTATCACATCAACAGGAAGAACAAATTCAACATGTCTACCACAAGAATATACTAATAGACCAATGTGAGAGTAAAAGTGAGTACAGAAAGCGTCCAGTGAATACATGGAGTCTCTAAAATTGAAAGTGTTAGATGACTATTGTTTTAAACACAAACATTAGGCACAGGATGCCAGGCATATATTCTAAAAAGCAAAATCTTCACAATTTTTGAGTAAACTAGTCAATATTTCAACATGATTGCCCAAGGTGAGCTAAAAAAGAATGACACCAATGACATGCCGAAGTGCATGGGCAAAGCCCAAGTGGCCTCAACCCTACAAGCAACTGAAGGACACTATGGAATGTTGAAATCAGGTCTAAAAGTCTTCTTCAGAGAAGACCATACCATTTTGTCATACAATACCAATTGATTAGTCCTGAAAACCTGGGGATAGTTCGCATTCTATAGACTGAATAGTGTGTGTGTGTGTGTGTGTGTGTGTGTGTGTGTGTGTGTAAGGACTTCTATTGTGGAATATTATTTTAAGATGTGTTATATTTGTTTATTCTGTGGAACTTTTGTTTTAATGATGCAAAGATGTGTTGCATTTTTTGTTCCATTTGTTAAATTCTGTAAAGCTGTTTTACTTTGCCTGTCTAAAACACCTGATGGTTCTAATAAAGTGTTAAACAACCAATAGAAAGGCAGAAGAAAGGATAGGAGGGGCTGGCAGGCAGAGAAAATAAAAGCAGAGAAGAAATCTGGGGTAAGGACCTAGGATGTAGAGAAGGAGGAGGACTCCAGGGGCCAGCCACCCAACTATTCAGCCAAGCATGGAGTAAGAAGTAAAGAAAGATATATGGGATAAAGATAAAAGCCCAGAGGCAAAAGGTAGATGGGACAATTTAAGAAAAGTTGCCTAGAAATAAGTCAAGCTAAGACTTGACATTCATAAAAAAGAATAAGCAAGCCTCCATGTGTAGTTTATTGGGAGTTGGGTGGCAGGTCCCAAAGAGTAAAAGAGTAAATGCGATTATATAGCAACATGAAAAATAAAATATATACACAAAATCAAAATAACATAAAAGGAAGACATTTAATAACTTAAAAGTAGAGGCATACAAATTTTAAGAAAAAGTCTTGACTTTATGAAAATTGAAATTTGTTTTCATTAAATGGTATCAAAGAGGAAATACAAATTGCCTTGGTTATTCTTGATTATCATCTTAATGAAACTCAGGAATCACCATGGAAGTAAAACTCTTAAGTATGTCTGCCCGGAGTTATCTACTTTAGGCTACTGAAATGGGAAGTCTTAACCTAAACAGAAGCAGTTTTTCCTTAGGCTGGGTATCAAGGGTGAACAATAAGGAGGAAGTGAGCTGAGTACAAGCATTCAGCACTCTCCACTTCTTTATTTCTTAAAATAGAATGTGGTTCTTTTATTTGGAACTGTACCAGCATCGTGTGTATATTCTTATGTGTGTAATGTGGAGTTGAATTCAAGTCTAGTTCCCCCAACAGGATGCGATGTATCTGGGAAGGAGTATCTTTTAGAACCTTCTCTTCACATACCAGCCAGAATATAATGGAGAAAAAAGCTGTGACTGTGACCATTATATAAAAATAGCTAGAGGGAAAAATCCTCCCTGAGAACTGTCAACCAAGATGAAGGCGACCGAGAAACATAAGCAAACTGACAGGACTGTACGACCCTCAATCGGCTTAGCACATGGTATGGAACAGTCTTGCACTTTCTAGGGTTCTAGGCTTGTCCTGAAACAGTGGCAACACTCGGTGGCCATGGCCGTCAGGGCTGTTGTCTGGAAACTGAGGATCTTCTTTAGGGCCTTGGAGAACCTGACTCGGCAGTTTAGACACAGTGGGCAAGGGTGGCCTATTGCCTTCTGAGATATCTTGGGAACTACTGCGGGGAGGGCCCCACATCTCCCCGCCCCAGCCAAGCTACTGTACCACCAATTGCCAGGGTACTGTGGCTGCTCTGGACACAACCTTCTAAACAGCTGCTCCTGGACTCCTCCCTAAAATGGTTGGCAGTGTGGTCCTCCTCATGGTGGTGCAGCAGGACTATTGCATTTGATTGAAGACATGGAGGGATTAGTGGCTTCAAGTTCCTGCCAGTGACTCTAGACGGGAAGACCTTAGTCTGTGTGACCTAACGCATACAATAGATGTAGGTTTCATAAAAATCAATGAGGAAAGGCCAAAAACTTGATGGGAAAAATGAACATAGGGTACAGTAACTCAACGATAACTCGCGAAGTCATTACTCTCAAGAAGTGTGGTGCATACCTTTAATCCAGCACCCAGGAGGCAGAGGCAGACAGGTCTCTGAATTCGAGGCCAGCCTGGTCTGTAGAGTAAGTTCCAGGACAGCCGGGGTTACAAAGAGAAACCGAACATGTTTCAAAACAAAAATTTTTTAAAAGTAATAAAAGAAAAATGCACTAACTCAAGAACAAGATAATAACTTTCCTCTTTCCTTTCTCTTTATTTATTTATTTATTTATTTATTATTTATTTATTTTTGAGACAGGATTTCTCTGTGTTTAACAGCCCTAGCTGTCCAGAAATTAACTCTATAGACCAGGCTGGCTTCAAACTCAAAGATATCTATTGTCTTCTGCCTCCTGAGTGCTGTAATTAAAGGCATGTGCCACCACCTCCCAGTGATAATAACTTATCTTAAGATAGGATAAATTATAATAAGTAGGTCAAGAAGAGATGACACAAATGGCATACAACATGTGTTTATAAATGATAGCATATCTTTGAATGGCCTCTATAAAAGTCTAAATAATCCTTAGATTTAGAATTTCAGAAAAACCTTGTATTTTATACAATTTGAAATGGAGCCTAGTGAAACAGAGCTGTATAATGCATACCTGGCTGTATAACAAAGCAAGGGTTTATTTGGCTAAGGTTTAGAGGTTCAGTCAGCCGTATTGTGGAAAGTGTGGTGGTGGAGCTCATCGCAGCAGAAGCATGTAGCTGGAACTCCTTATGTACTAAGGTATCAGGAAAAAAGAAAGCAATATTCTGGTGGCCATTTGTCATTCTATTCTCCTTTTCGTCTTTTTTATTTAGTCAAAAAGACCCATCCACACTCAGGGTTGGTGTTGTTAGTTAAACATCTTAGAAAACACTCCCACATGCATGCCCAGAAGCATGTTTCACACCTTAGTATATGATCCTAGCCAGGTTAAAAGTGAACATTCACCATAATATTATGTACGCTTAAATACATATATGTGTGTAAACAGTTATGTGTATAACTGTACAGTGTTTTAAAGATTTTAATTGATTTTGCATATGGTGTTCTGTCTGCAAGTTTGCCTACATGCCAGAAGAGGGCACCGGATCTCATTACAGATAGTTGTGAGCCACCATGTGGTTGCTGGGAATTGTACTCAAGACATCTTGAAGAGCAGTCAATGCTCTTAACCTCTGAGCCATCTCTCCAGCCCCATGTGCACAAACAGACATACGCACACACACACACACACACACACACACACACACACACACACAGAGAGAGAGAGAGAGTGAGAGAGAAACAAGAGACAACACCAGAAAGTTCAAGACAATATAATAATAGCTAAAAGCCAAAAATCTGATATGTTTGACATGGAGGTAACCAAGATTATATTTAGTAAGAGCATAAATTATTAAATAATATTAAAGTCAGATTATTATTAAAGTGCAATGAATAATCTGCAAATGGACAGAAGGGATGTTGAAGGGCAACAGCAAATTGCTAAAAATATCGACAGTAGGTTTATGTATATTAAGTTCATAACTAACGAAAATCTAAAAGTGTCAGTCTAGGTGAATATACATGGCGTAGTACTAGACAACAAGATAATCATTTATGTGCATTTTACATACAATTATGTATTATTTTCCACACAAACCATTAAGATCATCAAGAAAATGTATTGCTTCAGAAATAAGATGTGTATTGCAAAGTGATAACTCAATTGTGCATTGTCTTTATGTTTTAATTGTTCCCAGTTTCTTGATGTGTTTTTCTCAGCTTGTCTTGCTATGAGAAAGTTATAAACAGGTATAAAAAATTTGATTTTTCCCTAGTTTATCGTACTAATGTCATATAAGGACATAATTCTTACATATTAGAGATGTGGCTTGAGGGCTCCCACCATTTCTATTACATTATGTTATTTTCAATAGTAACTACATCTCCAAATTTAAATATCATCTTAAAGAGAGAAACAGCTGTAGGGATTGTAATGATATGCAAATACTGTTAAGGCTTCCTGGAAGAATCAAATCTGTGTTGTGTTTTGTTTTATGTAATTTTATTTTATTGTCCTTTCAGAAAGTATATAGATGATAATTCACACTCAGGTACACTAACTGAAGGGAACACTTTTCAATTTTCATCATTAAAATATTTCCCCTTTTTCTTGGAAAAAAAGAATGACAGTTTGCCTTTCAAATATTTTCAAGTTTTTTTCAAAAAGCACATGTTTTTTAATAAATAGAAAAATGTAACATACTGGTGTAGACAACTTAAATGGTTTTTAGTACTAAGTAAATCACTTTGGCTACTGTCCAAATAAATGACTTATACTTGCCTAACTAGTAGAATCACTGCTATTTAATGAGTTAATCATGATGACATTGATTTTTCGATTTCTTTCAGTGTTATAATTTATTTTAGACAGTTAGTACCACATGCATACAAACTATGCATATGCACATGCAAATACGCAAAATCAAATGATGGTTTAGAAATCTATTAAATGAGGTGAAAACTGAAGGCAAGTGTTTACCCACAAGGAATTTGGAGACTTGAATTTACAATAAATTTTCTCTAATAAGGCTAGGATTCAGATCAAAGTTTCTATGATGAGGAGAAACAAGAACACATTAATGATTTTCCCAAGGTGAAAAAAATGGTCCCATTCTTGAAACAGAAAATATGGAACTTTGGAAGCATTGTTAGAATCCCCTTTAATGTGTTTTAGTTTCAGAAATAACTAACACCTTTAGAAGTGACAAGCCTTAGGGCACATTTTACTGAGATTAACTGTTTTATATATGACTCTGAATATTCTATTTTTCAGTGTTCAAATTCTGAAAGTAATGTAGTAACTATTAGTTATAATTTTGGATTAAGATAAGCATAAGAAAAATTAATGATAAACATGAATTTGGACATATTCCTTTAGGGTTCTGTAGATTATAATCAACATAAAGAGGCTACAGTTAGATTAGAAATAGTAAACAGAAAATTTCTCAAATTATAAATGATACATAATTAAATTATTCTTCACCCTCATAGAACATTTCATAGACAGGTTCTCTGTTAAGTGGGTTTGCTGGTTCTCATTTACCACCAGGTAGAAAGCAGTAAAGTCATCCCACAATTCTAATCTCACATATCCCCAACTTTGGATAAAAATATGAATTCCTTGGAAGAAGCATCTGATAGCATCGGTTAGAGAAGGTTCTCCTTTTCCCTTCATTGAAAGAGGATAGGAGACCAAATCTGAGCTGTATATTTTTGAATTACATTGGAACAATCTTCTGATGCTGTGAATCAGGAGCACAAGTGAGACAGGCATGCCTTCAGGTGTCTCTGGTAAAAGCAGATGACTGATCCGATGGTGTGAAAAATGCATTACATAATGCTGGATGTCACAGTAGTAGACACAGTTTTGTTATCTGTTGCAGGCTTATCTCTGAGTTACAGTCTTTTTTCCAAGACTGAGTTGTTTCATAGTAGACAAGATGTTTCTCAGATATCATAAGGTATATAGCCTATGTGTAGTGAGTTCATAGCCACATTAACACAATCCAGATGGTAGTTTTGGCCACTCTTTAACATTATTTCCATAGTAAAGTTATTTAATCTATTTTCTGAGTTTTCCTCACAAGACTTTTGCCCAATAAATGCTTGTGTATTGGGAGGAAGGAGAAAAGTGATCACTAATGTTATTTATTCTCACTTAATGTACTTATGTTCAGTAGCAGTAGAAATATTAATGAACTCAATCATTTGATATGATTCTTTCACTAACTGCTCTAAAATTATCAATATTTTAGATTTTCTAATATCCCTTTATCCTTTTATTTTCATGTAGTTTCAATCCAGACTGAGTTTTCTTTAGCCTGAAATCATTTTAGATCCTTTCCAAGTGAACAAGGGCTTCCGTTTCTTCTATCCTTTGGCTTTCACAATAGAGTCTGTAATCCTAGCGCCATCCCAGCCTCCATGGTTATGAGGACAGCACTGATGTTTTCCTTCATCATCCCACAAGGGTTATCTCCCTACTCTTTCTCTACTTCAGGAACAAGTGTTTCTTCTGAACCAATTATCCTCCTATCTTTGTGCTTTGAAGAATTGGGTTTTCCCTCCCAGCTCTTTTCTCTCCTAGGGTAAGTTTTATGACTGGGTCATTTTGCTTATTTCTTCACCCTCTTAAATACTGGATTCTGCTGCCCTTAGAGAGTTCTCAACTTCACAACAATTTGACATTTAAATTTTTTTCAATTCTGAAAGAATTTTGTTTACCTGCTACTTGTGAAGTACCAGCAGGTCATCAGTTCAAAAACACAGACTTGCATGTCACCTGAACAAAGAACAGTAGTTGTATTTAGGTAAATGGCAATTATATTGCCACTAAGATATCCAAGTGCAGTTTTTTAGCTCTATTTATCTGCTTGGACAGATAATGTATAATAAATATATATATATATACATATGTATATATATGTATGTATGTAATTTTAGCAGGTTATAATAATGTAGCAATCAAAGTATTTTGTTATTGACTAGAAATATTTTTCTTAGAATTGATTTTGTAATTTATTGTCAACATTCTAATATTCTCTCTTCTTTCTAGCAATGTTAAGGCAATTGATAGCTATGTATACAGAAACTCATTCCTTATAAAAGTTACTTGTAATTTCTGAACTTCTGTCCAAAGAACCTAAATACTAGGGGAGATTCACAGTTATTACAAATTCATTTATAAGGTGAAAGGTTGACTTGACTATGATTTCTAGAGAATAGGGAGGTGTGCATGATGGGACTTTGAACTTACTGAAATGATTCTTGTAGTGACAAGAAACTATGGCAGTTCTAATGCACTTAGGAAGGGGGATTGACAGGCATGTGTGTATTGGAAGAAACTGCCCTTGCCTGAATTTGCTTCAAATTTCCTGGTATGAGGAATAGAATCCAAGACAGACTAAAAGTGTTTTATGATATTCTTGAGTGTCTGCCTACCTATCCAATGAAACATACCATAAAACCAAAATAGCATACACAGCAAATATAGCAAGGATAGGCCTTATTCTAGACCAGCAGTCATTTTATTTTTAATTAATCCCCATTAGTGGATGAGCTGCTATGGTTTATTCAGTGATTGAAATGTTGTAATTTCCTTCTTAGTAAAATAAGATTCAGTTTAAATGGGATTTAAGTGAGAGGGAGTTCAAGCCACACCCACTCTGTAGAAAGCTGAATACAGAGGTACCTAGGACAACTTCAGAATACAACTATCCTAAAAGGGGTTACACTGTCTCCCTCATAAGTGATTGGATAACAAGTGACTATGGCAATAGGAACTCAGAATCATTGATAGTGGAGCTAAGTTTCTTGTCACTGTAATGTTTTATCTCCCAGAATATATCACTACGCAGTGATGATAAAACTGTCTTACACTATGCTTCTTACAAGGAGAGTTTCGTGGTAAATGTTCACTTTCTTTACAGTCTAGATCTCCTTAGTCAGGTATGTGAAAACTCCAGTGTGCTACACAATGATGAAAGGAAATGGAACTGTGAAGACATTCCAATTAATAACTCCCTGTGGTGAACTTCTCTTCACAGGCTGCTGAGCTTATGCCCATCAGGAGCCAGTCTGGGTTCATGTTTCAAATATCACGGGTGTGTAGGGAAGAAACCAAGTACCAGCAGCGGACCACGACTCTCAGGGCGTGGTGTACGTGGGCAGATTCAGGGGAGAAAGAGAGGGAACAGGTGGGCATTCTCTCTCTTGGATGCTGGCTGTACTTCGGAGGGCAGAGCGCTTCCCATGTAAGTGATTGTTCCTTTTAATAAATATCCTTGTCTCCCTGTTGCATTGTTTCATTATCAGGAGTGCTTAATCTCACCTTGGTGTTTTAAATAAGGAATCTTTATATGATCTTCCATCACAGAAGATGCTCTCCTTTTGAGTGTGGAGAAGACTGGCATAGCTGATGTTTCCAGTCAGCATGAGCTAACCATGAAACAAACTCAATAAAACATAAATTTCAGAGCCAGGCCTTGGTGGCACACACCTTTAGTCCCAGCACTCGCGAGGCAAAGGCAGGCAGATTTCTGTGAGTTCGAGGCTAGCCTGGGCTACAGAGTGAGTATCAGGATAGGCTCCAAAGCTACACAGAGAAACCCTGTCTCAAATAGAAAACAAAACAAAACAAAACAAAAAAAAACAGAACAAAAAAAAACCCAAGAATTTCAGTTTGAACAGGTAGGGTGTGAGGTTAGAGATTAGATCTAGATACCAGTTTAGAAAACTGCTCTGAAATTATCAGTATAGTGTTTTAACCCTTAGAAAAAGACAAAAATTCATGTTAAATAGTTTATAGTATGAGGGGAAAGAAAATTTACAAATTTAAATCTGAATATTAAAAAAATCTAGAAAGCAACATAACCTCAGTTATGATTCTAGAGCTATTAGCCTATATGTACAACTCTGTGCTTAGGAATATCCTAACTAATTTCACACATGTAACTTAAATCCCCAAAACAATCCCTGAAGGCAGGTGCTGTTTCTTAGTAAGAACTCAATTGCTTTTGTCCAAGGTAACCTTTATTAGGCTGAGGTATGTTCCCTTTTTTCTACATTCTCAAAACTTTTATCAAGAACTCATGCTGAATTTTCAAAGGCGTTTTCTGCATCTATTGAGATGAGTTGTTTTTTTAAGTCCATTTATATGACTTACACACGCTGTGTCTTCTCTGTTCAATTGATCTCTGAGCATGCCAGTTTCCTAGAGAGATTTTTGTTGTCTTCTCTTAAATATGAGGTAATATCACCTAGAGAGTTTACCAACAAATGCCTTTCAGTTCAATACTACTAAAAAATACAATTTTCAGGTTGAAACTCTATCTTTTGTAGCAATTTGAGAGCCAACTTTTCACTATTATTGACAGACTCCATCAATTAGTTACAAAAACAAGACAGAAAATACTATATTTAGCAATTAAAAACTTAACTTTGTGAACTGAACTCCAAAAGCCATAATGCATTATTTTCTAGAAAATATAGCAAAAGTCGGAGCCTCCTGAGGCTTGGGGCCTGCACATGGGGGAACCTGTCCCAGTGGAACAGCCCATCCAGAGTCTGCCAGTATCTTAGTCCAGCCTCCACCTAAAGGAGGAGAAAAGCATGGGCCTGTGTACAGCCCAGCTACCAGTGCCCTGCTCCAAGCCTCCTGAGGCCTGGGCACTGTGTAGAGGGGAGCCCGTCCTGGCAGACCAGGCTATCCAGAGTCTGCCAGGATCCTAGTCTTGCCACCACCCACTGGAGTAGGTAAGCGTGAGACTCTTTCCAGCCCAACTTCCAGTGACCATCTCAGAGCCTCCTGAGACTTTGGGGCCTGTGCACAGGGGAACCCGTGCCAGAAGAACAGCCCATCCAGATTCTCCCAGTGTCTTGGTACTAGTTCTGCCTCCATCCACGGTAAGAGGAGAGCCAATGGAGTATTGGACCTATTTGCACCCACCAGAAGAGAACTTTGGTCCTGTAACCACCAGGAGACAGAGAGACTCCATTGGTACCCACTGTAAGAAAGATAAAATTGACACCACCAGAGTCTAGGGACTCCACACCAGCAAGACCTGAACATCCCAACACAGATGAAAAAGAAGAGAATGACCCTAAAAACTACTTTATGAAGATGATAGAGACCCTCAAAGAGGTAATGAGAAAATCACTTAAAGAAATGGAAGAAAACACAACAAAAAATTCAAGAAAGGGAGGAAAAGACAAACCAAGAATTGCAAGAAGCAATTCAAACAGTGCAAGGTTTGAAAGTTGAAATAGGGACAATAAAACACACACACACACACACACACACACACACACAGAATGCTGAAAATAGAAAAGGTGGGTAAATTATAAGAAACTACAGATGCAAGCATAACCAATAGAATGTAATAGATGGAAGAGAGAATCTCCGGCATTGAAAATAAACTAGGAAAAATAGATTCATTGACCAAAGAACAATTTGAAGTCCAACAAATTCCTAACATAAGATCTCCAGGAAATATGGAACAACGTGAAAAAAACCAGACATAAGAATAATATGTATAGAAGAAGATGAAGAAACCCAGCTCAAAGTGCAGAAAACATACTCAAAAAAAATAACTGTAGAAAACTTTGCAACTGAAAGAAAGACATGCCAATGAAAGTAAAAAAAAAGAAAGAAAAAAAGAAAAAGAACACCAAACAGACTGGACCACAAAAACAGGTTCCCTTGACACATAAAAATCAAGACACTAAACGTACAGAATAAAAGAAGAATATTAAGAGCAGCAAAGGAAAAACACTAAGTAACATATAAAGGAAAACATATCAGAATAACACCTGATTCTCCATGGAAACTCTGAAAGCCAGAAGGTCCTAGACAGATATTTCACCAACACTAAGAGACCATGGATGCCAGCCCAAATTACTATACCCAGAAAAGCTTTAAATCACTATAGATGGAGAAAACAAAATATTCCATGACAAAACCAGACTTAAACGATACATATTGACTAATCCCTACACAAAGTTCTGGAAGAAAAATTCATACCCAAGGAAGTTAACTACACCCACAAAAACATAGGCAATAGATAATCCCAATTTACCAACAGCCAAAAAAAAAAAAAAAAAAAACAAAGGTGGGACGGGGAGGAATCCATTGGAACACTACCACCAACAAATCCAAAACAAACAAGAATTAACAGTCCATGGCCATTAATATCCCTCAATTTAATGATCTTAACTAGCCTATAAGAAGACACAGGCTAGCAGAATGAATACAAAGACAGAATCCATCCTTCTGCTGCATACAAGAAACACACCTTAACTTCAAAGACAGACATTTATAGTAGGAGACTTCAAAACCCAACTCTCACCAACAGAGGGAACCACCAGACAGAAGAAACTTAACAAAGAAACAAAGTAACTAATAGAAGTTATGACCTAATTGGGTTAAACAGACACCTATTTTGAACATTCCATCTACACACAAAAAAATATACCTTCTCCTCAGCGCCACATAGAACCTTCTCTAAAATCAACCACATACTCAGCAATATAGCAAACCTCAACAGATGCAAAAAAATTGGAATAACCCCCTGGGTCTTATCAGACCATCATGCTTTAAACATAGAATTCAACAACAGAAATTGCAAAAAAACTATGAACTCATGGAAATTGAGCAATGCACAATTACACAATTTTTGGGTCAAGGAAGAAATTAAAAAAGAAATTAAAGACTTCCTAGAATTCAATGAGAATGAATACACAACATACCCAAACTTATGGGACACTTTGAAAGCAGTGCTAAGAAGTAAGTTCATAGCACTAAGTACCCAAATGAAGAAACTGGAGAATAGTAACTCCACAGAAATAACAGCACAACTGAAAGCTCTTGAAAAAAAGGAGCAAACTCACTCCTGAGGTGGAGACACAAGGAAATAGTCAAATTGAGGGCTTAAATTAATGAAGCAGAAACTAGGAAAACAACACAAAGAATCAATGTAACAAAGAGTTGGTTCTTGGAGAAAATCAACAAGATAGACAAATGTTCATCCAAACTTACCAAACCACAGAGAGAGAAAATGCAAATTAACAAAATGAGAAATGAGAAGGGGGACATAACAAGAGACACTAAGGAAATCCAGAGATTTTTCAGGTCATACTTTGAAAAGCTGTATTCGAAAAAATTTGAAAATTTAAAGGAAACAGAAAATTTTCAGCATGGATGTAACTTAACAAAATTAAATCAAGAACAAATAAGCAATTTGAAGAGACCTATAGCCCCCTAATGAAATAAAAGCAGTCATCAACCAAAAAAGCCCAGGACGAGATGGTTTCAATGAGAATTATTCTAGTAATTCAAACAACAGATAATACCAATTCTCCTGAAAGTGTTCCATACAAGCAGAAGGGTCATTGCCAAATGCTTTCTGTGAGGCTACAGTTACCTTGTTACCCAAGCCACACAAAAACACAATTAAGAAAGAAAACTATGGAGTATTCAAAAATACTCAATAAAATGCTGGCAAATAGAATCCAACAACATATCAGAAAAGTCATCCACCAAGGTCAAGCAGGCTTCATCCCAGGGATGAAGGGATAGTTCAACATACTAAAATCCATCAATGTAATCCACCATATAAGCAATCTGAAAAAGAAAAAAAACTACATGATCATCTCATTAAATGTTTAAAAAACCTTTGACCAAATTCAGCTCCCCTTAATGATAAAGGGCTCAGAGAGATCAGGGATAACAGGAACATACTGGAAAACACACAAAAAGAACCAATATATAGCAAACCAACAGCCAACATCAAACTAAATGGAGGGAAACTCAAAGCAATTCCTCCAAATTCTGGAACAAGACAAGGCTCCATAACTCTTCAATATTGTACTTGAAGTTCTAGCTAGAGCAATAAGACAACAAAAGGAGATAAAGTTGATATAAATACTAAAAGAAGAATTAAACTTTCACTATTTGCAGATGATATGATAATTTACATAAATGACCCTAAAAACTCAACCAGGGAGCTCCTGTAAATGATAAACACCTTCAACAAACTGGCAGGATACAAGATTACCTAACAAAAATCAGTAGCCCTATAATATACAGAAGAAAAATGGACTGAGAAGAAATCAAAGAAGCATCTCCCTTTACAGTAGCCACAAACAACATAAAATATCTTGAGGTAACTCAAGCCAAACAAGACAAAGATCTGTATAACAAGAAGTTTGAGTCATTAAAGAAAGAATTTAATGAAGATAACAGAAAATGGAAAGATCTCCCATGCTCTTAGATAAGTATGATCAACATAGTAAAAATGACAATCTTACCAAGAGCAGTCTGCAGATTCAGTGCAATCCCCATCAAAATCCCAACACAAATCTTCACAGACCTTGAAAGAAAAATATTCAACTTATATGGAAAAACAAAAGACCCAGGATAGCCAAAACAACCTTGCACAATAAAGGAACATTCAGAGGCATCACCATCCCTGACTTCAAACTCTACTCTACAGCTATAGTCCTAAAAACAACTTGATATTGGCACAAAAAAAGACAAGTAGACTAATTGAAGCAAGTTGAAAACCCTTATATTATCCTACACACCTACGAACACCTAATTTTTGACAAAGAAGCTAAAGTTATACAATGGAAAAAGAAAGCATCTTCAACAAATGGTCATGGCATAACTGGATGCTGGCATGCAGAAAACTTCAGATAGATGCATGTCTATCGCCATGCACAAAACTTACATCCAAATGGATCAAAGGCCTCAACATAAATCCAGTCACACTGAACCTCTTAGAAAAGAAGGTAGTTGGTACACTTGAATGAATTGGTACAGGAGACTGCTTCCTGAAAACAACACCAGTATTGCAGACACTGAGATTGACAAGTAATAAATGGGATTTTCTGAAACTGATAAGCTTTTGTACAACAAAGGACACAATCAACAAGACAAAAGAGCAGCCCACATAATGGGAAAAGATATTTACCAACCTCACATCTGACAGATGACTGATTTCCAAAATATACAAAGAACTCAAGAAGCTAGTCACCAAACACCAAATACTCCAATTTAAAAAGTGGAATATAGAACACACCAAATAATCCAATTTAAAAAGTGGAATATGGAACAAAATAGAGAATTTTCAATAGAGGAATCTAAAATGACTAAAAGACACTTAAGAAAGTACTCAACATCTTTAGCATTAGGGAAATGCAAATAAAACTGCTTTCTCCTGTCAGATACCATCTTTCTCCTGTCAGAATGGCTAAACTCAAAAACACTTCTGACAAACTATTCTGGAGAGGATGCAGAGAAAGGGGAACACTCCACTGCTGGTGGGAGTGCAAACTTATGCAGCCACTTTGGAAATCAGTACCGTGATTCTTCAGAAAAATGGAAATCAGTCTACCACAAGATCCAGCAATTACACTATTAGGTATATACTCAAAAGTGCACATTCATACAATAAGGACACCTGTTCAATTATGTTCATAGAGCATTATTTGTAATAGCCAGAACCTGGAAGCAACCTAGATGTCCTTCAACTGAAGAATGAATGGAGAAAATGTGGTACATTTACACAATGGAGCACTACTCAGCAGAAAAAAAATCAATGAAAATCTTGAAATTCGCAGGCAAATGGATGGAACTAGATGAATCCATCTTGAGTGAGGTAACCAAGTCACAAAAAGACAAACATGGCATGTATTCACTCATGTGTGCAATTTAGACACAGAGCCAAGGATTGCTAACGTATAATCCACATTGCCTGAGAAGCTAAGAAACAGGGAGAATCCTAGGAGAGACATACATGGTCTATCAGAGAAGGGAAAAGGGACAAGATCTTCTGACATAACTGGGAGCATGAAGTTAGAAAGAGAAGGGGAGAAGATGAAGGGAGAGGAGGACATAAGGGCGCAGGAACATTGAGTCAGGAGAAGAATAGAGGAGAGTACAAAAAGAGATACCATAGTAGAGGGAGCCATTAAAGGTTTAAATTGAATTCTGGCGCTAGAGAAATGTGGAGAGATCTACAAGGATGACCCCAGCTAACAATCTATGCAATATTGGAGAGGCTACTTTAAATTCCCTTTCTCAATAATGAAATTGATGACTATGTTCTATGTCATCCTAGAGCCTTCATCCAGTAGCTGGTGGAAGCAGAAGCAGACACCCATAGCTAAACTGAGCTGAACTCCTGGAATCCAGTTTCAGTGAGGGAAGAGTAACTAGCAAAGGTATCAAGACCCACAGAAATAACTGACCTTTACAAGCCAGAACTCATGGACTCCAGACTAATAGCTGGGAAATCAGCATAGACCGATCCAGACCACCTAAATTTGGGTGTCAGTTAAGAGGCCTGGGTCATCTATCAAGCCTCTGGCAGTTGATAAGTATTTATGCCTAGTGTATGAATGGACTTTGGGAGCCCATTCCACATAGAGAGATACTCTCTCAGCCTAGACACACGGGGGAGGGTCTAGGTCCTGCTTCAAATGATATATGACAGATTTTGAAGATCCCATATGGAAGGTCTCATCCTCCCAAGGGGTTGGAATAAGGAGTCGGTGGAGCCTGGGGAGGTGGGGTGGGAGAAGGAATTGAGATTGACATGTAACACAAGCTTGTTTCTAATTTAAAGAAAGAAAAGAAAATATAGCAAAGGTATTGTGTTCTTTAAAAATTATAGAAGTGATAATTTGAGATAAATAAAAAGGAAATTATGGATCTCAGTGCTAGTTTAGAGAAGAATAAGGCAAAATTTCATAAAATATCTTTATAGGTAAAGGACACTGAACCATTCTTAGGAAACAACAGGAAAGCAATATTAAAACTCAGAAATATAAAATATAAAGGAAGCCGGGCGGTGATGGTGCATGCCTTTAATCCCAGCACTCGGGAGGCAGAGGCAGGCGGATCTCTGTGAGTTCGAGGCTAGGCTGGACCGACAGCCTCCAAAACAATACAGAGAAACCTGTCTCATAAAACCAAAGAAAAAATGAATAAATAAAGGAAAGATACTTTGAATGATGTGTTCAATGAAATAAAATTAAGTATACTTAGTCTTATATACACCGAGTACATTTGTCTATAAAGCAACATTGAAACACGTCCTTATAAAAATATTTGAATATATAAAACTTAAAATAATATACAAAATGATACAAAAGTCTCAATAAACATACCAATTCTAAAATATACATTTTTTATTTTACACAGTTAAAAACCTAAAAACAATAGATGCAAGCACCAACGATTTGAAGTTTCACATGATTATGAACTGAAACAAAAACTAATGGATATATTTCTTAATCAACATGTAGTTATATTAGAATTACATTATAACTGAAATCATTTTTAGATATTTCTTTCATAGATGAGGGAATAGCACATATATGTTATTTTTTTCTGAATGGTCAACGTATTGAAAGGAGGGCTTGCCTCCTGTGGCTTGTGGTATTTTACTAGGAAGAACAGGGTAATACATTGTAGAGTGAAGAATCATTCGAAGTTGACTCAGAATGTTTTACAGGAAATAAGAAGGGCATGTTTAAATTACTTATAAGAGAAAGTGTCCTAAAAGCTAGAGCAATTTAGCAATGGAATAGCTACCCAAAGAGGTCATTGAAGAAGCATCAATAAGACATTCTGAAGGAGATTAAACATAATTCCAAAGGGAGTAATATAAGTGTCTGGCAATAACATGCACTGGGTACAGAGGTCTGAATACAATGACCTGTCATTTTCCCACAGCCCTTGTGTCTATGATTCACGTAAAATAATCATGAGAGCAAATAGAGATAAGGTGAGCATCAAAGAGAGGACACGGTATAGCAAAATAAAACAGGACTACAGACGTGACATGGCAGCATGGAAGAAAACAATTCCTTTTTGGACACAGACCTTATTAAGTAGAGTCTGGTAGCACGCTCTTTCTACAAAACTGTGGAAAGTTACTCCATCAAAAGTTTCAGCATTTTAAAGAAAATGTCCTTATGTATAACAGACCTCAGTATGATCTTAAATCACCAAAAGGCATACCAGGGACCCAGGAAATAACAGGTAAGTAGGAACTCTTACAAAATGTATATCTAGTCACACCTAGAGCCCAATGCCTTCAGGTAATTGTGGTTTGTGCTGGCAGCAATAATTGCAGTCGAGAATCACAAATGGAAAAGATGGGTATGTACTTGCAAATAACATGCCATAATCTTGGTGGCAACAGCAATAGCTTACAATAAAACTGAAGTAGATTTCTCACAATGCCTGAGAAGACCAAGATTAAGCTGTTGTTACGCACACGACAGAAAAGACAGAAGAATCCTTTGGATGTCTTTCAAAGGGCCTTCACTCCCTCTAATAGCTCTCTCCAAAACATAAATGACTCTTGAAGGCCCTCCTGCCCCATCCCCCTACACTAACATGTACACATATCAATACAAATTATTTGTCTCTTTTGCCATTGGGGTAGAAACATCCTGAGAAAAATTATGTGAATACTTTGCTTGATATAGAGCTGGATTGCTAAACCTTTTCCAAAATACGTAGTCATTGATGCTTTTCATATATTTTGATCAAATAACTGTGAATCTAGCCACCCAATGGAGGAGGTTTATCCCAAATTTTGCTTCATTTCTTTCCTCTACTTGGGAAATATATATTTTATGAGCAATGGTATGGGAATCTCATTTGAGTTAATATGTAGTAGAAAGTAAAAATATCCATCTGTATTTAAAACAGAATGAAGGGAAATTCTGACTCCAAAATATAGTGCAGATGAAATATGCAGACCAAGTATGGCAAAAATACAGACCTAATTTTTAAGCAAAGACATTATTATCATTTCAAGCAGATTGGAGAATTGGGAAAATAGAGTATGTAGACACTAGTTCAGTTTGTCTGCTCCAGGAGCACCCACATACTCTGATATTTAAATCATATCCTAACACAGCTGTTTCATTAAGAACCGCGTTTCTTATGACTGGGAGATAAATACGTTACTTATTGTTTGATGTGTAACCTTGAGAGTTAAGAGTGATTCTCAGAGTCCACACTGAAAAGGATGGATTGGTGACTCACACTTACAATCCCAGCACAAGTGAGGAACTGAATGGAGGGTCCCTGGGTCTGCCTGGGCAGACAGCTTACCCTGATAAGTGATTTCCAGACTAGTCAGAAACCCTCTATCAAAAACACCAGCAAACTGCTCCTGAGAATGGCACAAGAGACTATCCACTGACCTCCACACACCTGAGGCACACATTCCTGCATGAGCGCCACCATCCATCCAACCCATCACCTTCCTCACAATTTTTTATTATGTTATGTATAGCACATGGAATAAAATATCTAGAAGATTTTTAATAATTCCTTTGAAAATAGAATATAAAAGAGTCAGGGTACATTAATTTCAAATATTTTTAAATGGTAAGATCCTTATGAAATACATAGTTTTTCATATTTTATTCAACAGTGACTTGGGGAATCTCTTGTATATTCTTGCCACTGATAAAAGATAAATAAAAGAAATGATCCAATAATTATACCATGTATTTACCAATTTATCACTTTTATTCCATTCCATGGAGCACTTCCCATTATGGGGGCTATAGATTTTGTTCTTGGCTCTGGTTAAGACTAAGCTTATAAGTACTATATTTTCCCATTTTAATTAAAAGTAACAGTTGTACTAGTTGTGTGGGCTGAGGTGTCACAGTGTAAAGAATAGAATATTTTCACAGAAGTTGTTCTTGCAACATGATACTTTAAGACTAATTTTAACCATTTCTGTTAAATTCTATGTGTAACTTAAAAAAACAGAAGATAAGAGTACAAATTAGATACAATTAGATAATATAACACTACAGTCACATTGTATGTAGCAGTCTAGGAGAATATGTGGTTCTGTGATGCTTTGGCTATGATCACAGAAAATATACAAATACTCTGCTTGTTTCAATCTTTAACTTAATAATCAACATTAACATTTGGTTATGTGTCAGTAGACAATTTTAAAATGATTGATATAAGCATATTGAAGAAATTCAAACAATGAATGATAAATGTAAAAACACCTGAGTTTATTCCTCACTGAAGATTTATGCATATGCACATGGCTCAGCACAGGTCTTTGGCTAGATGAGTGAACTATCACGATCGCTCACTATCTTCTCAGTCTTCTGGAAACATCTGAACATCATGGATAACAGTAATTTGAACTTGTGATTTTACTATCGCTTTACCAAATATCATACTCCATAGAAATATCATAAAAAATCTAATGGGACACACAGAATAAATCAGCAAGACAGATTACGTAAGTTACCAGCTAATGGATGATAAAATGAATTTAGTTTTGCTGTTGTATTGAGACAGGATCTCTCCATTATGTATCTCTGGCTGTTGTAGAACTATGTAGACCATGTGGGCCTCAAATTTACAGAGTTCTATCTGCCTCTGCCTCTCAAGTGCTGGGATTAAAGATGTGTGCTATTAAGCCTATGAATAGTGTGAATTTCAAAATGTATGATAAGAACTGAATTTTGTGTTCCAAGTGTTTATTGCTGAAACTGTAAATATTTTCAAAATGTAACTGCTTGTAGATAGAATCTCTAAAAGTAACGAAGTTAGAAAGTAATTGGGGAAGCTTCCATTCAAACATGCCTAATATCCCTATAGGAAGAAATTAAAATGCAGATGAACATAAAGGATAATTAAACTATCTGCACTACAACAAAGTGACCAGGAGAGACCAACCCAGTTGATGAATTTCTATGGGATGCCTATCCTCCCAAATGTAAAAATGTAATTGTTGTTTAATCCTGACTGAGGTGAGCACATTTTAGATAGTTCTGACATCTATTAGAAAAACTAACTATAACCAAGCAATGAATTTACTTTCAAATTAAAGTAAACTTCCAGTGTTCTTGATCTATTAGAAATTTAAACTTTGACCCAAAAAGATACCACTACCACCTAAGAATAGATAATTGAAGAAACTTTAGACATATTCTCAGAAGGTAATATATTGCAAAATTTTTAGAATTATAATTTTCCTTAAGTAGCATTGGGGACACGAAGGTATTTTTGCCCAGAGATCACTAGGGAAATCAGGACTGTTAAAAATATAAGGACCTACTCTTCAATGGAGGAAATACAATGCCTGTTTTTCTTCCCAGAAAGCTGGGGGTAGAAATTGTTAACGACCTGATAACCTTTTCCCTATTTGTGACAGCAGACCTCACCCGCCATTTTGCTATCTGTGGGGGCAAACTTCACTCATCTTGTGCTATAGAGGGAGACCTTACCCAAAGTGTTTATCTCAGACTCTCTCTTTCCTAGACCATTATCGTTAGACCAGTTAATAGGGGCCATCCTTGGTAGGCAGATATCTGTAAACATTACAGCGTGGATGGAACGGTATCCTATCACATGGGAGCCAAGGATTACCACAGTCACACTGTACAACAAACCCTACACAAGAGATTTATTGGGAGGGAAAACCCCAGGAGATTAAGTGCCTCTGCTCAGGCAAGAAACAGCAGGGAAATAAGCAAATTCAGAGTTCAATACAGAGTTTCTTTGGGGGGTGGTTTGAGCTTTTCAGCATGAAGATTTTACTGTGGGTATTGGTGAGATTTCAAGCCTAGAACTTGAACTTTTTTTTCTGGGGGTGGTGGCTGGATACAGGTGTTAGGGTGAGGGGCTCACAATGTCAAATTTATGTTTTGGTTGTTAACTACTATACTTGTTCATTTAGAGACAAATATTAGATTCTAGGACTTTTAGCTATAGAATTCACATGTACTTTCAAAAGAAATTTCTATGTAGTCATAAACTTTATTGTGCACCTATAATTGGAGTGATCATTGCCTGGAAACTTTTCCCCAAACTGTATTGTCAGCTGGTAATAAACTCTCCAAGTCTGATCCTGGTTGACAAAGTCAATCTGAACTTATTTTTCATTCCTACCTATTTAAAGTTTGATTCCCTGTTGGACATCTGCAGGGTCTCCTTCAAGGTGGCTCCTTGTTGTTTCTGGCCTGCCTTCCAGTGCCCTGCTCAGAGCCACCTGAAGCCTGGGGACTGCATACTGGGGAAGACATCCCTGCAGTACAGCCCACACAGAGACAGCCAAAAGAACAAAGGGGTGAAATTCCACACATAATTCCACCAACAACAACCATCGCAAATCGAAGAAGGATGAACAATCATTGGTCATTAATATCCCTCAATATTAATGGCCTTAACTCACCCATAAAAAGACACAGACTAGCAGATTGGATTCGAAGACAGAACCCTTCCTTCTGCTGCATACAGGAAACACACCTCACCCTTAAAGACAGACATTACCTGAGAATTAAAGGTTGGGAAAAAATTTTTCAATCGAATGGACCCAAGAAACAAGCCGGGGTAGCAATCCTAATATCTAACAAACTAGACTTTAAAATAAAATCAATCAAAAGAGATGAAGGAGGTCATTATATACTCATCGCAGGTGAAACCCACCAAGAGGAAGTGTCTATTCTGAACATCTATGCCCCAAATACAAAGGCATCCACATTCGTTAAAAAAACATTATTAGAACTTAAATCTCATCTAAAGCCCCACACAGTTATAGTGGGAGATTTCAACACACCACTCTCACCACTAGACAGGAATACCAAACAGAAACTCAACAAAGAAGCAAAAGGGCTAATAGAAGTAATGACCCAACTGGGATTAACAGATATCTATAGAACATTTCATCCACATAAAAAAGAATATACCTTCTTCTCACCACCACATGGAACCTTCTCAAAAATCGACCACATACTTGGCAACATATCAAACCTCAGCAGCTACAAAAAAATGGAATAACTCCATGCATCTTATCAGACCACCATGCTTTAAAATTAGAATTCAACAACAACACAAATTGCAGAAAACCTACAAACTCATGGAAATTGAATAATGCTCAACTGCACCATCCCTGGGTCAAAGAGGAAATAAAAAAAGAAATTAAAGACTTCCTCGAATTCAATGAGAATGAAGACACAACATACCCAAACCTATGGGACACTTTGAAAGCAGTGCTACGGGGAAGTTCAGAGCGCTAAATGCTCACATGAAGAAACAGGAGAACAGTTATACCAGAGAATTAACATCACAGCTGAAAGCTCTAGAACACAAAGAAGCACACTCCCCCAGGAGGAGTAGACGCCAGGAAATAATCAAATTGAGGGCTGAAATCAATAAAGTAGAAACCAGGAAAACAATACAAAGAATCAACGCAACGAAGAGTTGGTTCTTTGAGAAAATCAACAAGATAGACAAACCTTTGTCCAAACTTACCAAACAGCAGAGAGTGAACACGCAAATTAACAAAATTAGAAATGAAAAGGGGGACATAACAACAGACTCTGAGGAAATCCAGAGAATCATTAGGTCATACTTTGAAAACCTGTACTCCACAAAATTCGAAAATTTAAAGGAAATGGATGACTTCCTGGACAGCTATCAATTGCCAAAACTAAATCAAGAACAGATAAGCAATTTAAATAGACCTATAACCCCTATGGAAATAGAAGCTGTCATCAAAAGTCTCCCAACCAAAAAAAGCCCAGGTCCAGATGGCCTCAGTGCAGAATTCTACCAGAAATTCAAAGAACAGCTTATACCAATTCTTCTCAAAGTGTTCCACACAATAGAAGCAGAAGGGTCTTTGCCAAACTCTTTCTATGAGGCTTCAATAACCTTGATCCCCAAGCCACACAAAGATACAACTAAGAAAGAGAACTTCAGACCAATATCCCTCATGAACATTGATGCAAAAATACTCAATAAAATACTGGCAAATCAGATCCAAGAACACATCAAAACAATCATTCACCACGATCAAGTAGGTTTCATCCCAGGAATGCAGGGATGGTTCAACATATGAAAATCCATCAACGTAATCCACCATATAAACAAGCTGAAAAACAAAAATCACATGATCATCTCACTAGATGCTGAAAAAGCCTTTGACAAAATCCAACACCCCTTCATGATAAAGGTCTTGGAGAGATCTGGGATAACAGGGACATACTTAAACATAATAAAAGCTATATACAGTAAACCAACAGCCAACATCAAACTAAATGGAGAGAAACTCAACGCAATTCCTCTAAAATCAGGAACAAAACAAGGCTGTCCACTCTCTCCATACCTTTTCAACATGGTACTTGAAGTTCTCGCTATTGCCATATGACAACAAAGGGGGATCAAGGGGATACAAATTGGGAAGGAAGAGGTCAAACTTTCACTGTTTGCAGATGATATGATAGTTTACATCAATGACCCAAAGAACTCTACCAGGGAACACTTACAGCTGATTAACACCTTCAGCAAAGTGGCAGGCTACAAGATCAACTCAAGAAAATCAGTAGCCCTACTATATACAGATGATAAAAGGGCTGAAAGAGAAATCAGAGAAACATCACCCTTTACAATTGCCACAAACAACATAAAATACCTTGGGGTAACGCTAACCAAACAAGTGAAAGACCTGTATCGTAAGAACTTTGAGTCTTTAAAGAAAGAAATTAAAGAAGCCCTCAGAAAATGGAAAGATCTCCCATGCTCTTGGATAGGTAGGATCAATGTAGTAAAAATGGCAATCCTGCCAAAAGCAATCTACAGATTCAATGCAATCCCCATTAAAATCCCAGCACAGTTCTTCACAGACCTTGAAAGAACAATAATCAATTTTGTATGGAAAAACAAAAGACCCAGGATAGCCAAAACAACCCTGTTCAACAAGGCAACGTCCGGAGGCATCACCATCCCTGACCTCAAGCTCTATTATAGAGCTATAGTCCTGAAAACAGCTTGGTATTGGCACAAAAATAGACAGGTAGACCAATGGAATCGAATTGAAAACCCGGGTATTAACCCACACACGTACGAACATCTGATCTTTGACAAAGAAGCTAAAAATATACAATGGAATAAAGAAAGCATCTTCAACAAATGGTGCTGGCATAATTGGAGACTGGCATGTAGAAGAATGCAGATCGATCCATGTCTATCGCCATGCACAAAACTTAAGTCCAAATGGATCAAAGACCTCAACATAAATCCAGCCACACTGAACCTCTTAGAAGAGAAATTGGGTGGTACCCTTGAACGAATTGGTACAGGAGACAGCTTCCTGAACATAACACCAGTAGCACAGGCAGTAAGATCAACAATTAATAAATAGGACCTACTGAAACTGAGAAGCTTCTGTAAGGCAAAGGACACAGTCAGCAAGACAAAAAGGCAGCCCACAGAATGGGAAAAAATATTCACTAATCCCACATCTGACAGAGGGTTGATCTCCAAAATTTACAAAGAACTCAAGAAGCAAGTCTCCAAAACACCAAAGGACCCTATTAAAAAGTGGGCTACAGAACTAAATAGAGAGTTTTCAATAGAGGAGTCTAAAATGGCTGAGAGGCATTTGAGAAAGTGCTCAACATCCTTAGCCATCCGGGAAATGCAAATCAAAACAACTCTCAGATACCATCTCACCCCTGTCAGAATGGCTAAAATCAAAAACACCAATGACAATTTATGCTGGAGAGGATGTGGTGAAAGGGGGACACTCCCCCATTGCTGGTGGGAGTGCCAACTGGTTCAGCCACTTTGGAAATCAGTGTGGAGATTCCTCAGAAAAATGGGAATAAACCTACCACAAGACCCAGCAACTCCACTCTTAGGCATATATCCAAAAGATGCCCATTCATACAACAAAGATGTCTGTTCCACTATGTTCATAGCAGCTTTATTTGTAATTGCCAGAACGTGGAAGCAACCTAGATGTCCCTCACCTGAAGAGTGGATAGAGAAAATGTGGTACATCTACACAATGGAGTACTATTCAGCAGAAAAAAATAATGGAATCATGAGATTCGCAGGCAAATGGATGACACTAGAAGAAACCATCCTGAGTGAGGTAACCCAGTCACAAAATGAGAAACATGGCATGTACTCTCTCATATATGGATTTTAGACATAGATCTGGGGAGTGCCAGCCTACAATCCTATGGCCAGAGAGTCTGGGAAACAAACTTTATTTAGTGGCTGATCGAAGAAGAGGCAGACTCCGTTGGTTAAGTACGGAGCTGAACTCAAGAAAGCCAGTAACAGAGAGGGAGGACTGATGATCAAAGGGATTAAGACTGGGCTGGTTTAACCCCCAGAAACAGCTGACCAGACAAAGGTTAACTCTTGAATCCCAGGCATTAGCCTGGGAAGCCAGCATGAGACTGATCAAGACCCCCCTGAATCTGGGTGTCAGTGAAGAGGCCTAGGGAATCTATTGAGCCTTGGGCAGCAGATCAGTACCCATCCCAAGTATACACACGGACTTTGGACTCCAATAGAACAATGTGAGGTGCACTCTCACCCTGAACTCTTGGGAAAGGGTCTAGGCCCTGCCCTATATGAAATGACACACTATGGACACCCCCATGGAGGGCCTCACCCTCCCTGGAGAAATGAGAGGATAACGGGGGGGGGGAGGACACGGGAGGAAGGGAGGGAATGGGAGAGGGACCTGGAACTGACTTGTGAAGCAACCTTGATTCTTATCTAAATTTAAACTGGAAAATAAAATTAAAAAAAAAAGAACTGAAAACTGAAATAGAACAATAAAGAAAACACAAACTGAGGAAATGCTGGAAATAGAAAAGCTGAGTAAATAATCAGGAACTGCAGATGCAAACATAACAAACAGAATTCAGGAGATGGAAGACAGAATCTCAGGCATTGAAGATACACTAGGAGAAATGGATTAATCAAACAAAGAAAATCTTAAGTCCAACAAATCCCTAACACAAAATATCCAGGGAATATGGGACAAGGTAAATACATGAAACCTAAGAATAATAGATATAGAAGACAGTGAATAAACTCACCTCAACAGTGCAGAATTCATATTCAACAAAATCATAGAACACTTTCCCAAGCTAGAAAGACATGCTAATGAAAGTAAAACAAGCTTACAGAACATTAAACAGAGTGAACCACAAAAAAGACCCCTCGCCACATAACAATCCAAACTCCAAACATACAGACTAAAAAAAGAATATTAAGAGCAGCAAAGGAAAAAGCTCAAGTGACATGTAAAGGAAATCAGAAATATACCCGATTTCTCCATAGAAATTATGAAAGTCAGAAAGTCCTGGGTAGATATTCTACCAACACTAAGAGACCACAGATGCCCGCCCAGACTACTATACCCGGGAAAGCTTCCAATCACTATAAATTGAAAAAATGAGATATTCCATGGACAAAACCAGATTTAAACAATACATGCCAACTAATTCAGCCCTATAGAAAGCTCTGGAAGGAAAACTCCAATCCAAGGAAGTTAACCAGAACCAGAAAAACATAGGCAATAGAAAATCCCAGGTTACTAACAGCCAAAAGAAAAAAGGGGTGCAAATTCACACACAATTATATCACCAAAAAATAATCCAAAATAAACAAGAATGAACAATCAATGCCCATTAATATGCCTCAATATTAATGGTCTTAACTCACCTATAAAAAGATAAGGCTACCAGAATGGATATGAAGATGAATCCATCCTTCTGCTGCATACAAGACATCAAAGACAGATGGTACCTCAGAGTTAAGGGTTGAGAAATAATTTTCCCATCAAATGGACCCAAGAAAAAAGTGGAAGTAGCAATCCTAATAACTAACAGATTAGACTATAAACTAAAATCAATCAACAGAGATGAAGGAGATCATTTCATACTCATCACAGCAGAAATTCAACAATATGAGCTCTCAATTCTGAACATCTATGCCCCAAATACAAAGGCATCCACATTCTTAAAAGAAACATTATTAAAAATCAAATCACACATAAAACCTTACACACTTATACTGGGAGACTTCAACACCCCACTCTCACCACTAGACCAGACCACCAGACAGGAACTTAATAAAGAAACAAAGGAACCAACAGAAGTTAAAAAGCTTCTGTAAGGCAAAGGACACAGTCAACAACACAAAAAGGCAGCCCACAGAATGGGAAAAGATATTCACTAACCCCACATCTGACAGAGGACTGATCTCCAAAATATACAAAGAACTCAAGAAGCTAGTCACCAAAACACTAAATAATCCAATTAAAAAATGGGGTACAGAACTAAATAGAGAATTCTCAATAGAGGAATGTAAAATGGCTAAAACACATAAGAATTTGCTCAACATCCTTAGCCATCAGGGAAATGCAACTCAAAACATCTCTTAAATACCATTTTACTCCTGTCAGAATGCCTAAAATCAAAATCACCTCTGACAGTTTATGCTGGAGAGGATGTGGAGAAAGGTGAATGCTCCTCCACTGCTTTTGGAAGTGCCAACTCTTACAGCCACTTTAGAAATCAGTATGGCAGTTCCTAAGGAAAATGGGAAGCAATCTACCACAAGATCCAGCAACTACACTCCTAGGTATATACCCAAAACTGCACATTCATACACCAAGGACATCTGTTCAACCATGTTCACAGTGCCATTATTTATAATCACCACAATCTGAAAGCAACTTAGATGCTCCTCAGCTGAAGAATGAATGGAGAAAATGTGGTACATTTACACAATGGATGGAGCTAGAAGAAACCATCCTGAGTGAGGTAGCCCAGTCAAAAAAAAAAAGATAAGCATGGTATATTATATACTCACTCATATATTTATTTTAGACATAGAACAAAGGAGTACCAACCTGAAATCATCACCACCAGAGAAAGCAGGAAACAAGGAAGATCCTAAGAGAGACATACATGGTCCCAGGGAGAAGGGGAATGGGGCAAGATCTCCTGAGCTAATTGGGAGGATTGGGGATGGGGAGAAGGAGTTAGAATAAATAGAAGGGGAGAAGAGGAGGCCAGGAGAGGGCAGGAAGATTGAGTCAGGGAAGAATGGAGGAGAGCAAGAAAAGAGATACCGTAACAGAGAGAACCATTATAGGTTTATAGGCAAATCTGGCAAAACAGAAATGTCCAGAGATCTACAAGGTTGACCCCAAATAACAATCTAAGCAATATTCGAGAGGTTCCCTTAAATACCCTTGTCTGATAATGTGATTAATGACTGTTTTATGCCATCCTAGAGCCTTCATCCAGTAGGTAATAGAAGCAGAAGCAGACACCCACAACTAAACATTGAGCTGAACTCTGGAATCCAGTTGCAGAGAGGAAGGAGTGATGAGCAAAGGGATCAAGACCAGGCTGGAGAAACCCACAGAAACAGCTGACCTGAACAAGGGGGAGCTCATGTACCCCAAAATTATAGCTGAGAAACTAGCATAGGACTGTTCCAGACACCTTGAATGAGGAAGTTATTTTGGAGATATGGTTAATCTATGTGGCCTTTGGTAGTAGATCAGTATTTATCCCTAGTACATGAATGGACTTTGGGAGCCCAATCCACATAGAGGGATACTCTCTCAACCTAGACACACGGGAAAGGGTCTACGTCCTTCTCTAAATGATAGGTCAGACTTAGAATAAACCCCATGGTAGGCCTCACCATCCCTGGGAAACAGAAAAAGGATGGGATAGGGGTTAGTGGGGGGCAAGGTAGTCGGGGAGGGAGAGGGACATGTAAAACAAGCTTGATTCTAATTTAAATAAAAAGAAGGAAAAATATTTCCTCTTTAAATGTACTTAATACACATAGCCTATCTATGGAGGCATTCAGTGTATCAAATATGTTGGGCTTGAACATCTTAAATTGATAATGTAAAGAATGATTATATACTTGAGTTGTATACACAGGAAAAACAAGGCAGTATTTTTTAATTTGTTATATGAAATTGCTGGTTGTTTTATATCCAAGAGTAATAGTACAACATTAAATATTTTTGTAAGGAATGGAAATTCTAAGGAAAAAGAAGTTAGATTCTTATGTCATTCCACTGTTGAAAAAGCATGCATCACAAGTTACAATTACAAATCATTTTGTCTTGTATACATTTGTCCTTAAAATAATATCCAGTCCGCTGATACACATTGACTTCATTTGGTGACCCTTTTATGTAAGACTCAACATGTCCCCATATTTTGGTTTTATGTTGTGAGTTCAGGAGAGGACAGATAATCTATCTCTGGTCCATAGGAAACACCTGGGAGCCTTTATTATAAGAAATTGTTGGAATGGTGCCCTTCTTCCTATCACCAAACAAATATATAAGATAATACTTTGCTTGATAAGTTGATTGTGAACCAGGTACACTATCCCAGCATGTCATTATATAATAGAAAATATACATTTGATTTGCTACAAGGTTTCTTTAAAGGCAAATGGAGAGTAATCCTTACCATTCCTTTTCTCAGTTATTCTTTAAGACATTGATTGTTTCTTTCAAAAATTTCTTGTCCTTGAGGATTGTAAGGGATTCCTGTGATATGTTTGATGTGTCATCTATCAAAATTCTGCCATGAAATTACTGGCAAAGCAGGCCATTATCAGTCTTATCCTGTGTGGGTAATCCTAGGGTTGTGAAACATTGGAGGAAGTGGGCTTTAGCATGTTTGGTTTTTCCCCGTATGTGCAGTGGTCCAACAGGCTTCTGAATAAATGTCTATGGAGACAAAAACATACTTCAGTTAGCCAAAAACTGGAAATGAGTAACATTGGTTTGCCAGAGGGTATGGGCCTCTTCAGTTAATTCATGGTAACTGTAGAGGGGAATTCTTGGATACAGTTGACATGATTTGCAGGTGTGAACTATCTTTTTAGTTCTTTTATAGGAATCATTGGGAATCATTATGTAGTCCTCTCCAATTGACATGGGTCATATCATGCAATTGTGTGGTTTCCTGCAGGGTTAGTGCCTCTGGGGCTGTCACCAGTCTATCTGCCCATTCATCGCCCGTAGTCAGGATCTCAGGGATGCCAGAGTGCCCCCGAAGGTGTTGAAGATAAATTGGTGCCTCTCGACCCACTAAAAGGGCCTTAAAAGCCACCATGAGCAGGGATATAGGGTTATTATCTAACCAGATGTGTGCTTGTGGATATGGGGAAGTAAGCTAACCACATAGAGACTGTCTGGAAAAAAAAAGATTGTAGGGCTCAGAGATGTCTTGTCATGCCAGCATCACAGCAAACATTTGCTTGTATTTTGAAGAACCTTGGCAGGATTGAAATCTTTGGTGGCTTGGTATCCCCTAAAGTCAATGTAGGCTGAGCCTGCTTGGACCCCATCAGTGAAGAAGCAAATGGAGTCAGGTATGGGCTTGGATGGAAACAAGGAGGGAATCTTGAGGGGGAATCTCTGGAAAGGATGAGCTCATTTAGACAGCCCATAGTGGCAATCAACCCTCCCCATAAATCACTCTAAGGTGAGAGCTAGGCTGGAGTAAGCCTGATCAAGCTTTCAACATCCTCTACCCAGAAGGAAACGGTATAGGGTCTAGCTGGGATTGGGTCCTGCCCTTTATGGTGGCACCAGAGAGCTATCTATCTGAGAGTAAGCCTGGGTGTTCCTTCCAACACCCCTCCCCTCCCGGGTTAGAACCACTGTAATCAGGGAGACTCCAGCAAACAGTCAGAAGGACAAGGGTCTAGTCACCAAATGCCTCCTTAGAGAGCATTTGTCCAAGGCCTTCTGAAAGTCAAGGAGCATCTCGCAGTGCAACTTTGTCATGGTTGTATTATCATGAGGCACCTTATCCTTTAGCAGGGCATAAAGGGGTACCAGGTCTTCTGTGGGGATTCACACCCAGGGTCTCAACCAATTAATCTCTGCTAGTAAGCACTGGAGCTGGGTCAGGGTCACAGACTGAGGCACCTCCAGAACAGGCTTAAGCAGGCTAGCCTGTGTCATCATGAGGTGCAACTCAAGTACTTTGAAGGGGGTCACCTTTTGGACTTTTGCTGGGGCAACAGTAAAGCCTCCTCTTTGAAGCAATTGGAGAAAATGGGCCACAAAGCCCTCCAGATATGCTGGATCCGGATGTCCCAAAATTATGTCATCCATATAAGCACATATTATTTAATACTTTGACATTAGCATAGGCCTTAAAGGAGTAGCAAGATACTGTAGACAGAAAACCAGGCTCTTAGCCATTCCTTGTGGTAGCACTACCAATTCAAAATGTTGATCATGTTTGAAATAATTAAGTGAAGGAACAGAGAAGGCAAATTTATCACAGTCCTCTAAATGTAGCAGTATAGAAAAGAAGCAATCCATAGTATCAATTACCATAAATGTATATTCTGTGGTAACAACAGGGGTACAGGGCATGCCCCCTAAGGGGGTACCCACTAGTTCCATCCTGTCATTTATCTTGTACAAATATTGAAGCATGCACCAAGCCCCGAACGCCTTTTGAATTACAAACACCAGGGTGTTCCATGGGCTCATAGAAGGTGAGATATGTCCGAGCCTTAATTATTCATCCACTAGCTGGTGGAGTGCAAGCAACTTAGGTTTAGTCAGGGGCCACTGTTCTACCCATACTGATTTTCCCAGGGCCCATCTTATAGGTGGCACTCAGGGGGCATTGGCCCTTAATACTGGCGGTATGCCCAGATAGGCTCTTAGGCTCCCCACTGTAGTTGTGGAGGTTGAAAATATTCTCTATGACCCCCCTTTAGGTCCTTTCCCACCCTTTGTGCCTCTTTCTTTTCCTCATAAAAAGCCCGATGATCTATGATCATAATGGTATCCATTTGGTCCAGCATGTCCTGTCCCAGCAAATTGACAGTAAGTCTTTGACCACTAAGGGGCATATCTTTCCTTGGTGTCTGTCTAGACTAGTCCAGCGCATTAAGGTCACTATTGATTGGGAGTTACCTCCCACCCCCAAAACCGGGGGTCTGGGTGCAAGGACCCAGGTGGAAGGCACTTACTTCTCCTGGAGTACAAACCTGTATCTATCAAGCAGTGAAACTTCTTTACCGCCTATAGAAATGGTCACTTTGGGGTGAAGTCCTTCAATCAAGGGGACAGTCCAGTGGGCTTGTGTTGTCAGGGTATGAGACCTTCCAATTCTACTTTTAGAGAGGCTACCTTTCTTTTTTTTAACAGGTCTGGAGGCTGCCCCTCCTCTCGTTTAAAGGATTCCCCTCCAATCACCCTGTTTTGTAATCATCTCAGCACATGCCTTCCTGACTTCTCCTCAGTGCCATTTTTAATTGGCTCATGTGCCCCTCTTTATGGGGATACAAAGAAAAATTAGGACTATGGTAAAATATTCTGTGAGGCTGGATCATCTCAAACAGCAGCCTTGAAGCTGTTCTGGATGCAGAACTTAGAAGAAACTGCAACAGAGTGCTCTGAAACATTGGATCATCTGGACCATCCATTCCCATTAGAGCTTTTTCATGGAGTCTTCCTTGATCATACCTTATTTTTCTTAACCTTGGAAGAAAAATATTTTTTTCTCATTTCCTGTGGAAAGAAAAAAGCCTCTTCTCCAAATTAACATATTTTGACATAAATTTTGAAGTCAAGATTTTTAAATATATGTGTAGGTTGGATTAGTCCAGCAACATTTATAGTTAAATGTCTGTTAGCAGCTGTTGCTCCTTCCTCAGCAGTCAAACAATTCAAAGACAACACAATAACATACAGTATCCAGACTCTCTGTGTATTACCCATCTTTATGTGGCTTTATTTGTTTCTTTCTGTTTTTTCAAGACAGGGTTTCTCTGTATAACATTCATGGCTGTCCAGGAACTCACATTGTAGACCAAGATGACCTCAAATTCACTGAGATACACCTGACTCTGCCTCCTGCCCGCTGGGACTAAAGGCATATGCCACCACTGCCCAGCTATATTTCTCTGATCTCTCAATATTTTCTTCTATATCTGACTTTGGGTTTTATTATTTAGTCAAACTAAGAGCTTCATAAGAGATCTCTAAATCTCTGGGTTCAAACTTATCTCCATAATTTCAGACTCTTTATGTAAAGGCAATTCATTTGTGTATGTGTATGTGTGTGTGTTTGTGTGTGTCTGTGTGTATGTGCATGCGTATTTCCATATGTGATCATTCAACTGGTTTGTGTAAGGTCCTGTAATGAACAAAAGGAACACTTCCTTAGATTTTGAACATGAAATAAAAAATGGCATTAGAATAGAGACAATAATAAGGCAGGTGAGATGTCTCACCAGGAAAAGCACTTGCGGTCTGGACTGGTAACCTGAGTTCATTCCCTGGGTCACACCTGGTGGAAGATAGGGTTGATATCTACAGTTGTTTTCTATCTTACACATGCAGACCCAGCAAATTAATTAATTAATTAAAAGAAAGTAATCAACAATGTAAGAGAAGTACAAAATGTTTTAGAAATAGGAGTAGCAAAAATGTTCCTATTTGGAATCTTATGGTATGTGGGTTGTGTGTGATGGGAGAAGTCTATAGTGCTAGCCCTTGGAAGTTTTGGGCAGGGCCTCTTATTGTTTAAGGGCTCAGAGTTTAAGAAGAGTTCAAGAAGAGGGAGATATCTTCTGAAAAGCAAAAACAAAAAATGATCCTGCACTCAGAGTTCAAGAGAGAGAAAAAGAAATTACAAAATTGTTATTGCAAACATAAAGATAACCAAGAAAATGTAAGAACTAAAGAAGTTGATACTATTTGCACATCCAAAATTTCTCTCTGAATATGTTCTGATGCGTTATATATTATAACGATATTCCATAAGGATCTCAGGAAATTCATGCCTTGTAATAGTAGGAAATCAGGGGAAAGTGTGTTTTAAAGGGTTTTCCACCTTTTGGATTTACTTTTAAAAGAATGCTAATTTACAGTTTTATTGATTAGTATGGAAAATCTAAGTATCGCTATTACTTTAAAGATGACCCTAAGGCCTCTGTATAGGTGTACTTATGCCTTATTGATAAGACTTTCAATAATAAAACTATTCAGATGTGCAAGGCATCAAACGTGTTTGCTTCTTGCCTACTTTATTGCACTGATAGACAAAAACCCACATGGGCAATAAAATAAACCTGCTTATGTATTTATTGCTTTATCTTTGGAATGTAGCCCTTTGTCTTACAGCAATGATGCAGCCACAGATGAAAAAAGAAATTGTCACATTGTCGTGCAGTGCTTACTCGCTACAAATACAAACCAATTTTAGTCAAATAAAGCTGACCTAACTCTGTACTAGGATACTAGACTTAATGGCCACTCCAATTTTCTCTGACATTTAAAAATTACAGAAAAGGGAAATTCTTAAATGTCACAATCCTCATAATTTTTTTCAAGTTTTGCCATTGAGTTCTTAACTCCTCCTCTGATCCTCACCCTGAAGTGGCTTGTGAGCATGCCAAGTACTTGTGAATGTGGCATTCAGTAGAGGAGATGCCACTGACACGGTACTGGATGTGTGGAGGCCAGCATGACCTATACATCTTTACCATGCTTCCAGGCCATGATCTGGAAAGAGCTCCACGGAATCCTTCAGTTGAATGGCTATACATTATAAATATGGAGTTAATTACCTGGGAAAGGCTGAGTGATTGGCACAATTATTCTGTTCCCTATGTCTTTTCTTTCCTCAATTCACCTTTGTAAATCAATTTTTGGATACTGCCATTGTGGCACATTTGCCTTTGGACTAAAGTCGATTCAAACAAGAGCTGAAATCACAGTGATTCTTCTGAGATGAGAGTAGTGGAGAAACTAAACAACAAAAATGAAAAGATGAGGGAGAAAAATAAAAGATGGAAGCCAGAAAGGATGGAAGAAGAGCAGAAAGAGGAAAGAAGGAAAAGGAGATGTCAGGCTGACTGATTTCTTATTGCAGGACAACACTCTGGGACAGGATAAAGAAAGGATACCCAGCTGGGATGGTTTTCTTAGTCCTGTTTTACATACAAGTGACCGGCTTTTAGGGCTAAGAGAGATGAATATCTGACCTGTCATGAATCAGCTGGTACTTAGTGACAGAGCTGGACTCACACCCATGCTACCTATACCTCTCTCAGACAAATCTAATCACTGTATGTGGCTCCACAAAGCTTTCATCGCAGATCTAACAAGACTGTATTTACATTAAGAAAAAATTATATAACTATGCTCTCACATGAAAATACATCCTACATGAATTACTAAATGTTCATCAGTATAACTTCTACTCAGTACTTGGTGATTTCATATAAAATCACTGGAAGAGAGATAGATGTCCTAAGAAAGGCGTCATTCAGTATTATCTACTACCGAATTTCCTTTCAAATTCCTGGTTGTTATCTGTATATATGTGTCTATAGGGGTGTGTGTGTGTGTGTGTGTGTGTGTGTGTGTGTGTTTGTGTGTATGTGTGTGTGCCTGTGTAGATAATATACACTAAAATCACATACTTCAAAAATTATTATTGTTGACTAACATTTCACATCCGTCTATTTTCTTGGTTCTACATTCTGAGGAATCTTGCTGATTCTATTTCAAGTTTTTTAATCACCTGCTGACTGGCAACACAAGATATTTTATTCCCTCTAGCTTTCTTAATTTAGAAATGTAATAATTATCATTATAGAGAGTATCAGATAATGCTCTTAAAAGAATGAAACCAAAAGCCAAAACTTTCTTTTCTAGTCAATGAAACAACACATTAGTATAGAAACAGTTTCTCTTAATTTTTAAAATATTGCATAATCAAACAATCTAGAGAGTCCCGATTTGAGGGTGACCCTTTAATGTACTGGAAGGGTTTTATATTGGCTTGTCAGAGGCAGATGAACTTATGCTCTGTAAATTCTGCTATAATTGTGTCCATTCTCAGATTTTGCTTCAGTTTGGTTGTTAGCTATAAAATTACTGATAAGTAATAAAACACAGGTCAAAAGTATTAAACCCTTGTTGCAAATATCACCAAATCATAACAAGAAAACATCAGCTAAAAGCTATAATTCCTAGCATTTGCCTGTAAAATATGACTTAAATAGCAGGACTTTCCCCTTCTTCTTGGTATTGCTTAATAAGATTTTACATTGCTCTGGTAGCTTGCAGTCCAAATGAAAAGAAATGTTTCTAGGCTCTACTTTGGTAAATTTCACTTGAGAATAAATTATCTGTAATTATTAAATATTCATAGAGGGTTTGGTCATCTCATTTCTGTCTAGCAAGGAACTGCATGCCATAGAACCATGTGTCTGTAAAGTGTAATGAAGGAAGATGAATGCTTATAATACTCCCTGTGGCCAATTCTTCTCAATCTATTGCCTTTCTGTGTAATTAAACTGTTGTGATCTTATTTATGATGTTTTAAGACTTCATGGACCTCTTGCATGGAGCTCTTGCAAACGTTCTCTGACTTTAGTCCTGTATGAAACTGCAGCCCTTCAGCATCAGTCAAAACAAACAGGCAGAAACTGAGCCTCAAGCAAGAGTTTGGTCAACAGAGAACAAAGGCAAGATGCTACACTGTGGAAATTTATCTTTGCTTCTCATTGTATTACTGCTCCTAAAGTTATTTTTCCACTAAGTAATTGCGCCAACCTTCTCCTTCAGTTTGACATATCAGCCAATTCATGAACCTCAATTTTAAGTGTTAATTCTATGTGGCAGTTATTTCTAAGAGATGGTAGCATATGTTATCTAAAAGAGTTTCTGAGATGAAAAAAGTTTCAGAATGAAAAAAAGTAGGAAGGTTGTTTTCCAAGACTTCTTAGTTAAAAATGCTCTCTCTGGCTCATTGAGAAAATTTGTAGATTGGTAAAATCGCAAGAACGTTTTTGTCATCGAATTGTTGTCTATAGAATACCATTTAAGGTTAATTTGCTACAGAATTCATCTGGGAAACACTGAAATAAGTCATATGACATTACTACTGTATACACTTTTAAATGTGGGAGGCAGGTGAGAATTGGTAAAGGAAGTTACTTTGAAACAATTGACTAGGATGCCAAAGAAACTGGAAATTGTCAAAGAAACAACTTCTGGAGGTGAACATTTTCCTTGGGAGAATACCTACTCCTGGGCTGTGTGACAAATAACAGCTTCATAGTAGTTGGAGAACTGAGATATTGGCATGTTGAATAAAATGCTCTACCATCCATTCTGATTTTGAAATTGTATGGTTCTAAGGATGTAGTGCATACACATCTGTACATGCCTAGAAACATGAAGTCATCAATGATATTTTGTGCTTCTCTCAGAGATTCTTAAGACAGTGTCAAAATGAAATAATTTCTTGTCTTCCAAAGTAAGACTTAATGAAATTTTGGTTAAATGATGAGTTTCAGAAAAATTCTTATGCTGAAATCCTAACCTCCCCCAATCTGATCTATATTAGGAAGTGGGAAAAGATTATTTATAAGTGTGAACAACTTATGTGTTGGACTATGATCTTTATAAATATATAATAGAGAGGATTTTTTCTATGTGACAAATGAGAATATAAGAAAATTGCTATAAACTGGGAATAGGTCCTTCACCAACCATGTTGGTACCCTGACCTCCAGATCTTACCTTCTAGAACTTTAAGAAATAAGTATAATTTAAATATATGATATTTAGTCATAGAAACTTCAGCTAAGAAAAGGGACTTTAGCAATGCATATACTAAGAAATCATAACACACATTTATTAATGCAAAATAACAGGGAGAAACCATTTCAGATGTAATGTAGAAACTCAAAAAAGCATAATTTCAAAAGTCTAGATAAATTGGAACCTTGTCGATGTAAAATGGATGAGTAGCCTCTCAAATTAGGTGTAGATAGTTACATAATTTTTCACTAGATCTACACATGAGTATGTTAACTCCCATTACCCAAAGTGAATCCATGAACATCTAGCATTTGCTTTTTAATATTTATACATTTTTCATTGTGAAATCTCCATTTTTAAACATTTGTGATGGAAAAACAACAATTTACAGAATATCTGGTACTTCATAGATCTATTTTTTTCCTACGATTACAAGCTATTCGTAAAAGGATTTAGCAATACACACTCTCTTCCCAGGACTTAATGAAGAAAATGAAGTAAATATTATATACACATTTCAGTGATGCGCTAACAGTATTCTACAAGTCCATAGTATGAGAAGAATTATTAGCCCGTCCCCACCTAACAGATGATACTTAATTCTGTCATGTTCTGCTTTTGACCCTACCAATATGTTATTAATCCAAATGGCATTCAGCCTTCTTAATCTATTATTCTCCCATAATGGGTCTCACCCAAGAATTATTCCTTGAAATATAGTATGAGAGCATTTGTTCCTCAGTTATGGTGGAGAATATTTATCTTATTTATTACTTAATATAGTAACGTAAGATAGTTTAAAAGCATAATCAAGTGTTCCTATAACCAATTATGTAAGTTCTTTTATTGTTCATGTTGGTAACAGCAAGGGTTGATAACCACCAGTGTTCTTCTCTGGCATGTATTGAAAAGGAAATTGCACTTGAGAGGCAGGAGACCTAAATGGGACCAATTACTTAGCATTGAGCATTTTCATCACTGACTAACTCTCACTGTCCAGGAGCCATTGCTTGTTGACCCTGGGTACAGATCTAGCTCATATCATCTTTCTTGGAGATGTACAATTGTTTAGTTAATTTAAATACAACCTCGTTTCTCTCTATGGAAATTGTCAAATCACTTTGGCTAATCTATGTTACAAGGTACAGAGGAAGATGAGTTGAATCCCATGTACCCATGACTGCATAATACTGTGTATGAAGAGAGTTCACTTTCACCACAAGTTACAAGCATTGGAATCAGAAGAAGCAAGCAAAGGATCACGTTCAGCTACATCACATTGCAACCCAGGTGTGGTTTTTCTATCTCTTTAAAGAAGAGACTGGATGATTCTTATCAGATGGAACAAAAACCTTCCAACCTCCATAACTATTATTCACTTCATCCTAACCAGAGACCAAGTCAGTACCAAATCAATAGTTGAATGAAAAGCACAGTTCTTGGCCCATAGGCACAGGAGAGACTCCTAAGATACTTCTTGCTGCCCAGAGTCACTTACAGACTTTCGAGTGGAGATTTTTTTTTTAGTGTATGTTAAAATACTTTGAGAAGTACACTGAACTGTATAACTATGTAGCTTTCAGAACTGCCTGACCTATGTGAAATTCACTCGATTTCACTGTGTCATAGGTTCCTACATTTTGATATCCTTAAGATATATTTACAAGCCGGGCTGTGGTGGCGCATGCCTTTAATCCCAGCACTCGGGAGGCAGAGGCAGGTGGATCTCTGTGAGTTCGAGGCCGGGCTGGACCGATAGCCTCCAAAACAACACAGAGAAACCCTGGTAAAAACCAAAAAAAAAAAAGATATATTTACAAATATATTGAACCCTTCCAGTCATAAGAGAGCTGAAGTTTCATACACATTACATGTATTTTAAATTTTCTTCAATATATTAATTGCAAAAATAAGAAATTACCAGTAAAATTTACCTTCTAAATTATTTTAATTAATATTTAAGTTTACAAAAAACATTATGAGTGGTATTTTATACAAAATGATGAGAGATTTACATCTAGATTTGTTTTCTGTTGAGTGCATTTCGAGTGAACAGAAAAATAAAAATATAGGTTATATTATTGCTTTATTGTTTTTTTTCTTAGTGATAATGTGGCTTCAAATAGTACATATGCTCAGTTCATTTTCCTTAATACTCAGGAAAATAGAGATGTGTCTGGCTACTTTTTTAAGTTAAGCAGTTTTCTAGTTCTGGATGACTATTGGATGAAGTTGTAAGTTGTCATGAGAATATTTCATTTTAAACACACAATTTTATGAATGACTTAGTTATTGTTTTGGTGTATATGTAAGGGCAATTGTGCTTATACAAAGACTTGAAAATATTTCCATGTTCCTTAAGCTTACTTGGTTAATAGAGAGAAATATAATATGGGTTTATAATTCTGGACTGGCTCTTATCAGACTGTATGGAATACAAAGAAATGTCAACAGTGATAAGAATCTGACAGCTAACAAAGAAAAAGACCAGGATTTATAGGTAGAGGTTAAAATGGTCATTATACAGAGAATTACAAAGATGCCCATGTTTGTATGAGTTGTCCCAGTGAAGTTTACAGATACTAATGTTTAGGATTTTTCTTATTCTGGGGAGGTAGGCATAAGCATAGATGCTAAGAATAAAATCTCAATCGACAGAGAAAGGAAAAACAGCCGCCAACATTAAGAGCTGGTGACCTTGAGCTATCAGGGAGGCATTGGTAGTACTTCTTGATTGTTTCCAGTGTCTTGACTAAGGCTCGATTTTTTCCTATTGAACAAAGATCATTTCATAACCGTCAATATCAGGCAAGGCCACTCCGTGAGCATGACATAAGACAAAAGTCCAAAAAAAAAAAAAAGACCAGACAACCCCCTTCCCAAGACTAACATAAGTGACAGATAGCTTTGAGAATTATGGAGTTGGTTTGCCTTCATCCACTTGCTTTATATGTAAGAATTATTCAGCTACTCCTATCATACAGTACCCACTCACAGATAACACCCAGACAAGATCAAATCTTCCTTGGAATTATGCCTAAATAACACAAACAATGATTGACTCTTACATATTTTTTAAAATCTATTATGTAAATAAGTAACACTTCTGTGTGACCATGTTCTCCCTTTTTTTGTAAGGGATAACAATTCCAATTCTCTCTTCTTCCTGATAGCATTTGCTTGGGGGAGGGAGTAACTGAAAATATTCCCAGATTTTTTTCATTTTAAGTAAAACAAAGTTATGAACACTTCGGTTTGATACTTTTAGTTGGTTAAAAATAATTATTATGCACTTATTACCCAAGCACTTCATTATTTTAACAAATATAGCTTGAATCACTATTTTGCTGAAAAAAATGAAATCAAAACTGTAGAAGTAAATTTAGTACAAACCTTCAGAATGTTTGTTTAAATCAGCGCATAAAAGTTGACCTTTAGTCAATGCTAATTTTAAACATTGCAAGTCTACTTGTAATTCTTTTTGAAGTAATTGGTACTGATTAGATTTAGACACATGCAAACCTCCCATTTCTCTTTTCATACATGTGAGACAAAATAACTCATAATGAGTGTATCTCATTTAAGTTACTAGTCATTTTATTTCTTTAATTTTGTGCCATTCTAATGACATTTTTTCTAGATCTCTATATGAAAAATATTTACATAGAAGATCCAGTGAATGAGGAATCCTGTTTCCTTCAAAGGAGAAAAATGCCTTATGCATCACTGTTTTTTGACATGATACAATGTAATCAAATGTGACTGATACGATCTGACAAATCCAGTCTCAATATGAAATGTCACAGGGAAACTGGGAAAGCTACTATCTTTATTCAGCTTGAAAGGACAAATATGTATATAAGATATACAAAGGAACAGCTTTGGAAGGCAAGCATTCAGTACACTGGCAGAGAGTTTGTTCAAGCTCTCCTAGGATATATTCTAGCATGGATGGGTCTTATAAGTTATGTTTCTGAAAAACACTAAAACTATCACACACTTTTATGCCTCTTTAAATATTGTCGGAAGCAATGCTTTTCCAAGGACCTTGCCTCTTCGGTGTTCAGTACCTGCAGTTTTCAGTACCAGAAGGCTGTATGTAGATCCTCTGAGGATCCAAGGTAATTCTAAATGGACTGTACTTTAGCTAAGCTGTTTTTCTGAGACTGCACCCTGCCTATGAACTGTGTTAAAATACTCTTGCATTATCCTAATTAGGATTATTCACAATACACACATATTGTAGAGGGCCATTCTCATTTTCAATTAGCTGAAAAGGATTAGTTGCAGTCATACTTGTATGGTCCTGAATGCTATTATTATTAAGCCCAATATTTTTATTGCTGTTAAAATTATGTTCCTTATAAATATAACTTAGCTAATGAAGTAAAAAGAAGGTCTCCTCCTGACAAATTATTTTCTTCTAAAAAATTGTGAAGGTAACAATACATAAACGGAAGGAAATATATGTGGGGTACAGAGACTGTTTAATCACAAGTAATGGCAAACCTAAAATTAGTTCCAATTAAAAAAGAAATGCACAGAAACCAATCTGAATGTAGCAGATAAAGGGTTGCATTCAGGGGAGTTTATTAAGCTGTGGCTTGTAAGAAGACCCCAGGTGCAAGCCTTCCTCATTATACCTATTCTTAAGCTGTACGGAAGGTACCATAAACACAAAAAAACAAAAATCACAACAAAGAAAAAAAACAAAGAAAGAAAGTAGAAAATCTCCAGGAAATAATTTTCTGTGGTGACCACACTTGCAGTGAACAATCCATGTTTTTTGGAGTAAAGATCTTAACAATTTGTTCTTTTACTTCCAAAATACAGCAGCATGTTAATCGCTTGATCAGCCAAATGAAACTAAATGTAATTAAGACTAGTGTGGGGTTAATTTGATCCATAATTATGTTATATAAAGTAAATGAAAATTGTTTCTTTCCTCAATTGCAATTCATTAAAATTACAGATATTAAAATAAGATACTATAAAATTACATGAAGCATGTACACATTAATAGTCATTAATAATAGCTTGATATTTCTATCTAAGCAACAGTTTATTAAAATGTCAAAGGTGGTATTTGACCACTCACATGACTGCTTTTCTTACTTTAGTTTTCTGCTCTTCTAAGAAATACTGTGTGTAAGTGTGTGTGTGTGTGTGTGTGTGTGTGTGTGTGTCTGTGTCTGTGTGCGTGTATTTACTATTTTTATTCTTTTTTGTGTCTATGGCTCTTGGTATTATTATTAACGTTTGTTTCATATATACGTGCACATGCAAATGTGTATAGTTACAGAAAAATAAGGTTTATATTTGTCTATATAATAATAGATTCATGAAATTAATTTAGGACATTTTGTCTCCAGCTGATTTGACCTAATAACCACCAACTGTATTCTGAGATATTATCCCCCACCGAGTTCCTTTATATACATATTTTGGATTCCAGTTTAGTGTTCTTATGGGATTCCTGAAGGAAGGAAAGAAAAAAAAGAAAGGAAGGGAGGGAGGAAGGAAGGAAGAAAGAAAGAAAAGAAGGAAGAAAGAAAGAGGAGTGGACCCAGATGGAAGGGAGGTGGGCAGGAACTGGGGGAGGAAGATGAAGTAGAAAGGTAATCAGGATAAAAAAATTAACTTTTAATAAAAGTGCTAGCCATATTTAAAAGCTTATCAATTGCATAAGTACACACAGTCCATTCCCTATTGAATATTTATTAAAATACAACACAGATATAAAGTGTTCAAAACAGAATATAAATATTTCATATATAGCTAAATACACAGTACTAGTGTTTAGAAGTTTGTTTCCTGAAAAAAATGAATTTGAAATTATAATTACAGTTATATATATTAACACAACATTTCATAGCATTTTGATTTTTAAGCATAGACATTAGATAGACGTTAATATCAATTTACAGAAAATGAGAGGAGGGCTATATTTTTGGGTACTATATACTATTTTGAGCACATGTAGTACCCTTTAAGTAATTTTTTATTATTTTTTGTTTAAATTAAAAGCAGTCTTATTTTACATACCAATCCCAGTTCCTTTTCCTTCTTGTTCTCCTACTCCCCCAGCATTTCCTCATCTAACTCCCTCCACTCCTCAAAGAGGGTGAGGCCTCCCATGAGGGATCATCAAAGTCTGTAACATCATTTGGGGCTGACTGAGGTTCTCCCTGATGTATCTAGGCTGAAAGCGTATCCCTCCATAGGGAATGGGCTCCAAAAAGACAGTTCATGCACTAGAGATAAATATTGGTTCCTCTGGCAGTGGCCCAAGAGACAGCCCAAGCCCGGAAACTGACTCCTTTATTTTTGTCTCTATATGAATATGGGGTAGTTAATACTTTCCTCTCTCTACAGATGGAATAACTGGGGTTCACAGATATCAAAGGGTATGCCTGAAGTCAGTGGGTTCTTGTCAAATTTATTGTGAAATGAAAGGTTCCCTGTTTTAGAAATGAAATCAAAACAGGAAAAGTAATTAATTTGTTCTGATGTATCATGTATTATAGTTCTCACTTTTTATTCTAATTCATTAGAGATAATCCATTTCTTCAAAAAAATAAGAACAATTTAAAATTTTAAATGCTTAATCTCTGTGTCCATTCTTGGGAAATTAAATATGAGTTGGACAAATAACTCAATCATTCTGAGTGCACATATTTGTCTAAGGGGTCCTCTTCAAGGTGGAGAAGGAAGTGCTGATTGTGATGGAAACAACTTTACTGAAAATTTACAGATGCCTTACACAAGGCTCCACTGACTACGTAGAAAATGCCCATGCCTGGGGGAAAGGACAAATACAATGTGTCCTGTTTACCACGGGTTCCACTGTGACACAAAGAATGATGCATGGGGAAGAGGAAGACAAGGCAGGGGAGAGGTTCTAGATGCATGCTCTCACATGTGACAATGATTTTTGTCTTGGCTTATTTGGGGCATGAGAACTAAGGTGATGATGATTTTATGAAACTTAGAAGAAATGTATTTACAACTAAATTTGATAGAATTCTAAGTTCTAGCAGTTTATTAATCAGAAACTCAAAATTATATAAGCTTAACTAAAATTTCCATGTACCTCAGCATGTTTGTTTCTGCTATGAAACCAAGAGTCACACACTTTGATAATCCAATGTCATTTCCTTGCTTTATAATCTGTCACTGTATTGTCACTAATTATAGGAAGCACACAATCAGAATTTTTTCCTAATAAATGACTTCAATATATTTATAGCACAGCTGTGTTTAATCTTTTTAAAATATCAATTGCCTTCCAAAGAGGAAGCCATGCTTCTTACACAAAAAGAAACCTTAAGTATAATCATACTTAACAAGTTGCCAGAACCCATTATGTATAGTGAATGCTTATTCTTAACAAACTAAATATTTAACATTTCATGTGTAAAAAAAAATGGGCAGGCCTAAGAGCTATTAGTATTCCAGGTAAGCCACAACATGCAAATTTACTCAGCTATTTAGAAATGAGTCATACACTATTTAATACAACAAAATAGTTTATGTATATTAGAGTAAACAGTGGAATCACAATAGAAAAAAAATGGGTTTGGTTCAGATGTTGAGCTGCTATGTAAACCAATTATCTATCCGGAGGGAAACAGCTCTGTCTACAACTACTTAGGCTCTAGGGCCTATTACAAACCCTGGAGTGGGCTGTTGTTTCTGTTCTCAAGGGAATTTACCACGTCACACTGGAAATAGCTGACAATAATTAGAAAGCCTGCTTCTGCCAGTATTGCACACATTTTTAATACCTTCCTAAGTATTATGGGAGATAATACACAGGGTCTTTAGAATTCTAGTCATGCCACAACAAGCCACGGAAAGGACAACTAGACAATAGCCCCAAACTGGACTGTGACAGGCTAATTATTGTGGCTTCATTATAAAACCTCTTTTTACATAGGTCACCTGGGAAGTGTAATTAAAAATGCATTATTGGTGTATTTTTTATTGAAGCAATTAAATTAAAAAGCCAAAAAAATAATTATATGAGGAGCAAATAATAATGTTGTTCAACAGCATTTATCTAAGAAAGAGAGAACACGTTAGTGCTTCATTAGCAGTAAATGTGTTAACAGGAATCTGTTTGAAAAATGAGCCATTGAATGGCTTTTAAATACGCAGATTAAAGGATTTATAATGTCAAGTTTAACACAGAAATTATAGATAGTATTACATAACCATGAGTGATCGCACCTTTAATCTGACTTAGTAAAATGATTTACATCATACTTCCTGCTGCTTCAGTAGTGTGAGTATTATATGTACTGCATCTCAAATAAATTCCCTATATTTTTATGTGGATCTATTCTCACTTTCTAATTAGGTGGTACATAATATAATTAGATGTTAAAATATGTGTCCTCAAGGGAAGTATATTTGTCTTGGATATCCATTCTAGGTACCATATCAAATCATAGGATCATTTATTTAGGGAGCTTTTATAAATCCCTAATCTACCATATCAACTCAATCCTCCCTCCTCCATCTCAAAACTCTCTTGGCACATCTCTGCATCCACATTACTAAACTGTCACCATCACACTTGCTGTAATTAATGAGAACTTTCTACCTGTAAGGAAGTAAACACTGCCAATGATGTACACGGTATTGACTTTTAATTCTCTGAATGACTTTAGGAGATTGATGCCTAATTTCCATTTTAAAAACAAGGATAATTGATGTAATTTAATCAATGTGTGTATCAATGATACATGCAAATTGCTCTTCGGTAAACTACCCACAGTAGGCGGTATTCTTCTTCATCCTAGCAGAGACATGCCATAATTTAAGCCTTTGTATGTTTGTTGAATATTATTCAGAAGATATAGAACCTGGATAAGCATGTATAAAGGAAGATTCTCACAATTTCCCTTAGAGGAAAATTTCAAAATGAGAATCACAGAATGACATCTATTGTACAGGAACTTACCAGAGTGAAGGAATGGACAAACATAAATCAACCATCACCAGAGAAGTACATTGTTGAATATGGGACTTGATTCAAAGCAATCATGGTTGACAGGAAGAAAAGTGTTCTATTTATGTTTTGTCCTAAGATTGAGTATTGGCCATGACCAGTTATTACCTAATGACTCCAAATTATATCTTGGCAGTTTATAATTAGTTTAATTGGTAGTTTGAGTATTGTTATATTTCACTGGAATTTTTATGAGTGTCAATATTTTTTATGTCAGAAGCTACAATTCTTGAATATTTACTGTAATCTCTGCCTTGTGGTGGGCTTTCTAAGCATTGTCAGCAAGCAACCACACATCATTGGCAGAGCTGAGAAACTTTTAGTACAGAATGTCGAGTGACTGTTCCAAGTCCATGTTGCTGATACATTATGAACTCAGATGCTATCCTAGGTTCTCCAAAACAAAGAAATGCATTTTTAATATGGGTAGCACTATAAATTTGGATTTTTGAATATTTCATATTTTGTAATCCTTCTGAAGCCAAATTTCATATAAGAATTTATTCAAAACTCATAAAACTTAAGAAACATAAAAGCTACTATAGCATTTTACAGTGACACATATATATATATATATATATTTGTGTGTGTGTGTGTGCATTGAGTTCCTGAAAACAACAGACAACTATCAGTCAGTTCAATCAGTATATTCAGTATCAAATACCTCTTTATAGTACAGTTATTTCAAAGATTGAAAATTGTAATAGTGTTACCTTAGCTAATAGTACTAGTGTTCTTATTTTAGATATTTTAGCTTTATTGTACCCTCTTCGTTATTACAATGACTTACATTAGCTGGATAAAATTTCAAACTAATTTTAATTAAGGAATTTCAGAACATCATATTCAGATAGGTTTAAAAGAGGGAATTTAACAAAAGTAGTAACCTTTAAGTATGCAAATATAAAGTGTAGTTTCAAGTTGTGTTTCAAAAAGTGAGAGAATAAAGAGAGTTACATCAATACATTTTTCAACATTTCTCCAATCATCCAGTTTTTAAAAATTATTCCAGGTACATTAAAAGAGCAAGGATTTTAATTTTCTTTTACTATAATAAAGCAATTTATTGCCATGTAATTTAAATATATTTAATTTTGTCTGTTCTTCTAGAATTTGCTGCCATTTATAACTCTTATTTTAAGAAACGGAAACTAGTTTGGAATTCTAAGAGAAAAACACTAAAGATGACTACCTTTGATAAATTCACTTATATGTAGTATATAGTATCATATCATCTGCAAAAAGCAATACTTTCACTTCTTCCTTAACAATTTGTATCCCCTTGATATCCTTCAGTTGTCTTATTATGCCTGCTAAAACTTCAGTTACTATATTGAACAAACATAGAATTGACAGCCTTTGCTTATTCCTCGTTTTGGTGGAATTGCATTGAGTTTCTCTCCATCTAATTAAATGGTGGATTCAGCTTGCTGTAAATTATCTTTATTATGTTTAGATATTTCCCTTGTATCCTAACCTCTTCAAGATTTTCATAAGAGGGGTGCTGGATTTTGAAAAATAGGTGAGGTTTCAAGACTAGCTTACGACAGCAGACTACATAGGAGACACTAAACTGGTGGAAATCCATGTGAAATAGTCATGCCTCTTTCACTTATTTTACTTTTTGTTGCAAGAATGTGTGATTTATCATCACTATTCAGAAAATTCTGTTTAATTCTTGCAGATCTTTCTTTTGATCTTCAAATTTGAGAAATTGCCAAACCATTATCTTAATATATCACCTCTTTTTCCCAGACTCCAAATAAGTAATAATAAAGCTGCACATAATTTATTGCTCATCAGGAAATGCATGCAAAGCCCTTGATGTATTTACTCTCAGTATAAACACTTACGTAGAGCTGGCCTTTATGTCTATATTACAATGAGAAATTTTGAGATTCAGAGAATAATATTAACTAGTGCTGCTAGGTTTCCCTAGCTTGTACAATGAAGACGTGGTTTATTTGAGTTCAAATCCTGGCTCTTTCCTTACAGCCTGTACCAGAGTGGTGTCCCTTAAACTGACATCAAAGTAAGGGATGCTGTTCCTTAGAATCCATTTTGTAAGCGATGCTATTGAGGAGTGACTTGCCTATCTGTCCCAAGCTAAACTTTAGTAATGATACTGAAATAATACATCATAATTCATGTGTCATACTGCATGATATAGACACATCTGTTCGCAGCCACTTAGTAAGTAGAATCTAAAGCACAAGGAGTTTCAAAAAGTAACCACCCATTTTAGGCTTCAAAAAAGTTTCTGTCTGACAAGAAACAGCGATTCCACTATACATTTATTCTGAGAAAACTAAGCAAATGATCCTTGAGAAACACAAAAAAATAATATATTTTTATTAATTATTTGAGGATCATAGAAAATGTATTTTTATTATTTACACCCCGGTTTCTTCCACTAAACTCTCCTAATACCCCATGTACTCCCAACTTTTTTTCCATTTATGTATTTATTTATTTGTTTGTTTGTTTGTTTATTTTGGGTAAAATCTTTACAACCCAATTTGAGTTTCCCATATGTTCATGGTTTTGTGGCCATTCATTGGAGCATGGTTGATCCACCAGGGGTCATTACCTTATGAACACTAACTCCCCCAGAAGACATCAGCTGTTAACATCTCCTTAGCTAGGGTAGGAGGTCATGCCAAAATGCTTCATCTTGTACAGGTCTTGTAACAGTTGTCCTGGTATATCCAAAAGGGACTGTTTTGTTTCAGTCCTCCACATCCATGTCTCTTGAAATCTTCATACCTTCTCTTCCACATGGTCTCTGAGCCTGGGGAGAGGGGTTTGATATAGATGTTACCTATGTGAATGATCATTCCATACATATATTCTCCTCAGTTTGACCAGTTGTGAGTTTCTGTGTTAACCATGGTATTATTAACTAAGAAGCCTCTTTTATATTGTCTGAGAACTGCATTAATCTATGGGTATGGAAGTAATTTTGAGAGAAGTTTGGTTCTTTGTTCATGTAGCAGAAATAAAAAATAGCAGGCTTAGCCTTTGGTTGAGGAGCTCTGTCTTCACAGGGTCTTGGTCAGATATATAATACCAGGCATGATTTTTCTCTTATGGAAAGGGCTAAAAATCTGATAGGGCGTCGTTTGTTATCCCCCAAACATCCATGCCACTATTTCTTTCATGAACTTACCAGATACTATTATAGCTCAGAGAGTTTACAAACACATAAAATTATTGAAGACTTTTCTCCCTTACAGCATACATAGTGCCTTTTAATACAACAGAAGCAAGGCTTCAGGGCAGAAAGTTCCTAGGAGATGACACATTTATTGAACAGATTTAAGAAGAGTGAAGAAAGAAGGCAAGAAGAAGAGCAAGAGCATGCACTGGTTTTCCAGCGGACCCATGTTCAATTCCCAACACCTACATGGAGGCTCACAGCCCTCTGTAACTCCAGTCCCAAGAGAAATGCCACCGTTTTCTGTCCTTCATGGGTGCTTCATGCATTGGTGTATGAATACATAGATATATATGAAGATGAAATATCATACATATAAAATAAAATCTCAAAAAAGATGAAAGAGTAAAAGTTATTATGGAATGGTTAGTCTGTCCTTCTGAGGCAATAATGAGAAACAAGACTTGGTCAAAATTCAATCTATACATCCATAGAGAGCATGAACAAAAGAAGTTTCCTTGCTCTCCACATAAGTGTTAATAGCCATAAGAATGGCCTCATCTCCTATCTAATGTCCCATAAGAGAGCAGTGGTTTATAGAAATTTCTCCTTTATTAAAAGTCTTTCTCTTAGGCTTAAATTCTACCATACACAAACAATAACACACGCACTTTCTTCTTACTCCTTGTTTACATGTTTCATCCTTGTATCATCATTATGCTATAGTATACATGGTTTTAAAATCATATTAAACCATTATAACAATAAGGTTTTGAGCAGTTTCTTGGAGGGTGAGCTTCAGAAGTGAGTTTGAAAAGGGTGGGATGCTTACTGTGCTATTCTGTTACGTGAAGATAGCAAATGCCAAGAAAATAGCAAAGGACAAAGAAACATGGACTTAAATTACTACAGGTTTATATGTTTTTCCATGACATGTTGCAATTATTTAAATTTTTTTCAAAATTTCAAGACTGTTCAATCATTTTGTAATAATCAGGACAATATATGTAATCAAGGAAAAAGCAAGGATTAAAACTATATTTGTCAAAGAGTTTCTGCAAATTAAGAGGTTAAAGAGAAATCAATGGGTATTGAAATAATTACATCATTTGTACTTGACTGGCTTTAACTTAGTGTTATTAAGGCAATTATTGTATAAATGTATTTTTATATGTTTTAGTAGTATATAATTACTTCACTTTCCTCCCTCCAGTCCCACCCTTTGCGTCCCTTCAACATTTTACACATGCCCTCCCATCTTAATTGATAATCACTTTTTCATGATTATGATTGTTACATATATGTGTGTGTATAGGCACATATATGTAAAAACATAGCTAGAACCTTCTGAGCCTGTTTATGTTGTTTGTGTGTATATATTTTCATGGATGAACACTGTCTTAGACAACCAATTAGGAGATGCTAACTCCATCTTTGTTTCTGTGGTTATTGTGTATATAGTGTCAGGGATAAGCAGTCTCTATTGGGTTACTAATTAGGAGATGCTAACATTTCTGGGAGATGTTAACTCTCCTTTTCTAAGCAGCCATCTGTAGTCTATCATTCCTTGTCCAGAGATGTGACCTGTAAGATTTTCCCCCTCCATGATAGCATATCTATTGATATTACCATTGGTCTTATCTTGTTTATGAAGCTCTTCCCAGGAGAGACTGTTTCAAAGCAGACTTCCTAGTATTCTGGCTCTTACAATCTTTCCACCCCTTCTCTGGTACTGTCACCGGAACCTTGGATGCAGTAGCTCTGATGCTGCTTTTTCCACTGTGGGTGGGCTCAGTGCGGCTCTTTGATCTTTGCATGGTATCCAGCTGTTATTTTTCTGTGAAGGTCTCCATTTATAATAAAGAGAATCTTCTTTGATAAGGGGTGGAACTTACACTCATGGATATAAAGACAAGTTTGGGAATATAGTAGGAAATTATGCGGGACTAACAACAAATTATTTTCTAAGACCCATCATCTAAATAACCTGGAGAAGTTGGCTAGATTTCTAGTAGTTGGTACAATTTTCCACCTGTTGAGTGGTCCTTAAGTCTACTTAGACAAATGTTAGTTACCATCAAGATGTGAGTGCCACTTACAGCTTTTATGCACAACTTGCCAAACTGGTCATTGTTGTAGCTCACTGGTATTACATTCAGATAAAAGTACGTAATGGAAAATACTATGCAGGCTAACAAGGAAGGGCAACAATTAATAGTCCTAAAACAATTTCTGATACTTAAAATGTTTAAAATACTTTCTTAGTTTCAACGGGACCTTATACGTACCTATATGTATATTGCTTCATTTGAGTCACATTATGATTCTGTTAAATAAAAACCAAAAGTACAGCTATCCAACACATCTATAACAGTTTAAGGACTGCAAAACACACGTGTTGCAGTAATGATGGTCATATTTCCATCAATCATTTTCTTGTTCCATCTGGAGTTGCTATGTAAACTGAAAATATTTTTTCAATACCAGCACATCAGATTTATTTTAGTGAATGTGGTCCATCATCTACAATTCAGAGATATTAAATGTCAATCCATTAAGGTAGATCATTTTATATCAATAGAGTTTTCTGACACTGATATTTTATGGTGCCAGCAGTCTATTTTTAAAATCTGATAACGATGCTCAGGAAATGATAAAGGCCTTCTAAATTCTCCGTGGGGACTACACAATTTTACATTCCCATGAGCAAGTTACAAGTGATTGTCTCCCTCCAATTCTTTTCCACTTTTTGGTAATGTCAGTATTTGTATTTTAAACTTTCTGCCAAGAGTAAGCTCCTTTTGATTCTAATTGTCATTTCTGTAAAAGTTAGTGAATCAACTTTTATTTTCATGTGTTTATTTACCAAATTTTCTTGGATACAATGTCTTTTTATGGTTTATTTGTCCATTTTCTTGTTGGATGGTTGATTTTAGTGCTTAGTTTTGAAGTTATATATACTTCTGTGTATATTTATATTATGACTTATCACTTTAAACCAATTATGTGGAATTTTAAAGAGTAATGGTTTATAATTTAGATGATGTCCAATATATTATTTTATTTACTTATTTTACCTTTTCACATTGATATGATGGAGATGAAAATATGTGTTCATGAAAAATCTTGTACAGTACTTCTCTGAAGAGTTATTTGTGATTATTTTCTTCTTCTTTTGGAAAATAATAAATTAAAATTTTGAATATAGTGTTTCTGGAACAAAAATGTAAAAACAATCTGTGATGCACAATAAGAAATTTTGACGTTGGACTAAATGCATTTTGCATTATGATATCGCTACAAGCCTGTCATGGCCAGGGAGAGGAATGTGGTTGTCCCTATGAAAATGCCTGCCATTGACTCATAGGGAGTGTTACTACAGGAGATGAGGCCTTGTAAGAGCCAGGGTGGCATCGTTGGAAGAAGTGTGTCACTTCTTTGAGGTTTCAGAAATTCAAGCCAGGCTGTTTCTCTTTCTTTCTTCCTGCTGCCTGTGTATCCACATGTAGAACTCTCAGCTATCTCTCTAGCACCATGTCTACATCTGTGCTGCCATGCTTCCCACTATGACAACAATGGACTAAAACTCTGAACTGTAAACTGGTTCTAATTAAAAGTTTTCCTTTATAAGAGTTGCCGTGGTCATGTTGTTTCTTCATAACAGAACACCAACTAAAATACAATCACTTCTAGTTTTCTATTGTCTATTATAATATATTTTTAATCAACCTAATACCTCCTGAAGGAAAATACAATGTTCCAAATAGATTTTACAAGTATCAAATAGAATTAATAATTACTTCATCTAAATAATGCAAAGTTTCTATTCATGTAGAAAACTGGGTGGATTTATATCATTTCTTTGAAATACACTAATTACACTCAATTAATGACTCAGTATTAGTTATTAAAATGTATGTGTAATGTCACGAAAACGAAAGATTCCATCTGTCTTTTTAGTCCATCATTGTATGACAATGTTGGCATGTACACAGAGGGGATTGAAGAGCTTTTTGTATACCAGACTTGGGTGGAGGTACTTAGAAAAGAGAGTACCAGTTTTTCTTCAAGTAATTTGGGGAAGAATATTTCAGACCCAGCACAAAAAGATGAAAAGTGAAGCAGAAAAAATAACATATTTAAGAACCTGAAAATCACTAGGTTTGACTGTAGCATATTTGACCAGTTGGAAAGGCTTAAAGGTAATGCTGATTAAAGATCAACAACACTGGTAACAGTGTTGTTTATTTAAGTCCTTGGTTTATAAATGATAACACAACTGAGTTTTACACAACTGATACAATTGCAAACCTGGCTTAGTTATTCTATAATGGCCATATGCATTAAACTATCACAATGTACTCCATACATAAGTACAATTATTATTTGTCAATTATCAATAAAACAAAACTCTGTACAGGAACTAATTTTGTTCATGTAGTAAAAAGAATTACAAATTGTTTTAACAGAGTAAGACTAGGATAAGGATTTAAATTATTAGAAAGGTTTTGAGAATTATCAATGAGAATGCCTTAAATAAAAATCAATCCGAATTAGAGACTAAATAAACCCACATAAGAAACACTGATATAAAGAAAGTGGTAACTTCATAACTGTACTGAGACAGTATTCAAAAGATAGTTTTAAAAATAATAGCATTGTATATGACTAATTAGAAAGAAAGGGGATCAAGAAAGATGTTTTGGTATTCTTAGCTGAGTTAGTATTAGACCCTGTTTCACCTACTATGTACAGAAAGAGAGATGAGACAATGCTGCTCAAGGAGCTGGATAGTGTGGCCAGAAGGTCTGTTTAAGATGTGTCCAGATACATGAGCCACATGGAAATATTCTTACAAACAAGTGCTATTCCAGATTTTTCATATTTAACAAGTTCCCAGACTTTGTCAGTGCCACTGGTTTTGTGATATCTACAGTCTCTGATGCTAAAGGAATGCTAGTCATAGATAGGGTGATCTCTGTTGAAGAAAAAAATGAAAGAAAGACTAAAACCAGGAAAAAGGAGAAAATATAATGAGCAGGGAAGAAAACAGGGAGGCTGAGAAAAAGAGAGAGTAGTTGGGGGTTGATCAGTCATGCTTTGTCAGCAATGATTGGTAGTACTTGTTGTCTTTCTCCTGTAACCAAATGATTTCAAACTGTGGGTGGTTTTTTTGTTGTTGTTTATTTGTTTTTTTAAGAAGACGCTAGCTACACATAGGTATCAAAGAGCTAGTGTGAACAAAGGAAATGTGGGCTACTCTTACACGGAAGCTTGACTTTATTTCACCAACAATTTGAGTTCTTCAGACTCACACAGTTAGGCCATCTGTAATCTTGATGGGGAATCTCATAAGAAATGACGAAGCCCAAAGTGGAGTGGAAGAAGTGCAGATTGCAACAAAAGAAATTTGAGATTCTTAAACATACGCTTCATTCTAGAGGAATTTAACTTTGGACTTACTTTGTTTTGTTCTTTCTTCAGCATTATGCTTGTTTTTATAGACCTTAACAGTTTTCAGTTTGGTCCTGCCAATAAGATGGTAACTTTCATGACCTTTCCAAGTCATTTACAATTCTAAAATTCTGAGCATGAACCAGACTGTTTGTTATCTGTTAACGATTACCATATCTTTTTTTATTATTATTACATTTGACTCAGCAAATGGTAGGCATATTGCTTTTATATAAGTTCATAATTTTAATAGATTCTCACTGATTTTTTCATTAAATTTCTTCAAATATTTTCAAGTATATTTAAAAGAGAAAATAATCAATAGCACACAAATATTTTCCATTTAAAGAAACAAGCAGTAGCCTATACAGTACCAATCCAAACAAGCATTTAAGAAACGTCATGTAAAAAGAAACTAACCAGTTAATAGTAGAAAATGCTCATTTATTGATGAATCATATTTTAGCATACTTTACCTACTTTTAATTTTGTTATGTCAAATAATTTTTCTAGTGAAAAATTATGAAACATTTAATTTTTAATATATATATATATAACTAGAGTAAGTCTATGCGCCAACATAATCATGACTATTGAGACATTCTAGCAAAGCCATAAATAATTATTTTAATTTTCACTCAGATATCCCAATGTGTTTTAATTCTTCACAATAATGAACTCATAATCCTTACATATTCTTAGTAATACAGGTAAATAATCAGACTAATTTTATTTTGCTGATTAAAAAAAAGAGATGCAAATGGCATCCATGCTACAAACTTTGATGAGGGAACAGCAAATCTTTCTTCCTTGGTCCTCACCAAAACTGTTTTACTATTAAGACTCAGTGAGCAAAGCTGACTGGTAGGTTTGTTGCTTAAGGATCTCATCTGCTTTCCTCCTGTGTCAGTAATATTGCTTTCATAACATGTTTATTGGGCTTCTTTCTAGGTCATCCCATTACCAAAAATTTCTCTTTTGACATGCTTTCAGTTGAACATTTTCCCTAGTATTATCACAAATTGATTGTTTCCTTCTAGGATGTGTATCTTATTATATAATATTAAATTTTATTCCCTATTAGCAAATTTTACTTTAAAATTAGATTGTTTGTTCTGCCTCAAGTTCACTGAATTGGATAATTCCACTTCTGTTCCTTTATTTTTTCCCTTGTGAAAATCATTCTGGTCAGATTTAAGGGGGAAATAGATGGCTCCACTGATTCTTGTAAGATGTACTCATGGAGCCAAGCACACCTATTTGTGGTTCTAAGGTTATGATATTCTAATTACTCCTCTGTATAAAAAGCCCACTCCTTCTAAACTGTCTAAAGTCAGCCTCAAGAGAAGAATAACAAATGAATTTAACTGTGACTTTGAGCCAAAGACACCTTTTCTTTTTTCCTGTGGAGTGGTCAAAGTTGGCTGTTCCATACTCTTAATTATCAAGCAGTTATTAATTATGCCTAACAATGTTATTTAAACTGTACAGAAAGTTGAAAAGTAGTGGAAATATAGGTGAGAAAGTCCATGCACACGTGTGGATAAGAACACAATCCAGTAAAGATAATCGAGTCTTCAGATATACTGATACCATGGTTGGTAAGAGTCAATGTGGCATCTCTTCCCCTTCTCAAGACACAAAGAATTGGATAATCGCTAAATGTAATAATCTACGTACTTATTTCCATGGAAAGGAGAATAATACTATGCTCTCATTATGGGAAATCAAAAATGAAAATACTGTACAGATTGTGTTCCACCTGATATTATAATAATTTGACATCTCAGAAGACATTGAAATGAATCATTGTTGGATAGCAAAGTGACCAGACTCTCACCAATCATGTTTTTCCTGTGGTTGATTCCTTCAGTTGATCAATGTGTCTGTGTGTTCATCTGTGCAGATGGGCTTGAACCTCAAAACCAAATAGCAGTTTGTTTCTTGAATATAAAGTCACTTGAGGCAAAACTGAATAACGGATGTCTTATTTTTTTGATCTAACATTGGTATACATTTTATTGTGAATTTGATTTTAATATGTGAATTATGTCTAAATAAACAGATTCTGAATGAGGTGTATTTATCTCCATTGTGTGGTAGACCTCATTCCATCAGCTGACAACACTGAGAACAAATCTTGCTGAAAATTTTTCTCAGGATTGCAATGTAGAGATTCTGCTTCTCCAACTTGGTGCCCTGGGAAACTGGGAATTCAAGACTACAATATTATCTGTGAATTGAGTCTCTTGTCCTATGGATTTCAGACTTAAACCTACAATCACTTGAGCCAATACTTAAAAAGAACCTATCACCCACTCACGTCCTACGTGTTCCCTCTTCTCCCTCTCGCCCTAATCACTTCCCTGTACTCTCATACCCCTCCTATTTTTACCTGCATAATGCCATCTAGTAACTTTGTTGAAAGCATCTATTTAGTTTCTGTGATGCCATTTACAAACACCTTTAGACCATTTATTAGAAATAAGAAGAGGAATTATAGTCTATTTCTATAGTTTTGGGTCAGTTAATATGCATACATTTGCTTTACAATTATTATATCAGATTAGAGTATCATGAAAGCCAGACACTAGTTTGGCAGTCCTTTCTTCCTTTAAAACTACTAAAATTAGTTAAGGTAACAAGAGCTGCTTTGCAAAAATTGCTGAATTATGTTTAAGAACTATTAAAATCAGACAAAAATGTACCTAGAAGAAAATTTTCCTTATAGAAGTCTGGAGACACAGCTAGGTGGTGGAATACTTTCCTGTCATGCTTCTGAGATCCAGGGTTCTATTCCAGAGACTGAAAAAAATTCTTCATAAAATCAAATTGCTAGATGGAATCCTCTGACCCTTTTGTGTATGGCTTTTCCTTTTCTTAATATTTTTTCTTTTTTACTTACTTGTGAGAATATGTGACTATTTACAATGTAGAATTTTTCATTTTATTTTTATTCATGTGTATGGATGTTTTGTCTGCCTGTGTGCCTGTGCACCATGTGCATGTAGCACCTGCGGAGGTCAGAAGAGGCCATTGGACGCTCTGGATCTGGAGTTAAAGACAGTTGTGAACCTCCGTATTTCTGCTGATTCTCCAACTCAGGTCCTTTGGTAGAGCAACCAGAACTCGTAAATGTCAAGCCATCTCTTCCAGGCCCATGTTCTTTACTCAAGAAAAGGTGGGTCAAGATTTTCTTTATAACTGCAAATATTTGTTGGGAATGATATTGGCAAATGCCAACTTTAATGCGATAATATTGTATGATTTTGTGACACAAGATTCTAAAACAAAAGCATTAGCCAAGTTTTCAAATTAAGAGCCCTCTACAAATAAATTATAGATCCCAACTGCAGTGACTTTATGCAAAGGAGTTATTGTGCAGCAACCTCTTGATCCTGTCCTGCTTATTACTTCATTTTCTTATTAAAAAACTCAAATCTCTCGCTTCTAGTTTTGTAGAACATTGCATAACTTTAGCAAAGGGTGGCTCTGATTTGTTTCAGCTTTTTGTTCATGTCCTTCTCAGAGATAAATGGAGTGTTTATATAGATACATCTATCTTTAATCTAGTAATTTAAAAACAAAAAGATATAGAGCATGCACCACATTAAAAACAAGAGAGCAATCAGGAAATGGGAAAGAAAGTAAAGACATTAATTTATCTACACTGGATGACGCAGGGTATAACTAAAGGAATTCTGCTGAGACAACTGTTAAGATGATCAACTAAGTTACGGACGCCATATCTACCAACTTTATTAAGGTGTCTATTAAAAATGTAAATGATTATGTATGTGATATATTTTCTCAAAATATTCACCAACCGTATTGATACAAATATACTCAGTGAAAATTTTTTATTACTCTGCAAGGAAAGCACTATAATTTTAGAGATGACAATGAAGAGTGAATGAAAACTGCGAATGTCATGAATGCTCCACTTTACTGTTTTAAAATATATAGTTTCTCCATTATTCTGTTACAGAGAAAGGAGATACACCAATTATTATAAGAATATCGTCTCAAAACTCACTAGGACTCTCCTCATGGAGAATATTTCTACTATATAAATCTTCCTGCTCATATTTGTTACAGAAAATTCTTTTAATAGGGAAAATGTGGTCCTCGGTGTTCATAATATGTACACAGTGTTTTCTTTTCTGTGTCCACTATGACCATTCCTTCCTAAGTCTAGTCTTGTTCCATTTCCACTATCTAGTAGAATAGCCTGTATGTTTGTTTAGAAAAACCACATCTTCATATTTGAAGCCTGCAAATAAATATTTTGAATACACCATTGTAGTTACTTTCCTACATGACAATTATCTTTAATTCTCAATGGGAAGAAAAATATCTCCTACAAAGTTGTCATGTGTTCCTAAAGAAAAAGTTAAAACATTTCTACTATAACTTCTAATAAACATGTAAAAAATGGTAAAAACTTATATCCTATAAAATTCCTCTCAGGTAAAACAAGCCTTACACACCCTTGTAACTACTTGGGTCAGGTGTTCCTTTATCTGTACATACACATACTTGTACATGCATGTATTATATATGTATTAGATAGATAGATAGATGATAGAAGATAGAGAGATGATAGATAGATAGGCATCTATTATCTGTCTGTCTATCTTTCTATCTCTCTATCTTATAGACAGATGAATACATAGCCTACAGTTCCCAAACTACTGTGGCTTAATGTATTGTTTTGCAACTTTGGAAGGTATATAAGCAATACATATTTGTTTAGATCTGTAGTGCACATTTTGAAATTTAAGCATTTCTCCAGTCTCCAGGTATGAAAATCTCCTGGGATTTTGGAAAACAATAACAGAACCACTCAAACATCAGTATTGAAATAAGAAGGAAAAGTCAAATATTTGATTAATAAAATATATGAAGTAGTCAGGTGATTCTAAACCAGTCATATATGCACAGAAAATGAATGAAAACTGAATCATGGTGCTATCTCAGTAAAGGTGGCTGTACATAGACTGGGGTAAAAACTAGAACACTGAATCTAATTTGAATATTGTTTAAAAGAATAATAAATATTTCATGCAAAAATAAAAGACTCCCAACCTGGGCTACATAGAGTTTTCTAGGTACCCTGAGCTATAGAGTGAGACCTGTCTCAAAAATGAAACTTAAAAAGAAAGAAAACAAAATTGAAAAATTGTAAGAAATAAATCCAGAAAAGTATTCAATTATTTTCACTTTGATTTAGATTATTTGTTCAGTAAACATTTGCATTATATAATGTTCAAATATTTCCCGTGATAGATATAGATTAATAATTTAATATGCAGAAGAGCCATGTTTTAATTTACATTTTAAATGTATGGATTTTCTTTCTACTTGTAAAATATACCAGAAACCCAACTACTAGTATCATAGAAGTTGGGACAACAAGGAAGGTGGTGTGGATGAATTTTGCAGCTTTGGAGTACTCCATTTTGAATACATGTTTAAATTAAGCTGAGAAGTTTTACTAACATATTAGACTGCAGTTTATAAAGACATTGCAAGAATATTTGCAGGACAGATTTCTAGGAATACTACAGACTTAGAGGTAGATATTCAAGTATGAGCTATCCATTGGCTACTGAAGGAAGATATCATTTAGCAAATTTTCTGAATGAATTAAAGCTGGGAAGGGGATTAAGTCAGAGACTGGAGTTTGGATATTTTCATAATGCAGAAAATTTAAAGCAAAGGCAAAGATACAACAGCACGTGACTAAAATTGAAAATTCTGTGATGTAGACCCTCTGAGTTCCTCTGAGTTAGAAGTTAAAGCCAAGGGATGGAAAGCAGCCAACTTGCTTAGTGGTTACTGATATTAAGATGTTAGAAAGTGAGTAGTTAATTAAAATTCATAATAACAGCAAGCATCAAAAGAACTCGTAAGAAATGAGGTATAAATTGACAATGAAGATTAGTTTGTTGAAATGTTGTGATCTCAATTACATAATAACAACCTCCAAGTATTTAAAGAAGTGTCTGTAGGATTAAGCTGTAGCCTGAGAATCATCTTCCCAAAGAAGAGCTGGTAGACACACATGTAGGATTCTAGATAAGAAATAGTGCCTGGACTGGAATTAGGCCCAGAGGTTATATGTCATATTCATTTTCAAGTTCAAGGTGTGTTAGTATAACATTCAGCATAAAATTTAAAGTAAAAAAGTATTCCTTGAAAATTAGTTACAAACAGGTTTAGATGCATTTTACCTTCTTGTAGAACTGTTTCCCAAGAATGCAATGCTCCTAATCTATCAAACATGATAGTTTATTGACAGAGCTCATTCTGTAATATTGCTTGTTTGCTCTCATAATTGCTTCCAGATACCATGATATACCCACATGTCACCTGCTTGGAAAGGAGACCAAAATTCAAGGTATAGCAGGTATAGCATCTACTGAATGCATATACTTTGTCTATTATCATACAGTTGAAAGTGTTAAATTGATACTACTTAGATAGTCAGTAAATGGTTATCTAAGACTGCAGCCTCAATTGATCCCAGCACAGTAGTCTAGAGAGCAAGCCATCCTGATAAGCTACACTGACTCCCCTTGGGCGGACAGCAGTCCTGACCAGGGTCTAGAAGGGTGGATATCATCACTAAATAAATATGTGTTTGCAGATCTTGAAATGTAAATGGACTGAATGAAATAATACGTGACAGACACTCAATCTCGAGATGTATTCTTTAAAATTCTTTTCTAAAATATGTGATCTTGAGCTAATCCTTAAATCAAACTGTTGAAAACATCAGACAAATCTCCATGAAAAGAAAGTTCTAATCATTACTTAAGAGAAGCAAATGAAACTGAAGATGAAAATACTTCCTAAGTCTGGATCGATGCACATGAAATGCACCATGCTTGTTATCTGGAATCATTGAAATAAATGTAAATTGCTGGGTCAAGGGAAAATTAAGGTTTGAGAGCAAAATCATGGTTTTAGTAATAATCCTTCCTGGAAGAAAAAAAGTAATGGGAATTAATTATAACTAATGAAGGATTCTAAAGTTGGTTTATGCTTCGAATGTCAGAAGGTTTAACTAATAATGTAAAATGAAAAACATGCTGTGGATATTTTTATTCCATATTTTTTGTTGTTTGTTCTTTTTTCCTTTCTTTTTCCCGTGTAAAATGAAGCATAAACTAATACTATGGTATATTGCCAGATCTCAACACACATACAAACTAATAAGGTAATATATACCAAATGATCTCTGATAGCTACATTATACTTCTCATGTTTAATTTATGTGTTCTCCCCACAATTTACCCCTTTTCAGCCCTTACCATGTATAATTTACCATATTTCTAATGAACTGAATCTTTTCAGTTATTCACAGATTTCAGAAATGCTTGGTAACTATCCTGTTGGTTCTGCAGGAATGATTTTTCAGACAACAGCCAGAGCTTTCTAAAAATCCTTCTAATAAATGCCTCCCACCTTCAGAGATGCCTCCTGAGATGCTGTCCGCAGTAACGCCGAGGAGCATTTAATGATCTGTCCCTTGAGATGTTTTTGTTGGTTCTCAGGAATGAAGGAAGTCTACAACCATCCCTTTATTAAATGTTTGTGTCATGCTTTGTTACTGTTTGTTTGTTTTTTAAGAAAAGGCAATTTCCTAGAATTCATATTTTCTTCTACTTGCTACATACCTCATAAGGGGAAGGGAATGGTTACAATCTATATTCTTACGTTGTAAACAATCATTACTTATGAAGATACATAAATTTATAAAATCCAAGTATGCTGTGCTTTAAAAACTCCAAATTTCACTTCCTCTTATATATAACTGTATAATATTTGGCACCAATGTATAAAGAAAATATTTTTTCTTAACAATTGCTTGATCTGGGTTTTGCAATTTTTCTCTTATTTTACACTTCAGTTTATACTCTTAGCTTTAGACTCTGAGGGTGAAGAAGATGAGAATGTTGTCAACAAATGTTGACACGAAACTCTGTGATCCATGGGAGTAGAGATAATTGATCAATGCTGTGGTGTAAAGCATTGACCATCAAGAGTTTTGGACTGTGTACCTGTCTCTTATTTAAGAAGGATGTTGGCTTGGGCCAGGAACCACATATATGCATGCTTCCATACTATGAGAAAATAGTGGATGAACCTCATAAAAATTTCATTTGTGATTTTATAAATTGCTCTCTGAGGAAGGCATGCTTCATGACAATTAGATTTATTTGGTTGCAGACCAAAGAAGCTTACTGGTTTGCTTAAGCAAAGTAAAATCTATTGGAAGTATACTTTGCAAACCACAGAACTGTTTAGAAAATTTAGATGAGTTATTTTTTTTTAAAAAAGGATTTGGCAATAGGGTGGGAGGATGGAGGGGAAGGGGAGTGCGGTAGGAGGGGAGGGAGAGGGAACTGGGATTGACATGTAAAACAAGCTATTTAAAATTAAAATTAAAAATGATTTAAAAAAAAGCAGCTCCCAGGAAGTTTTTGCTGCACTAGGTTTCCACACTGTCCCCCTAATGCCCCAGATGTCTCTCCCTGAATTTTCTTTTTCCATACCCCTCACCCAGTCTCTCTTGCTCTCTTCCCCACTTGCACTCCAGTCCATCCACAAAATCTATTTAGAACTGTCATCAGAGAGGTTTGCTCGGACAGCAAATGGGGTGCTGAGACTCACAGCCAAACATTATGCAGGTAATCTAAATTAGAGGTTTCCAAAGGGTCCCTCCCCTTGGAGCTTGGGGAATCTCCTGAAAAAACAGGAAAGGAAAGACTCTAGGAGCCAGAGGGGATCCAGAACATCAGGAGAAGACTGCCCAATGAATCAACTAAGCAGGGTGCAAATGAGGTCACAGAGACTGAAATGGCAAGCATATGGCTTGCATGGGTCTCTATAAGGTCTTCTTCTTTTATGTCATTGCTGTTAGCTTGGTATTTTTGTGGGACTCCTAACAGTGGTAACAGTGGTATCTCTGACTCTTTGGCCTGATGTTTGGACATTTCCTGATAGGTTGCCTTGTGCAGCTTCTGTATGAGGGATTTTTCCTTGTCTTACTGTATTTTGTTTTGCCATGTCAAGTTAATGTCTCTTGGAGTACTGCTCTTTTCTGATGGGAGACTTAGGAGGAGTGAATCCAGAGGAGAGGGGAGGTGACAGGCATCTGGGAGAAGTGTGGTTGGGATGTATTACAAGAAAGAAGAATCTCTTTTCAATAAAAAATAATAAAAATAAATAATCAGTTCCCATAGTATAAGAAAAAAAAGACCTTTTTCTTAAAAAATCACTGGGTTAGTTCTATCTCTATAGCATCATTCTAACTCAAAATGAATAATCCTAGAGGAGAAGGCTCCAGGGCTCCCTCCCCTCCTCGAACCTCACTGGTTAGAGAGATTTAAAATCCTTGATTTAAAGTTTTGTTAAATACACTCATAATGAGGAAGAGTATTTATGTTCAAGAACAAGGGTCTGTTATTAAACATATTAGATTAATTATAAATTAGATTATCTTTAATTGAATTTATAAAAGGAGTGATTGTAGAAGGGGAAGGATATATAATACATAGATAATATAACTAACCACATGGTGCACCATAGCATTACTTTTTAAAATGGAGTATGTGTTAATGGAATTCAAAAATGATGTTACAGTATAATTCTTTGCCCAAATGTGAAAAGTAGCTGAATACTAACCAGAACAATGGCAATTCTAATAAATTGGACTAGATCATATTGTGTACTTGGCTCAAAAGATTTCTCTTTAGATGAAATAGATATACTGGACACTTACTCGAAATCCCTTCCCAAATTATCTATATATTTTGTTTTTACTTGTAGTGTAGGCCAAATAGCTCATAAATCATTCAACTAAGACCTATTGCCCATGTTACAGACTTGACAAATTAAGTTTATACAACTCAATTCTGTCACATCTCTAAACTTACAGAAAATTACAGATTTCATTGAGCATTATTCATTCATTCAAAATCTTTAAAAAATATATTGCCATGCTAGAAATTACCTTTAGTACAAAGAAACATTTTTAAATTGTCACCTATATTCTGACCAAATCTCAAGTTTTATTGCTTGGTAGTACAATGCAAAATGCAGTTTATTTTAGATAATAACATTTTACTTTTTTCTGTAATCTATTCTACCTGAATTTTTATGACAAATTTTAATGGATTACTTCCTTGAAATGAAAGATTATAACAAGCTTACTAAGAAGCATATATAATGCTTAACAGGGTGCTCAAATGCTTTTAAAAGAAGAACAACAAAATAGGTGCCTACTTTTGGTAGATTCTTTAAAAAAAACTCAAAGAATTAACTGATTAGTGAGCCTTGTACTACCACATAATCTTTTTTTAAACTTTGAAATAGATAGAATTCTGACCACCATGACAAAGAAGAGGGAGACAAAGAAGAAGAAAAAGAAGAAGACATCCTGATTTAAAAATATGTAGAAGAAAGTATCCTGGATAATCTTCCTTGATAGTCAATATATGGGGGTGGTCATTGTTGATGTTTAGACTGACATTCATATTTATACACTGGCCATACCCTCACTGTAACTCATGCAGTGAAACCAAAACAGAATTTCAGTTTTAAGTGCAGAACTAAGGGGAGAAGGAGATCACAACCATTATGAAGTTACAAATAATTTTAACAGAACTTTAACTTGGGAGTGGAGCAAAGCTTTCTGCCAATGGAGCCATGCAAATTGAATGGCTCCAGGCTTGGAACAATGATATTATCTACTGTCTTCTCTTTCATCTGTCTCTACTTATCTAGGTTGTGATTTCAGGCTTGTCATTCTCTCTTCAAGTAGTACAGACTTTGGACAGTAGAGGGCACTTTAAATTTAGACAAAGCCCAAGAAATCCTGGAATCTCCATTCAGAGAGCTTTTGTTTGACTCTACAGAAATACAATTTCATCCTACATTCTAAATAGTGTGTATTTTTTAAACTATTTGGCTAAAACTGTATGTTTCTTATTATGTGAATTCAGTTTTTATTTCATCTTATTTTATAGAAATACAGTGATATGAAATGTATGCATTATTAGTATCTAGCAAAGAATAGTGATATTACAAATTATGATTAGTCCATGAATGAATAAATCATTGATTTTCTTCCTAATGGAAAGAGAGCTTAAGGAACAAAACCCCCTATGTAAATTAATTGAAACTTAAAAAATATATCAAATTAAAAACATGGAATATAAAATATCTGAATGAAATCAGAAACACAAAAATCCTATTTTCCATATCACAACATAAATATCAACACATCCTTTTATTCATTTTTAAAAATTGCACAAATAATATAGTTAGTAAAGTATAGGCTTTCATTCAATTTCTTATAGTTTATAAGATTTCCTTTAGTAAATGTTCTTCTAATTCTCAGTTCTCTATCTTTTATGAAAAATTTTCAGGGTTTATAAAATGCTTCAACATGTTGCTGATATTTAAGAAAATAATTTAAATATAAATGCCATATGGCTGTTTTTCTAGTATAGCTTAATCACCATGACTTATGATGAATATGTTTTATTTGTACATGTTCTATTCCATTTTAGTAATCAAAAATAAAACATGATCCATGTTAATATCTCAAAATAAGCTATTACTCTATTACTTTTGTTATTAATGAGCACTTTGGAATTATCACAAAACATCTTTCGTGATAAAAATATTACATTTCCCCATTTAGTTGAAAAGTTATCATATACATAAAACACTGACTGAAACATGTGTTCAGTCTAAACCAAATCGCTCCCTTTTTCCAGGCTGTGATCATATTTGATGTCTGGCTATGGAGAATTCCCGCATTTGACCTTATTGGACTTAACCTTAGACTGAGAAATGAAACACAATAGTAAATCTACATAATATTCCAGCAAATAAACATTTTTAATTGTCAGAGCTGAAATGTCCAAATATATATTTTTAAAACTATCATTGCACAGCAGAGCTGAACTTCATAGATACAAATTATCATAAACTTTGAGCAGAATTTACTAGTTTTAGGGCACAGGATTGGTGAAGGAAAACGGGATGACTAAATGTCCCAAAGTTGTTGAATTTCTTTCTGCTAACGCATTTGATAAAGAAAAATCTGCATTTTAGAGAGAACATTTTGAATATTTTCCATATTCAAATAAATGAAAGTTGGCTGCTTCCAGTCACCTTGATTCTCAAAACCTCGAGTAAACCACAATGTGGAGATGTGTCTCACATATAACCTTGCCCTTTGTCATTTTCATAAACGAAAAGCAAATAAACAGCAATTGTCGCCACTCTAAAATGCACGGCTGCACTCGGTGGCATTTATCCTTCCGCCTTCCCCCATTTATTATTGTGGGTAGACTGTTTGCCACCAACACTGCTGAGGAGGTCTGACACAGGGAGGGTAAGAGGTGCAGATGGACAGCGCCTATTATCTCTTCCCTTCTCTCTTGCCCTTTTATGGCCTATAACTTCATTCAATCTGCAGCTACATTTATGTCCCTTTTACAACAAAAAGGGTCATAACGCTGCCTCTGCTAATAGTGAAATTGCCTAATTTCTTCATCTTCTTTAAAGTCTCAGGACTGGTCCCCATCTCAAGTTAAGCCTGGGTTTCTCCCATCAACTTTGAAAATGGTGTTCCCTCTCAGGCTTTGCACCCTTCCAGGGCTGCCTGTGTGTGTAAGACCCTCAGGCAGACATGGGGGAAGGAGAAGCCTAGAGGGGACAGCTCTGGGACACCTTCTAGGACACATGCAGAACGGTTAGGGTGTCCCTGGAGGTGGCAGGTTTGGGACCCGGAAGCTAGCGGCAGGTCAGCTGCAGCCCAGAGGGCCCCAGTGCAGGAATGTGAAGAATTTGCTTGCTCAGAAGAAGAAAGCTAGAGGGACTCCCCATACTGACCCCAGCGTGTATCCGCTGGGGACCAGGAGGGCCTCCCTGCAGCTGCTGCCAGTGCGGTGCCGCCACCGCTGGAGACCGCGGGGACTGGGATGCTGGGCTGGCCTGACAGCTGCTCTGCCTAGGCTGCAGCCTCCTCACCCCACTCTCTCTCTCTCTCTCTCTCTCTCTCTCTCTCTCTCTCTCTCTCTCTCTCTCTCTCTCTCTCTCTCTCTCTCTCTCTCTCTCTCTCTCTCTCTCTCTCTCTCTCTCTCTCTCTCTCCTTCGTTTCCCTCTTTTTTTTTCTTTTTCTCTTTGCCTGGTAGCACACATAGTACAAAGCAGAAAATCGTCCCCCACGTTGTGGGGAGAGCTTGCAGGAGAGAAAGCTGGGGTGCAGTAGTTCGGACTGATAACAAAGCAAGGCAAGTGGCCCTCCTGTCTCTCAGCCGGCAGCAGCTCAACGTTTCCCTTCTCCTGCTGCCTCTGCGGTGCTTTGTCAGAGAACTAACTCCCACGTAGTCTCCTCCTCCTTTCAGATTTTCAAGGATGCTTCACCCCACCCCACCCCCACCCCAGGAAAAACACCAAAGGCTTTGAAACAGGGAAGTAAAAATCCCGAAGACAACTTCCTATTTTGCAACTGAGATTTCACTATGATTCCTTTATTAGAGAACGGATCTTTTCAAGCACAGCACAATAAAATAAAGCTCAAATGGATGAATATGGCAGGTTGGGGAGCAATTAGCTGCTAATTTGGGAGAGCGTTTCTTGATTTTCCTGACCAGCCCATTCATGTCCCTTCCCTTCCTAAGATCTTCTTCCCTGTTCAAGGCTAAAAGCTGGCTATGATTCTGCTCATAAAAATATGTCACAGCAATTGGAATTTACCCTTTGACCTTCTACTTGCTCACTGCCACCTCTCCTCTGCGCGCGCGCACACACACACACACACACACACACACACACAGAGACAGAGAGAGAGAGACAGAGAGAGAGAGAGAGAGAGAGAGAGAGAGAGAGAGAGAGAGAGAGAGAGAGAGAGAGAGAGAGAGAGAGATTCAGTAGCCAGCTGTCTTCACTCCACAGATGGGAATGTTGCTGGTGAAAACCGCCTTTTGCAAAAGGTAACTCTTGTAAAATTCTTATTAGATAGATTATTTGCCTTCTTCCTTTTAAAAAGCGCTCTTCTATGTGAAATATGTGTTTTTGGATCTGCCCAGATGATCTTATTCCGTATTTAACACTGTAAGCATAGGTCCTCAGAGATTCTAGGCATTCAAATGAAAATCTACACCAGCAGTGGAGAGAGCTGAAGCCAAAACGTAGGAGCAGAGTTTTCTAGTTTTTCTGAGAACCCTTACCTTTCGAAATAATTTGTTCCTGCCTCTGTGAAGTGAAAGCACCATTATCAGTCTTGAAAAAAATAGTGCTAAGTGTTTTGTACAATTTCTTTTTGTGTGTTCAGTGAAGCTTGAAAAGCCAAGAAAATGGGCAAAATACTGAATCAGGCCACCAGGGCCAGTTCAAATGCACACAGAGACATTTTTGCTGCATTATTTGAACTATTACTAAATAAAATGCTTTCTTCCTTGGAATGTGACAAAGTACTAGTTTTCCCAAACATGAATACAACTTCTGGAGAAAAAAGTTAGAAATAACTTAATATTTGGCTACAGTGCTTTACCCTCTCCACTTAATAAGAATGCCTCGTCTTTACAGTGTATTCTGAAATGGTGGCAGACCCTCCACTCATGATTAGAAGCCCTTTCAAGATTTCCAAGGAGGTCTTAAATCCAGAGATTTGGGAATAAAATGAACAAGCATAAACATTGTTTTCTAGAAATGAAGACACAAAACGGTGTCTGGCAAATCATTACCAAACACCTAAGTCATGACTTAACCCATATTTCAAAAGTAAAATTCCTAGGCAAGAATTAGATAGGGTTTAAAAATATTATATTCACATGGTTTTGGGGACAATTGTTTGTCCTCTCCATGTTTGTACACCACTGCTCTGATGACTGGGGGAGTGGTACCTAGAAATCAGAATCTGTAAACAATTATATATTTTTATTAGAATTATCTTCCCTAAATTTAAAAGGATACTTCTTCAAATTTCATGTAGCAATTATACATTTTTCAGAATGACATTTCTGTTTAGCATAGCATAGGTAAGGGCAGTTTAACAACTTTTAAGTGGGGGCTATATAATGATGATTTCATGCTATTAATACAAGATGGCTGAGGATTTGGGGGAGAATGAGGGATGCAGGATTCCTCTTTCTATATAATGTCAGCTTTGTTTGAAATTCTTAAGAGTTAAAGACTTAAAGATAAATCTGCAAATATACCTAGATGCATTTTATCATTGTCATGGTTTTCATAGAGGTCGTCCATTTTTCTTGGAAATGGCACCAACTGCTGGTTGGAAATATTTATCCTGAAATTCTTAGTACTTTAAATAAACTACTACTTCAAGATCTGCCATGTGTCCCTCATTCATCTTTAGGGACAGTCTGTCCGTGTGCTTGTGTGTGTGTGTGTGTGTGTGTGTGTGTGTGTGTGTGTGTGTGTTTGAAATGTTTCTCTCATTTTGTACGACCTCTAGAACTCCTTTGACTGAATGTAGCTTTGATAGTGACTCAGTAAATTAAGGCAGAGATATATAATTGAAGGTTTATACTATGATTCATCATATGCAAAAAAAAGACTATAACTCATTTTAAAATGGAGCCCATGTTTAGTTTCTGTTCTTTTCACCCACTATTAAAAGGTCTATATGTGGATTTCACATGATGAGCATCACAGAGGGGAAAATGGTTTCATTTGGCATTTTTCATCACATCAGATTTTTCCATGGAGAGAGAGATAATATGATAACCTTCTGATTATATACATAAGCGGAACCTGATCAGCTTCTCTCGTGGTTCATTTTTTTAAGGGCAAGTTCCAGTTGGATTGTACTAATGCACATATTCATGAATCTCTCCAAACAGGATTCACTGCTCTCCAGAGAACCCTTGAAGTATGCATCATTGTTTCAATGAAGTATCTTCATTATAAAACATGGGGACTATAAAAGGTGAACACATTTGCTACAGCTTAGTATAATATCTGGTCTGACTTTCTCTTCTGCTATGATTTTTAACCTTCTTTCCTTCCTTCCTTCCTTCCTTCATTCCTTTCTTCTTGTAACAACTAGGAATAAAATGACAAAGAATTCTGAGATATCAGGCATCAAACTAGAAGAAACATCTTTTTATTTCAAATTTAATCTCCTTTGAAGTGCTATGCAAGCGAATTAGTAAACATAACTCTAAAATCCAAAATTTCTTACACTTGATTCAAATATTTTTATCTGATAAAAAGAACCATATGGAAATTTTTGGTGTCTGCATATGCATAAGTTTCTAACATTGAAAATGTGAGGTCAAAGGTGAAAGTACAGTAAGGCAAGAGTACAATAAGTAGGTAAACACTTTTAAGGTAGGCAAAGCAAGGCATTGCTTCAGAACAATACATTAAAACTGATCCACATTTCTGTCACTGTCATGGGGACTGAAACCCTCCTCGATTGATCACTCTGTTATTTTTATTTGTTCTAAATATGCATATGCTACTATTCTCTTTTCTTTAGAGTTCTTCTAGAGAACCTGAGATTTAGAATATTCTACTAATGTGCATGTTACAAAGAGGCCTTTATTAGAAAGGACATGAATGGAGCACTGAGCAAGACTACAAAAGTTCTACACTGCAAGTAGGAATAATAGGGTGCTTTATTTGGGTATGAGGGACAGTTTAGCATGACATCTATTGCAAGGGAACAAAGGAGTTATGTAGCTCACAAATTAGGCTATTCACATCCAGATATATTAGTGGTGGAGTGTAAAGAATTTGGAATTCAGTGTAAAATGATATTGTGATCTAGCATAGCACACAGTGGAATGTGACATTCCTTGAATGCAAGCTATATAGTGATCAAAATAGATTGTGCCAGTCACAAACAACTGATACTTTGCAACTCTTTAGTGATTAGCAACTAAAGGCAGTAATTCTTAGTGACACTAAAAATAAGAAGCCTGTGTGTTTGACAAAGCAGGAAATGACAAATGCAAAGCAACTTGACACATATGCCAGTTTTCTAAAGTTTGTGGAAACTTAGTTGAGGACAATATTTTGACAATGTATAAGGGGTACAGCACAAACCAAGTGGAGTCAGTGATTTACTGTTGCAATTTAAATTACCAGTTCATACAGGTGGTCAATCTCTAATTTATATTATTTGGTATGCCATGAGTAGGAAACAGGGATGAAAAATGAAGAGAAATATGAAGTAGCAACCTGTAGGGATTCCTTCTCTAATTGACAGAATGGTCAGAATACTGATACTATCCATCTTTTTCAATTTCTATGGAAGTTAGCAATCACATAGTAATTTTATAATGCTAAGTTGACCTGATTACTTTAAATCCTTGAATTCTGAGACTGTTCACCATGTTTGATGTTTGATATGCTTAACTATTCATTCTGATTCCTTTAGCTTCCCTATCCTATAACTTCATAATTCATCCCATACCTTCTAGAAACTTTTATAACTTACTTCTTAGCCTATATATAAAATGGAAATGTTCCTTTCTGTTATATAATCACTGTGCTTGTCTTTTTCCAAAACTTCTTCCAAACCTTCAATATTCTTACAGTTGCACATGTCTATTGATTAATGAGTCAGACTCACCATCCTCATTCCTAATTTCTGAGCCCACACATGTGTTACTCACTTGTTCCCAACGGTTACCTGAATTTCTCACAAGAATTCTGAATCTAGTTCGTCCACAACTGAATTTGTATTGTCTTCCTGTGTCTTCCAATTCAATATTTTTGTTTAGGCTATTTTCTCATTTTAGTTTGGCAACCTCACCCAAACTGTTGGTCAGAAATCTGTGAGTCATTCTTTCCTTTGGGGTGTCACTATCAGAAAGTCACTAACTCACATCCACAGTCTACAGAAGGATCTTCCCCTTCTTTGCACTGTCCTTATTGACACCATGGTCTGTCACTGTGAGTACTGTATATGACTTCAGATGGTCACTTTTTCCCAGTCATACTTCATATGTTTTCTTCCCACTATTCTTCCTAAAATACAAGTTTTGGCATAATAGAGGAACATCTTTGCAGAGTGAAGGAGAGGGCAAAAGAATGCATGGCATTTGGAGAAGGAAATTATGATGACTCATTGTCTTAGTCACTTGCAAGTATTAGATCTATCTCTAATATAGGTTTTAAATTATGTTCTCTGCCTGAAGTAGTTTAATAACCAATTATTACTGTTGTATTTCAGCTGTTATTATGCTACAGTATATTGTTCTTCACATAACAATACTGTTAATATTTAGCTACATCATGATGTGTATTTATGCAGAAGTATACAGATCCTTTCCTCATTTAAAGTGAACTTAAAGTCTTAATAGTCTTTAACGACTTGTGTCTTCTATTCCTGATGGAGAACTTTTACCCATCCCATTCTTCCTCTAAGTATCCATGGAGGCTCAACACTTTTCAACATGGAGCAAGTGAATTGAATAAAATGATGTCAAAGTGATGCTGCTATTTCTTGGTTTGCAGTTATCTGATTTATGGTTATTAATATTTTTTTGTAAATTGTTGTCTTGAGCATAAGTTTATTTTGTCCATTCTTTTATTCTAATGAGATCCCTATCTTTAAAGCAAAAGTGCAATTTTTATAGACAATTGATACAGGAATATTATTTGTTGGCTCATTTAGTCAGTCTACATACTTTTGATTGGTGGTTATTGTTATTTAAGGCTATTATTGAAATATGAGATTTAATTGTGGTCATCATATTGCTGATTTTTTTGAAGTTCTTATTTGGGTTCTCAGTAAGAATTTGTTTTGGTAATTATGACATCATACTTCTTCCCACAGTTTGTCTGCTATGCTTATATTCTGCTCTTCTGACTGAAATATTGCTACTTACATGTCCTTTGTGCTTGGTTTGTTGTATATAATTTTTTAGGCTGTTTATCTCATGGAAGACTATTCTTTCTCCTTTAATTACTGCAGATATTTTTGCTGACTTTAATAGTCTAGGCTGGCTGTCATCATCTTTTAAACTTTGTATGCATTGCCTCAGAGTCTTCTGGTGTTCACATTTTCCATTAAGAAATCTTTTATTCTGATGGGGTTTTCTTTATATGTGACTTGAGGTTTCACTTTTACAGCTTTCAATACACTTTTTTGTTGCGTATACTTCCAATTTTAATTATGATATGATATGGGAACTTTCTTTTCTGGTCCTGTGTATTTGGTGTTCTGTGTGCTTGTTCTACCTATAAGGGTATATCTTATATTTCCTTCAATGATCTTGTTGAAGATATGGTCTATGCCATTGACATGGGATATTCTCTACTTTATCTTCAACTCCTTATGTCTATTTTCCTATTTGTGGCTCGATTGGTTCTACTTGCAAGACTTTCCTTAAGCTTTCTAGCTGATTCACTGTGTTTTTCAGTTTCATCTTCATTTCAGTCAAAGTCCTTTTCAATGTTTCTATTTCCTTATGGATCTCTGTCTTAAATTCATGAAATCTTGTCACTTCCCTCAGCCTTATGTTTGTGTATTCTCAGTTATCAGGCCTTTTTTTTTCTCCTTAAGTTTTATTCCCCTTAATTTCATTGAATTGTTACTTTGTTTCTTCCTTAAGCTCCTTGAATTCTTCCATGGATTTCATAGTTGTTATTTTTTATTCTTTGTCCTGACGTTCATTTACATAATTCCCATTCACAAACATTTCTGAAGGACTTAAAGGTTTTGGAGAGCAGATCCTGGCTAGAACTTTTATAGTGTTTGTAATTTTCTGATGAGATCTGGGCATCTGGACTTTTTTGTTAGTTCTAACTTTGACTTGGACAAAGCAAATTTGAGCAGAGGAGAGGGTCTGAAGTTGGTTTTGGCCAAGAGGTTGGAAATGGCTTGGGTGGAATGAAGTCAAGTGTAGAAGAGGGGACTGGACTAGTGTACAGCATGTGCCTTTTAATCCAAGCTTGCAGTGTGGGGGTAGATCTGACTTTATAGAAAGGTTAGAGGTGGTGTGGTAGAGGCCTGTGGATTGGAGCATAGGTGGATGGGTCTTGATGGAAATCTAGGGTTTAGTTGTAGTATAAGTAGGGGTGGCCAGATAAAGCCTGGGGACTACATAAGTGATCTGGGCTAGATGGGGTAGGAATCAGGGTAGCTAAGGAGAAAGCATGGATAGGGTAGATCAGGAGGTTTACTGTCAAGATCCTTGAGAAGGGTGTGCAAATCTGGCTGGTTTAAATGCAGAGTAGAAGGGATGCATCTGCAGACAGGGCAGGTCTTGGCAGAATCCCAGGTACAGGACATGAATCAGACAGGAGTTACCAGACTATGGAAATTGAATGTGGGACCTGGGCTACATCTGCTGTATTGGGAGAAGACACAGATGGAGAACTAGGGAGACTTGTGGGACTAGAACTTGCAAAAGGTTGTGGGAGATTTGCTGGACAGAGAAATTGGCTGCAGCCCAGAAGGGATCTCTATAATTTTATTCTATCTCCCACTCAGATACTTTCTCTCTCTTTTTCCTCTGAATGGATGGGGAACAGGGCGAGGGGGGGGGTAGTGGGACCTGGGAAGAGTAGAGGGGGTAAAGAGGAAGGGAGTTGGTCATGGGGGAACAGGAAGTTGAGGGGGTGGGGGTAAAATAGGGGAAGAGGGAATCATAGGATCGAAGACAGATCAGGCACCAGAGTGACCTCGAGTGATCTAAAGGTATAACATCAATTGGCAAGCTAAGCAATAGTGGAAGGACCACCTCGAATGCCCATTCCTGATAATGAACTTGATGTCTATAACTATCCGGGAGCCTTCATCCTGGGACTGATGGAAGCAGAGGCAAACACACAACTAAGCACTGAACTGAACCCAAGGAACCCAGTGACAGAGAAAGAGGAGTGATGAGCAAATTGGCAAGGAATGGGCTGGCAAAACCAGCAGAGACAGCTGATCTGAACAGGGGAGTGCTCTTGGACCCCAGACCGACAGTGGGGAGGCCAGCATGGGACTGATCTGGACCCCCCAAATGTGAGTGTCAGTGAGAAGGCCTGGGCAACCTATGGGGCTCTGAGCTGTGGATCAGTGTCTATCCCTGGTATACAATCTGTCTTCATGTGCCTATGGCACAAAGAGAGATGCTCTCTCAGCCTGGACTCTTAGGGGAGTGCCTTGACCCTACCAAGAGTGAAATGATAGACTTTAGACATCCCCTATGTGGAGGGATTTGGCAATAGGGTGGGAGGGAGGGTGGAAGGGGAGTGCGGGAGGAGGGGAGGGAGAGGGAACTGGGATTGACATGTGAAACAAGCTATTTAAAATTAAAATAAAAAATGATTAAAAAAAAAAAAAAAAAAAAAAAAGTTAAATATATTTTATTTAAATTAGAAACAAGCTTGCTTCACATGCCCATCCCAGAACCCTCTCCCTCCCTTCCTCCTTTGCCTCTCCTCCAGCTGCTGCAGCCCCACCCCATCTACACACATCTCCCCAGGGAGAGTGAAGCCCTCCATGGGGAATATCCACAGTCTGCCATTTCATCTAGGGCAGGGCCTAGGCCCTCCCCCATGTATCCAGAGAGCATCCCTCCATGTGGAATGGGCTCCCAAAGTTCATTTGTATGCCATGGTAAATACTGATCTACTACCCAAGCCCCCAGAGATTGCCGAGGCTTCATCACTGACACATTCAGTGGGTCTGGATTAGTTCCATGCTGGCTTCTCAGCCATCAGTCTGGGATCCAAGAGCTCCCCCTTGTCAGGTCTGCTGTCTCTGTGGGTTTCACCAGCATGGCCTTTTCCCCTTTGCTCATCACTCCTCCATCTCTGTCACCAGGTTCCAGGAGTTCAGTTCAGTGTTTATCTGCTATGAACATAGTGGAACAGATGTCCGTGTATGAATGGGCAACTTTTGGGTATATGCCTAAGAGTGGAATTGCTGGGTCTTGTGGTAGACTGAGTCTCATTTTTCTGAGGAATCTCCATACTGATTTCCAAAGTGGCTGTACAAGTTGGCACTCTCACCAGCAGTTGATAGTGTTCTGCCTTTCTCCACATCCTCTCAAGCATAAACTGCCATTGGTGTTTTTGATGGGGATAGGACAGAATTTTTAAAAATTTCTGAAACTGCCATAAACATTTCTCTGCTAATACATTTTATAAATGGATTTAAAGTGGTATTCTCAACACTGGCAATAATGAAATTAAAGACCAATCAACTATGAAAGGCATTGAAGATGCCATACACTCTGCAAAGTCAATTCAGCCAGGATCTGATCTTCTCAAGAAATAAACAAACACATAATCTCCTTGTTATTAAAATTTGGCTGCCTTTACCAAGTGATAAAATTATGTATGTACCCCCAAAATTGTTTTAAATTGACTTCATTGTGATTTATTTTCAGTAAATATGGGAGCAGGGTACACACACACACACGCACATACACACACACAATGATCATCAAGTACAAATTTCTCTTTTAGAAAAAGATAGTGCATTGGGAAAGCTTAAGAGAGCCTCATATAGAATGTTAGTTATTAAAGTTACTGATTCTTAAGCATCTAGCAAAAGCTGAAGGCTCATGTTTAAATCTTCTTCTAGACTTTAACACTTCTGTGACTTTGCGGACATTGTTGAATGCACCTCAGTCTCAGCTTTCTGTCCACAAAACGGGGTTTACAAATACTACACGTCTAAAGAAAGAGTGTTGAAGATTAAATAAATATGCAGGTAATGTATCTATGCCATCAGTCTTTAATATACAACATTAAAATGCTTGTAAACAATGTTTGATATTCACAAAAGTTCTTATCATTTGCATTCACCATTAGCTTAAGGGAAAGGGAGAATGTTTCTTTGCCCCCTGAATTTTATAATTTTAATAGGAAAACAAAGTAAGGATATGTTGCCACCAAGGATGTTATGAAAACCAGGGATAGAATAAAAGCTTTCAAACATTGTTTATTTGATAAATATTGAAGAAAATGACAAGTAAATCAAACTATACAAACCAGTGCTGTGAGCAGCAATACTTCTCCCAGGAGACAACAAGAATAGAAAACAGAGAAATAAATATAAAATTAAGTATTGGATGATATAACTACAGAGAGCTTACAATAAGGATGTTATGCTTTCTCTGATGGATTTTTTTGCATGCTGTTCAGGAGTGAGTATGTACTTACCATCATGAGAAATTTTTACTTCGTGATGATAAATATTGTTAAAAGTATTTTCCTACCAAAAGGAGTCAGGTAATCAAAAGAGCAAGTGAGTAAATAAAGAAAAAAATTCCTCGATTTGGAAATTTGTAAACCTTTTTATCTGATCCTTGGAGCTAGGGATGCTGCCAGCCAACAATGCATCACACATCTCCCAAAGAGGACACATAATCGTTAATGTGGCAAAGAGCCAGGCTCTGTGTCAATATTATAGTCTGTATTTTGCTTGGATTTCACTATTTGCATTGCAATATTTTACTACCAGATTACACAGTTCCTTTGTGTGAACCCAGCAGCTAGTAAGCTTTTGATAGAGTTGGTAAATCTACATCACTGTGATAGAGTCTTACAAAAATAAAAGGATAATGTTCATGCTTCTTTCAGCAGAGGCTTCTGAGGCAGAGAGTGGTTGTCATATTAAGAAGGCAGTGTGGTAAGACATGGTTTTTAAAGATGTGGGCTCTAGTTTCAGCTCTAATATGCAGTGATAGCAGGCACCAAACAGAAAATAACTCACATGGGGAAAAAAGGAAAAAGATATACAAATATATAAAAGAAATGCCTTTTCAATGGATACCTATATGCATGCTGCTGACTAGTAGGACAGGATAAATGCCATGTGATGTCTGAGATATACCCACAGTGAAAAGGGGAATACTAATTTATTTTGCACATATTTATTAAGATCCTCTTATAGGTCAGGCAGTGTCACAGGTAGCAGGGATAGAATACAGAACAAATCAGATGCCCTCCAAAAGAACTACAAAAATAGCAACTCATTAGATTTGTATCACAGTAAAAACAGACAAAAAATCAAAGAAAGCAGAGTGTGTGAACTCAGGAATATGAGTCATAGCATAAGGTCTCTGCCCATTGCAGGTTAAGCCAGAGGATGGGGAGAAAAGTATGAGGACAGAGTAATGCAAGGGTTTTGGGACTCTTAGGCAAATTTCTGAACATGGCTGTTTAATATTGTTTATTTTTCTACAACAAAGATAAAAACAGCTAGGCACAGGCAAGGGTTTATTTGACTTACAATTCAGATTATAGTCCATTATTACAAGGATCTACTAGAGGCAGGAGACTGAGGCAGTTTGTCACATATTCATCATTAAGAACAGAAAGAAAAGAATGCATCCACCACGATGTCTGCTTGCTTTTAGATTTATCCTACTGCATATTGTTCAGGACCCCCAACCAAAGAAATGGTGCCAACCACAATGATCTATGTCTTACCACATGAAAGAACATTCAAGACACTCTGCTCTGTATGTCTCTTCTGTTCAAGTTGATACAGGAAATTACTCAATTTATGGTCTTTATCCTGATGATTTTAAATTGTGGCAAATTGATATTTTAAACCATCATGATCCACCCCTTGTCAAACTGTCACACTAGCAAATACATTACTTTTAAACCTTAACTTTCCATCCTTTGTCCACAAAGTCTCAAGTTAATCTCATAATACAAAACACTGCAAAATAAACTGAACCTCCAATTTTTTTTAAAAAGCCCAAAGTTTAGATGTACAGATCAAGATACAGAGGACTAGGTTAAATATAGGTTAATTTTATTTGGGGAGAAATCACTTACAGAGGAAACTGATGACCTGCAAGTTCCAGCTCCAAGGATCCACACCCAGGCTTCTTTCCCTGACCCAACCAGAACCAAGAGAGAGCAAGGCTGTCTGGACCCCAGACCAAATACCACACGCTCACATATGCACCTGTGACCATGCCCAAACATGCATGGGGAGCATCGCAGATGAGGCTGGTTGAATCACTCACTACACAAAAGTGACTTTTTTTCTTTCTGATTTCTAAGAATACTATATAATTCTCATAGACAGGAACACAACATAATCATCATGAGAGAGGCTTTACTCAGCACCAGAGGAGAAAAGAAGATAGACCCACAACCAATTGTGTGGAGCTTGGGAAACCCTGCATAGTTGGGGAGAATTACAGGAGCCAAAGGGGTCAAGAACACCACAATAAAGCCCATAGAACCAACTAACAAGGACTCACAAGGGCTCACAGAGACTGAATCTACAATCAGGTAGCCTACATGGGTCTGATCTCGGCCCTCTACATATGTGTTACAGTTCTGTAGTTTGATCATCTTGTGGGACTCCTAGCAGTGGGAATGGGGGCTGTCTCTGACTCTTTTGCCTTCTTTTTGGACCCTTTAACTCCTACTCAGTTGCCTCTTCCAGCCTAGTCTTATTGCAACTTGATATCACATGTTCGGTTCATACCCCTGGGAATCCTGCCCCTTTCTGAAGGAAAACAGTAGAGGAATGGATCTAGGGCAAAGGGGGACTTGGAGGAAAGAAGGGAGGGAAAATTTTAATGGAATGTAAAATATTAGAGAAATTTCTTAAAAAGCTAGGTATGTCTTTACTATGGGCTCTTTTTTGATATTTAATGTCTTTTTATTTTTATTTTTTTACTTTTTTAAATATTTTTTCTTTTTTTGCCATCTTCCTCTCCCACCCCTCCTTCCTAGTCCCTCCACAAGCCCCACAAACCCCCCAGCCAATCCCCACATCATTCCCCAAGGAGGGTGAGATCCTCCTTGGAGGATCTCCAAAGTCTGTCATTTCATCCAGGGCAGGACCTAGGCCCTTCCCCATGTGTCCAGGCTGAGAGAGCATCCCTCTATCTGGAATGGGCTCCCAAGGATCATTCATAAATCATGATAAACACTGATTGCCTACCCAAGGCTCCAGTGATTTCTGTGGCCTCCTCACTGAGACTACATTCATGGAGTCTGGATCAGTCCCCTGTTTGTCTCTCAGGCATCAGTCTGGGATTCAAGAGCTCCCCCTTATCCAGTCAGCTGTCTACATGGGTTTCACCATCATGGTCTTGACCCCTTTGCTCATCACTCCTCCATCTCTGTCACTAGGTTCCAGGAGTGCAGTTCAGTGTTTAGCTGTGAGTATCTGTCTCTGCTTCCATCAGTCAATGGATGAAGTTTCTAGGATGGCATATAAGGAGGGGCAATTAATGTAGTCTCTCCACTATTGCTTAGTTTGCCAGTTGGTGTTATCCTTGTAGATCTCTGGAGATCTCACTAGTGTCAGCTCTCTCTTCAAGCCTATAATGACTTAATCTCTCATCCTGTTCTTATTCTTACCTCAACTCAATCTTCCTGATCCCCTATACCAGCAAGGTTGCTTCACATGTCATTCCCAGGTCCCTCTCCCTCCACTGCTTCCATGCCCTCCCACCAATCCCCAACACCCCCCCACTCCTTTCCCCAGGGAGGGAAAGACCCTCCATGGGGGGGCATCCACTGTCTGTCATTTCATCCAGGGCTGGGCCTAGGCCCTCTCCCAAGAGGCCAGGCTGAGAGAGCATCTCTTATTGTGGGATGGGTGCCCAAAGTCCATCTGTATGCCAGAGATAAATATTGATCTAATACCCAAGGTCCCATAGATTGCCTAGGCCTCTTCACTGACACCCACATTCAGTGGGTCTGGATCAGTCCCATGCTGGATTCCCAGCAATTAGTCTGGGGTTCAAGAGCTCCCCCTTGTTCAGGTCAGCTGTTTCTGTGGGTTAAACAAGGCCAGTCTTGACCCCTATGCTCATCAGTCCTCCCTCTCTGTTACTCTATTCCTTGAGTTCAGTTCAATGTTTAGCCAAGGGTGTCTGCCTCTGTTTCCATCAGTCATTGGTTGAAGTATCTATTTCCTAGACACTCTGGAAGTGGGATTGTAGGCTGGCACTCCCCTGATCCATGTCTAAAATCCATATATGAGTGAGTACATACCATGTTTGTCTTTTTGTGACAGGGTTGCCACACTCAGGATGGTTTCTTATAGTGCCATCCATTTGCCTGAAAATTTCAAGATTCCATTGTTTTTTTTTCCCCACTGAGTAGTACTCCATTGTGTAAATGTACCACATTTTCTCTATCCACTCTTCAGTTGAGGAGCATCTAGGTTGCTTCCAGATTCTGGCTATTACAAATAATGCTGCTATGAACATAGTGGAACAGACATCCTTGTTGGATGACTATGCATCTTTTGGATATATGCCTAAGAGTGGAATTGCTGAGTCTTGTGGTAAGCTGATTCCCATTTTCCTGGGGAATCTCCATACTGATTTTCAAAGTGGCTGTGTGAGTTGCCACTCCCACCAGCAATGGAGGAGTATTCCCCTTTTACCACATCCTTTCCAGCATAAATTGTCGTTGGTGTTTTTGATTTTTGCCATTCTGACAGGAGTAAGATGGTATCTCAGAGTTATTTTGATTGCATTTCCCTCATGGATAGGGATATTGAGCACTTTATTAAGTGCCTCTCAGTCATTTCAGACTCTTCTATTGAGAATTCTCTATTTAGTTCTATAGTTTAATTGGATCCTTTGGTGTTTTGGAGACTTGCTTCTTGAGTTCTTTGTAAATTTTGGACATCAGCCCTCTGTCAGATGTGGGGTTAGGGAATATCTTTTCCCATTCTGTGGACTGCCCTTTTGTCTTGTTGACTGTGTCCTTTGCCTAACAGAAGATTCTCAGTTTCAGGAGGTCCTATGTATTAATTGTTGATATCAGTGTCTGTGCTACTGGTGTTATGTTCAGGAAGCAGTCTCTTATACCAATTCATTTAAGGGTAAATCCTACTTTCTCTTCTAAGAGGTTCATTGTGGCTGGATTTATGTTGAGGTCTTTTATCCATTTCGACTTAAGTTTTGTGCGTGGTGATAGACATGGATATATCCGCATTCTTCTACATGCCAGCATCCAGTTATGCCAGCACCATTTGTTGAAGATGCTTTCTTTTTTCCATGGTAATTTTTTGGCTTCTTTGTTTAATACCAAATGTTCTTACATGTATGGGTTACATGTATTGAGGTGTTCAATTCAATTCCATTGGTCTAAATATTTATTGCGAATACCAAACTATTTTCAAGAATATAGGAATATAGCTCTATAATTGAACTTGAAATCAGGGATGGCAGTGCCTCCAGATGCTGCTTTCTTGAATAGGGTTGTTTTGGCTGTCCTGGGTCTTTTGGTTTTTTTTCATATAAAGCTATATACAGCAAACCAACAGCCAACATAAAACTAAATGGACAGAAACTCAATGTAATTCCTCTAAAATAAAGAACAAGACAAGGCTGACCACTCTCTCCATACCTTTTCAATATTGTACTTGAAGTTCTAGCCAGAGCAATGCAATAACAAAAGGAGATCAAGGGGATACAAATTGGAAACAAAGAAGTCAAACTTTCACTATTTGCAGATGATATGATAGTTTACATAAGTGACCCAAAAAAAAAAACTCTACCAGGGAACTCCTACAGCTGATAAATACTTTCAGCAAAGAGGCAGGATACAAGATCAACTCAAGAAGATCTGTAGCCCTACTATATAATGACAATAAAAGGGCTGAGCAAGAAATCAGAGAAACATCACCCTTTACAATTGCCACAAAGAACATAAAATACCTCTGAGTAATGCTAACCAAACAAGTGAAAGACCTGTATTGCAAGAACTTTGAGCATTTAAAGAAAGAAATAAAAGAAGACACCAGAAAATGGAAAGATAATCCATGCTCTTGGATAGGTAGGATCAACGTGTTAAAATTGGCAATCCTGCCAAAAAACAATCTACAGATTCAATGCAATTCCTATTAAAATCCAGCACAATTTTTCACAGACCTTGAAAGAACTATGGGCTCTTATGAAAAGGAAGTTACAAGGCTAAAATTTGTTATTCCATAGGGAATAATCAGGATAGAAATCAATCATACTATCATAAAACCAAAATTCAGTAGTGTAGTTCCAAATTCTGTTCCTCAGTGTACAACACTGACTTGTTATCTCCTGGTTTTTAGAAGGCTTGAGCAGTTCCAGTTGTCTAGTTCCAAGATCAGAAGCACATACAGGCATGGGCTAACTACACTCTACTTCTGTAGCTAGCATCAACAGGTCTGCTTATGTCGTGTATCCTGGGGTCTTTTTCTGCAATTGAGACGTCCTTTTCATCAGTGCCCTCTAAAGATGTCTCTGCAAGGACCCCAACACTGTCATAACGTGCCAAACTTAAGCCTCTACAGTGGACCCATATTTTTGCTCTTTAAATAATGCAATATTAATATAACCTGGATGACACTTATACATTGCCATACTCTATTAAGTTAACTATGTAGTCTGGCACTCTTGGTAGCTTCTGTCCACTGATCCTGAAGAAGCGTGTTCCTATTGTCCCAATGAAGTACAAATGATTTCACATCATTGGTACTGATTTCGTGTCCAATTATAGCTGCTTCTTCAGCTCTAGAATAATCAGCACATAATTTCCAAAAAAAATCTGTCATATGAGTATTCCTTTTCACAGTTTTTTTGTTTTTGTTTTTTGTTTTGTGTTTTTTCGAGACAGGGTTTCTCTGTGGCTTTAGAGGCTGTCCTGGAACTCCCTTGGTAGTCCAGGTTGGTCTCGAACTTACAGAGATCCACCTGCCTCTGCCTCCCGAGTGCTGGGATTAAAGGCGTGTGCCACCAACGCCCGGCCTTTTCCCAGTTTTTAATAAAGGCCTTCATCCCCTCTGGAATCTCCTGTGCTAGTCCTTCACAGTGGATATTTCTTTTAGTATTGGTCATTTTTTTTACACAAACACACAAGAATAACCCATTAAACTCAGAGTACTAAAGATTTATTTCAGTCCAAATCTCCAATCACTTCCACAGACTTTCAATAAAATAGCTTAAAAGCATAAAACGTAACATGATCAGGCACATCACAGCAACAACCCCACTTCCCTGGTACCAGTTTCCATTCTAGTTTCATTTCTATTGCAGTGTTTAAAAAAATACTGTGATCCCAATCAGCCAAGGAGAGAAGAGTGTTCGTTTGGTTTGTACTTCCTGGCCACAGAGCATCATTTCAGGAAAGTAACAGAATTAGGAGCTTGAGATAGGTAGTCACACCACAACCTTAGTCAAGAACAGAAAAGGAGTTAATGCATTCAAGATGTCTGAATGCTTTTTTATTTCCTCAATCCCATATATTTCACGACCAGTTGTTTAGGGCGTAGTGCTATTCAGGAAAGGGTTGGACTTTCCACATGAATGAACAATCAAGGAAATAACCCACAGACATGCCTACAAACCAAGCAAAAGTCAATCACTTCAGACTCTCCTCAGATGATTCTAAGTGGTGGTGAGTTGGCTAACCATCACAATCATCTTGCTTGGTACTATAGAAACCTAACAGTTAAGGACAGAGTACACAAAGAGAGGACCAGATGAAGGGAGAACAGTAAATTTCTATTTCAGCAATTCTTGAGAATATGAATAAAGCCACTGTTATGTAAATATGGTATATTTGTCAAAAATTTCAGTCAGATTTTGAAGGCAGAATCTACTGTATGTAATGATAGGTGAAAGGAACTTATTCAAAGTGTTTGGCTCTATTTTCCTCTCTCCATATATCTCTTCTAAGAAAGCATATGCCGTAGTCTCATTTTATCTGAACAGGCAAGAAAGAGTTCTAGGAAATAGCACTACACATTGGAATTGATCTTTAGAATGACTAAAACACTATCTGTGAGAAAGGGCACGTTATAGATAAGGAAAGCATTATGTGGTAAATTTAACAAGGCACTCCTAGATGAACACTATCAATGCTGCTAAGGTGGGAAGAATTGGTTTTCTATAGGGATAATTCTCCGTAGTAGATTATCTAATTCCAACTGATTAGCTATAAACACGCATACATACAAGCAACACAATGGGCTGAGTAGATTGTGTGTGAGTGTGTGTGTGTGTGTGTGTGTGTGTCTATGTATATCTGTGTAACAATAATTATAGGAGAAGAGGTCATGAATTATAGAAAATCAGTGGAACTTGGAGGCAGAGAGATAGGGATGGAAATGATGTAAACCTAGGACTCATGTGAAATTCTCTAAAAATAAATTTAAAGAGAGAATATTTGTTAAAATAAAACGAATTTGTATAGCTAATGGCATCATATTTATTTTCACACAAATGGAATTTTGTAACAAATCTAATCCTGACACTGCTAACCTAGTAATGAACATAAAATAATACCAGTCATAGCAATAAAAATAACAGTGAATTGAGTGGAACGGTTGCGGACAATAACTCAGAAGCACCCTGAGTGGCAACAGTCATCTATGTAGAGCTAAACAAACACCAGTTAACTAGTATTTAAATGGGATTTACAAAAGTAATTTTTTTTGTGCTTTGGAAAAATATCTTGAGGCAAAAATGCTTGGCACAAGTATAAATTTGCTTATCACAAGAATTTTGGAAATTATCACTGTTTGTTACGTCAGAAGATTGTGCTGACCCCATGGCACCAAATATTTCCTAGAAGATATCAACAGTGGATGGGCTTAAAGTAGGCTGCTGCATGAGAAGTATCTCATTCACTGCTGCAGTATTTCTGACTGACAGCTGTCCTAAGCCAGGCCATGAACTCACAGCTTCCAGAAATGTACAGAACTGAGTCACGGTTGATGTTTTTGAGCTCTGAAAAGCATCAACAGAGCACAGTGAAATAAGACAAGTCTTGACTGGCAATGACTTAGAAGTTGTTATATCCTGTACCTGGATCTCATGCCCAATCTTTGTTACATTGTGAACAGACAAAATCAAATGAAAATTGAAATTTCAAAATACCAAAAATTAAAAGGTATCCACGTCATTTTGAATATTCACCAATGAGCTTTTTGTCTATGGGGTTTTCTTCTATATCATAATTCTCCCTCTGTCTTCTTCTGTTGTGGGCTTCCAACCATATTTTCACAATTGTGCTGGTGCCTAGTCTCATGAGAAGCTTAAACATCCAAGGAGAAGGAAATTCGTGCCACCCTGTTTCCTTGAAGCTCTCCTTCACCTTTAGGTCGCCTTTCTAGTATACCCAGACTAGCTATCGTGCACTCATCCTATTGTGTCTAGAGTCATTTGGGAAGAAATAGCAAGCAACTCATTTAGGATATAAATTAATACCACACTACATACACAATGACAATATAGGCCTTGTATTAATCATTTTTCACTAGAGATAAATAAGAAGTCCCATGCATAACAGTAAGAGTTAGGAGCCTCATTGCTAATTAGACACATTAAGGGCAATATTTGCTTCTTGTAGAAGACAAATAAGGAAATATTTTGACGTTAGAAGTGTATAAATTAGGTTAGGAGTAATATGGAAAATAAGAGAAATGGGGATGTGTGACTCAACAAAAAGCTAAATCTGAAAAGAAAGAGAAATTGGAGTCATTCCTTTCTCGAAGACTTTGCAGGTAGTGGTAGTGGTAATGGTATGAATAATCTCACAAGAAGCCTTTAGTAATTTATACAGAGAATATATTTGTGTCAACAATTCATGTACTATGCTAGTACTATTGACATGTAAAAAAACATTGTCTCTGCTTTCAAAATTTTTATATTTTAGTGGAGGAAGACAAGAATAAAAACTACTAATCATACTATACTTACAGGAATACTGGTTCTCTAACAGAAGTTGGGAGATGTTTCAAAATGTAATTACTCAAAATTCTATATTTTAATATATCTACATATTTGGGTAATTTAATGTGTAAGGACAAAATAGCATCAAAGTGTAAATCATGAAACAATGCCATGCCCCAAAGTGAGGGTTTCTGAGGAGAGAGAATGTCTACTTCTAACTTTTTCCTTAGCTTAGACACCAAGATAACCATAGCTCTCATGACTAGATTGCATTTTCATATCCTGCAAGAAAAACAGTTTATAAGGTAACAGTTAACTAACTTAGAGAAAATCCTGATTCTCCTTGGGGAGACTATCAATAAAGAGAAAATGAAAGACACTATAAAAAGGTGTATAGCTCACATTTAGGGAAAGTAGCTGATGTTGGTTTCAATTTTCTTCAGTTAGGATGAATGCTAGCGAGGATGTTAACCCTGTCATTCTGGCTTAAGTCCAGCATGGGTAATTGCATTGCAGGTACTTAAATTGTCTTTAGGTCCAAAGACCTCTTTCATTCTCACCTCATCGTTTGTAATGTTGCTACACATAAAGGCCACATTTTACCCCTAGTATAGCAGCATCTCTCATGGAAAAAAAAACTTGATCTTTCTGCAATCTATCAGTAGAAATTCACTTTTTAGGGTAAAGGTCTTTGAACATGTAATGCAATAAAGGAAAAGAAACCATATATAATTGCTACTGAAGATAAGACAAAACAAAACAAAAAGAAAATCCAATAGAATGAATTGTCTCTGACAGGGTCTCTGCAGGAATGGGAGATTTTTTAGCTTGCCCTGTTTGCAAATCTAACCTCATTATCAATAGATGTTTAAAATACCAACAAGCAAAATATGAAGAGATTCAAAGTCACCTTTAAAAATCACCCCAAAATTCAGTCTCAATTATCTACAATCAAGGTCATTCTCCTTGACAAGAAATTGGTAGCAGAGAATAAATTCTAAGAAGAGGAAAATTTAAAAGAACAATTGATACTGACAGTTTATCAATGGAAGTATGTTTCTAAGCCATCTTGCCCAGGCATTGAGCTCCTGTCTATTTCTATGCTATCCTTAACTTGTGCTTTGACGACATTTTTTGTGGGGCTATCAAGCACTATTCACAAATAAACTTTACTACAAATACTCCAAACACTTAATGAAGATTTCATCTATAGATAAGTACTGTTTCTGACCTGAAGATGAAAAATAATTACAAACATTTGAAATTTACCAGGAAATCTCTTTCTCTTTGCAATAACTATGAATAAATCTGTTGAGGGTTTATAAATCATAAAATTAGCCTAAATGTTTAATAGCAATAAATCTATAATAGTTACAGTGTAAATACAAAATAAGATAGATGTTGAAAATAAAACATATGGTTAAAAAAGACAAGAAAATAAAGTATTAATTGTAATTATACCAAGGTCAGCTGCAGATGACATAAGAGGAAAAGAAAATATAATTATAAAAAAGATGACATCCAATATGATACAAATTAGAGTTTCGTAGACTATTTACATTTTTTATACATTTTCACAAACAGCAACACAATACTCAGTGTTGTATAGTATTGTTAAGAGTGTAAATTGCTTTAATCCAATCATCCAATTGGAAGGCACATTCTTCATATTTCCGAGAACTTTAAAAATTATTGTTTTCCCAGGAATCCTAACCCAGGAAGTTCACTATAGGAAAATAATAGTTTGAATAATTAAAGCATTATGAACAATGATGTTTATGTAGCAAAACAGCCCTTCAATAAGTTAGGACAAAGGACAAAGTGTTCAACAACAGCCTCCAATATACTTATTTGGTTGAAGTAATAGGAAATGTGATTTCTGTTGCATATCTCATATGCTACATGATTAAATGATGCACAGAAAGAGAAGAAATATAGAGCAATTTAGCAGCAATGGGAGTACCAAGGTGAGGCAGGCTGCAACCCTGAGCATTCAAAGCAGTTCCCACTCAAACACTGCACTCTAAGCAAATCCCAAGGCATACGGAAGAAACATCCCTACAGTATTCATGGAAAGAGGACTGTGGGTTTTAGAAAAGGCCATTACAAAGGTACCAGTATATGAAACCACTTACAATGGTTAAGAAACAGCACATATGTTGGAATCACTGACAGAATGAAGCAGTGGGTAAGGAGTTTAAAGAAAAGAAAAAAGGGAAAGACAACTACTTGATCCCGGGAGCTTCTGTCGTGATCTATGCTTGTACATAGAAAAACACCACCAGGCATGGGCCTGATGTAACTTTCGAGCAGGAGACTAGCATGATATGGCATGTTTCAGCAGTATTGATTTGACAACTGTGTTGATAACAAACTCTTTGTAGAAGAATCGTAGCAAAGAAAACTGTTGAAGAAGCTGGGTCATACAGGCAATCTATGATGGTGGCTTAGACCAAAACAGAAAAGAAGAGAAGAGATTAAAACGGATAACATTAGGGTATTTTGAAGAAATTGCCAACAAAATTTCCTAACAATCTGGTATTGGGGAGGCATAACAGAAGAGAATAATTACAGTTAGTATTCAGGTTTTTGTCCCTAACCAAGGTCATTCCCCACCATCCAGCCAACAACCTGCCTTTTATCAATCCTTGCACTCACCTGCCTCCTGGGATCCTCCATGTCCCTAACCAGTTACTTGTGGTGGCTGAGCTGAGATATTGGAAGGTTAAAAATTCTGAATGCACAGTGTTGAAGGTGTAGAGACAAGGAAGTCGGTTTTAAATATGTGACTTGACATGTCAAGTACACACCAAGAGAATGGATGTGTACAATCCTGGAGTTCAAAGTAAAATTCTAGAAGGGTCACAAAGATGAGCATCAGAAGCTTATAGTATCATAGAAATTATTCTAGAACAAGAGCCATAATGCACACAGACAGATAAGTAGTGCATCCAGTTTTGCAAAGTACTTCCTCATCAACTTTCTTGATACAAATCAATGAAAAAGTTCAAAATAAGCTCCTTAACATCATTTCAGCTTGAATGAAATGGGTATGAAATGTAAGCTTGTCTGGCTATATAGATTTATAATTTGTGTATTATTGAGGGGGTATTCTCATTTGGAATTCTAAATCACTTGCATGTCCTATAATTCAAGCACATAGTATGTCAGGAGTGGAACATGAACTGTGGATCACACTCTGAGTAAAAATGCTTCAATTGCCTGCTTTACCAGAGGCCATGCCAGTACTCAGAAACCCAGAACCCAACTGTGGACTACCAAGACATCCTCAGAACTCGACCAGCCTTCTACAAACAGTCTTCTCCATCACCATATCCCAGCCCACAAATCCATGTGAAGACCCCTGCTTTACCAGAGGACAAGCAGGCACTCATAACCTCAGGGATCATGCAGGCTGCCAGTACACCAGTGGAAACTCTCTCTGCTACACAAAAGGACGTGGTGGCCATCAGAGCTATAGGCCACTCAGGCCAGAAGGCCAAAGAGGAAACAGAAGCCAAGGAGCAGAAAAAAAACCACGTCCAATAAATACAAACTAAAAAATCAGCACCTAAACCTATAATTACCACAAACCCATATGCCAGGATAAGAACACATCAATAACAGTCACAGCAATATGTCATCACCAGAACCCAGCTATCATACTACAACAAGCCTTGGATATTCCAACACAGATTACACACACACACACACACACACACACACACACACACACACACACACACACACCACAAGTTAAAATCTACTTTGTGAAGATGATAGAGATCCTTAAAGAGAAAATTAATAAATCCCTTAAAGAAATCCAGGAAAACACAAACCAATAATAGGATGAAATTAATAAATCCCTTAAAGAAGGCCAAGAAAAATCAAAAAGGTAAAAGAAATACATAAGCCTGAAGATAGAAATAAAAGCAATAAAGAAAATACAAAGTGAGGGAGTACAAGTGAGGTAAATGACCAGGAACTACAGATACAAGCATCACCAACAGAATACACGAGATGGAAAAGAGAAGCTTGGGTATAGAAAATATAATAGTGGAAACTAATGCATTGTTCAGAGAAAAGGATAAATATAAAACATTCTTGACACAAAATATCGAGGAATTCTGGGACACTATGAAAAAAAGCAAACAAAAGAATGATAGGAATAGAAGATAAAAATGCCATCTCAAAGACCCAGAAACTAATTTTAAAAAGTCGTAGAAGAAAATTCCCCTAACCTAAAGGAGGACATGCCTATATAGTTTCAAGAATTTTACAGACAAACCAATAGATTGAATCAAGAAAGAAAGTCCCCTTGCCACATAATAAGAACATTAAACATATAGAACTAAGAAAGAATATTAAAAGCTGCAAGGGGAAAAAGCCAACTAAATAAAGGCAGACCCATTAGAATTACATCTGACTTCTTAATTGAGACTCTAAAAGCAAGAAAGTTCTAGAAAGAAGTCTTCCATTCTCCAACAGACCACATATGGCAGCCCAGTCTACTACACCAAGTAAAACATTCAATCACCATGATTGGAGAAAACAGGATATTCAATGATAAAATTAAACTTAAACAATATCTATCCACAAATTCAGCCCTACAGAAGATACTAGAATGGAAAGTCCAAGCAAAGATGTTTACTACACCTATGAAAACATGGGAAATAAATAATCTCATACCACAAAACCAAAAGAAGAGAAATACACACACACACACACAAACTACTACTACTACCACCACCACCACTACTGCTACTACTACAATAACAGTGAAATACGAATTAGAAATAATTTTCATTGATATCTCTCAAAATCAATGGAATCAATTCTTCAATGAAAGGATACAAATTAATAGAATGGATATACAAACAGGACACATTGCTCTGCTCAATCTAAGAAATACAACACAAAATTAATGATAGTATATCAGAGTAAAGAGGGGGAAAAAGACTTTTCTAAGATCAAGAACCTAAGAAACATGCTGGTGTAGCCATTTTAATATCTAAACAATAGACTTCAAACCACATTAATCAAAGGAGATAGGGAAGGAAACTTTGTACTCATTAAAGGAAAGATCCACCAAGATGATCTTTTAATTCTTAGCATTCATGTTCAAGATTCAAGGGTATCCACATTTGTAACAAAAATACTACTAAAACTTAAATCACATTTCAACCCTCATGTACTGGTACTCTGATACTTCAATACTCTTCTTTTACCAATGGACAGATTCTCCAGACAAACAGAAAAATACTAGAACTAAGGTGTTATGAACTAAATATACTTAACAGATTCCTATAGAATGTTTCACCCAAACACAAAAGAATACACCTTCTTCTCAGAATCTCACATAATATTCTCAAAAATTGACCACATATTTGATCACAAAGCAAGTCTCAAAAAATATAATAAAAGTGAAATAACCCCCTGCATCCTATCAGATCAGAACAGATTAAAACTGGATTTAAACAACAATAGAAAGATAGAAAGCTTACAAACTTGTGGAAATTGAACAAACCTCTACTGAGATACCATTGGGTCAAGAAAGAAATTAAAGACTTCCTAGAATTCAATGAAAATGAATGTGCAACATACTCAAACTTATGGGACACATGAAGGTGTCACTAAGATGAAAGGTAATAGCATTAAATGCCTACATAAAGAAATTTGGAGAAATCTCATTCTATCAACTTAAAAGCACACTTGAAAGCTCTAGAATAAGAAGAAGCCAGCTTACCTAAGATAAGTAGGTGACAGAAAATAATCAATCACAGGACTAAAATAAATAAAATAGAAACAAGAAAAATGATATAAAGAATCAATGAAACATAGAATTGGTACTTTGAGAAAATAAACAAGATAGACAAACCTTTATCCAAACTAACTAAAAGATGGAGAGAGAATATCCAAGTCAATAAATTCAGAAGAGAAAATATCCAAATTAACAAAATCAGAAAAGAAAGGTTTTAACTTTAACATAGTCAAATTATATATAACAAAACATCTATCAAACAAGAACTATAGTTAACACTATTTAGTCCACTAACATTAGGCAAAATTCATAGAAAATATTCTATGTTTTATATGTAACTTATCTTTTATCATAAGTAAGGAAAATCACAGCCAGTAAGAAGCCTGAGCCATCAGCCAAACAATTTCTAAATAATATAGTCTCAGTGTGTTTATTTAGGGCTGAAGAGTGGCAGGACAAGGTGGGACAGAAGATTCATTTACAAAAAGATGATGAGGCATGTCCTTCTATATATATTTGTCTTATTGGTTGATGAATAAGACACCAACCAATTGGCTGGTAGCCAGGCAGAGAGTATAGTCAGGGCTACCAAAGAAGGAGAATTGTGGGGAGAGGTGACAGAAAGAAGCCATGAAGATGCTGGAGTACTACCATGCTGGATTATGGGTAAGTCACAGCCTCGTGGTCATACTGTTTATTATAAATGGATTAATACTTAAGAGAGCAAGCCAGTACGAAATTTAAGTCATTGGTCAAACAGTTTCTATTTAATGCAAGTCTTTGTGTGTTTATTTGGGGCTGAACGGTGGCAGTAAGAGGTGAAACAGAAGCTGTATACAGAACATGGGCCTGTAGGGCCTCACAGAGACTGAAGTACTAAGAACAGACCCTATTTAGGTTTGAGCAGTGTTCCTGTTCTGAGAAGTATGGACTTGGAAGTTTGAGTTAGGAAAGCAGTGGAATGCTTTAAGCACCGATTAATTGGCCCCTACTAGTAGGAGCATGGAAGACAATGGTACATAGCATAATGATGTAAACTGTCTGGGATGTACTCAAGAGGTTTCAGAGGAGAAGAATTTTAGTAGGTTTCCTCAAAATCATTCCTGTAATAGTTTGGTGAAGAAAGTGGCTGATTTTTGCCCTTGTCCAAAGAGTCTGTCTAAATCTAGAGCAAAGAGATTTGGATTAACTCCTTTGGCAGAGAATGTCTCAAAGCAGCCTAGTTTAAACACCGTCTTATGGTTGTTAGTGTTATTTGTGATGAAGATTTATAATGAAAGATAGAAAGCTAAGCAAATAAAAATACAAAATGTACAGATTAAGAAAAAGGGCAGCAGAAAGTGGAATAGAGCTAATTCCTATGTTCAAAGAGATAAATAGATTATGAAATGAAATAAAGGGAGTGGTGACCTCTGGGCAAGATCCCACTCTGATAATTTAAAACTTTTGAAAGGAATTAGAGAAAAACTTGAAGCCAGATGTGATGGCACATGCCTTTTATCCCAGCACTCAGAAGGCAAAGTCCAGTCTGGTCTAGAGATCCAGTTTTAGGAAAGCCAAGCTTAGGCAATGAAGACAGAGAGATGGTGAAGATGTAATTGAACAAGGGGTGGGGGAGCATGTTCCAGCCCCAGTAAGCAGCAGAACTTGGCAGCTTCAGCCACATGGTTCTGAAGTTAAGCATAGAATAAAGTAGCTATGGAATTTGCTCCCAAAACTATGGAAAGCCACTGGGGCCAGGAATGTGTCAGGGCTGTCTCTTAATGGAGTCCTAGCAAGCAGTGAGGTCATTGAGTGCAGCTGTGAAGTTGAAGCCTTAATTGCCTTGGAGAACCCAAGATATTAGAGATGTCAGAGTCATGGGGTACCTGTTAAGGAAAGCTGCTAACAGAGTTTTTAGCCACTTCTCCATCATGTGTGCCATACTGCCATATCCCACTGTAATGATAATGGACTGAACCTCTGAACTGTAGCAGAGCCACCCCGATTAAGTGTTTTCCTTTATAAGAGTTCCTGTTATGCTGGGGTCTCTTCACGGCCACAGAAACCCTAACTAAGACAGATTCCCAACAGTGAGAGTTGCAGGAGGTGGGGGCAATTTGGGACCCTTTTCCTCCTACTGGGATGTTTTATCCAGTCTTGATTTTAGTGTTTCTGTCTAGTCTTATTATATCTTGTTTGTTGGATATCCCTGGGAAGCGTATCTTTATATTTTAAGGAAAACAGAGGAGGAGATGGGGTAGGTGGGTAGGCCTGGGATAAGTGTGTGTGTGTGGGGGGGAAGTCTGTAATCTGGAGGTCATGTTGCAATGTATGAGAGAAGAATGAAAGTTTTAAAAATGCTTCAGGGGATACTATTGCAGCCCAGATACGGAAAGGAGGGACTGGGCAATCCCCCAAATGATGTGATGGACTTTGATGATCGCTTGTGGAGGGTCCCACTATCCCTAGGGAGTGGGTGGGTTAGGGGGGTTGGTCGGGAGCATGGGAGGATGGAAGGGTGAGGGAATGGAGGGATGGCTACATACTTTTCTATAAAAGAAAAAATGTGGCAAAAAATGCTTCAATGTCTACAAATTAAGGCAAGTATTATTATTGTACTGTGTAACTGCAAGGAGTGGTAGCAATACCTGTAGAAAGTAGAGACAGCTGATCAGAACAGGGGAGAGCTCTTGGACCCCAGACCGACAGCTGGGAGGCCAGCATGGGACCGATCCAGACCTCCTGAATGTGAGAGTCAATGAGGAGGCCTGGGCTACCTATAGGGTCCTGAGCAGTGGACCAGTGTTTATCCCTTGAATACTAGCAGACATTGTGTGTCCATAACACAAAGAGGGTTGCTCTCTCTGCCTGGACTCTTAGGGAAGTGCCTGGACCCTACCCTGAATGAAATGATAGACTCTAGATATCCCCTATGTGGAAGGAATTGGCAATAGGGTGGGAGGATGGGGGGGATGGTGGGGGTGCGGGAGGAGAGGAGGGAGGGGGACCTGGGATTGACATGTAAAACAAGCTATTTAAAATTTAAAAAATGTTAAAAAAAAGAAAGTAGGGATGCATCTTGATGTTTTTTGACATATCTAGATAGTAGTGGTACTCCATAAGTAATATATTGAAGCTCTCTGGAGAAACATGAGATTTTCACATTTACTAATGGTAGCACAGGTGTTTGACCATTTGTAAGGTGAACAAAAAGAAAATTCTATGTTACTCAATGCAGTAAATTTGAGCTATATTTTCGGCAGATGTTTCAATGTTGGAACTTCCAATGTTCATTAAAGTAGATACATAAGATTTAATAATCTTATGAGCTGGAAGTAGTTTTCCTCTTCATGACAAACAAGTCTATAATAGCCTTAATTCTAACAGTCTCCCACATTCAAGTAGAATTGAACCACAGGAGCCAGGGATGCTGACACAGCCTGGTACTCCCAGTGGGTAGGCACATGAAAGAGGAGTTTTTAAATCGGAGCTACTGCATTTATTCAAGGATAACATGATGAAAAATCCCATGCTCATTTAAATAAAATATTTCAAAAGATAAGTTATAAACTGGGGCATCTATACATCCAGGAAAATTCCTATTTTTAAATAAATTAGCAGGCTTGGAAGCTATAATTTTCAGACAGATAATAGACAGAAAGATAGACTTCTTTTATTTCTTTGTTATTTAATAATTATTCAAAAATGTGCTATCTTTGTTTTGAAGGCAATGGCATCATTCTTATGTTCATGGAACAAAAGAAAGTCAACTTAGTTAAAACATGATAAATTTTAAGAGATTTTTATGACTTTTTATCGATATGAATGGGAAGAAATAGTTCATAATAGTAACAGTCTAGCCTAGTAGATCTGTTGTGTTAGTGTTAATAGTATAGTTGCCAAGTATTCAAGACTACTTAAAAAGTGTCAACCGAAAGAACTGATGGAAACTCAGTAATTTCAGGACTTTTCTTCCCCTTAAAAGAGTTATGTATTTCTAGCTGCAAATGAGCAGGCCAATTTTTCTTTCTACACACATCCCATTCCACTTTGAATCATTACCCACAGCTCCCATGCCTACATCTCAGCCCAGTTTTTCAGTTGAAGCTACTAGTCTGTTTTCTGGGTGTCAAATGCATAATCAAGCCTCCAGGGTGGTAAGCAAGGACACATTGGGTGGGGCAACTTCCTTGGTTTTCCTCTAAGCAACTCCCTCATTTTTTCCAGTTACTCCTGACCTCAAGACATAGCAGTGGCTTCCCACGTTTTGTGGCTTCTCCAAACGAGAGCAGCCTCTACAGAACACCCCAAGTCTGCTCAGAATCTTTAATTGGTAAAATAGACTCCAGGCTCTCCAGTGTGTTATAGAAGTAACTACCAGGATATTATACAATAATCAAAATTAAGACTTTATGGTATTCCAAGAACTCTAGCAGCATGTCAAAATTTGAGTACCAAACTGGCAATTTCTGGTCTTTCTATTGGCAATAATAAAATGCAGTAACTGAACCAAGCCATTATACTAATTGAGAATTTAGACTGCAATACCTCAGAGTCAACCTAGACTGAACCTAAATTTGTAATTACTACACACACATACACATGAACACAATGCACTCACAATTTTCTTGCTAAAGAAAATTGTAAGCAGAGGCAGACACCCATAGTTAAACACTAAACTGAACTCCTGGAACCCAATTGCAGAGAGAGAGAAGTGATGAGCAAAGGGGTCAAGACCAGGCTGGTGAAACCCACAGAGACAGCTGACCTGAACAAGAGGGAATTCATGGACCCCAGACTGATGGCTGAGAGACCACCATGGGACTGATCCAGACTCCCTGAATGTAGGTGTCAGTGATAAGGCCTCAGAAATATATGGGGCCTCAGGTAGCAGATCTCAGTATTTATCCCTGGCAAACAAATGAACTTGGATAGCCTATTCCACATGGAGAGATGCTCTCTCAGCCTGGACACATGGGGGAGGGCCTAGACCCTGACCAGATGATATGACAGACTTTGGAGATCCCCCATGGAGGACCCTCATCTTCCTTGGGAAGGGGTGGGTGGATAGGGTTTGGGTTTGGGGTGCTGGCGGGGGTGGGGAGGAGGGGAGGGAGAGGGAGCTGGGATTGACATGTGAAGCAAGCTTCTTTCTAATTTAAATTTAAAAAGAAAAACGAAAAATATCAACAAACTGCTTTTTTTTCATGTGACATTACTTGATGTTTCTAATATAATGCCTCCTGCATTTTGTCCCAGTGAAGTTTCTTCTGGGCCTGTATAATGGTATCTCATGGCAGATTCTACAAATATCTTTAGTACTGTATGTACATGTACATATATATTAGACCAGCATTTTAAAATGTCCTATAATTTAGAAGAAACATAATCATGGGAAGATTGTTGTAACTTTATCTGAGAAAACAGAACCAGCTGAAACTGAGAAGTTTCCAGGCTAACTTTCTATATCAATCATGTTAGCTATTCAAAAAGCCTTTTTCCTCATACAAGACTTGCATCATATGACTCACTCTCTGAATTAAGGTCTCCCAACTCTCCAATGATGACCAGGTGGACCTTTGTCTGTGACTAACTACCCTGAGTCCAATGGGCCAAATTTAAAGAAAGGAAATCGCTATTAAATTCTATTCGCACAGAATCTAGAGGAAGAACAAAATTTATAAATGACGCAGTAAGAAACAAAAAGTTATCGAGTAATGTGAGAGAACGTGCTGAATTAGTATGAGAGTTGATTTTTTTTTTTTTGGTTTTTCGAGACAGGGTTTCTCTGTATTGTTTTGGAGGCTGTCGGTCCAGCCTGGCCTCGAACTCACAGAGATCCGCCTGCCTCTGCCTCCCGAGTGCTGGGATTAAAGGCGTGCGCCACCACCGCCCGGCAAGAGTTGAATTTTTTTTATCTCATCATATGGCAGAGTAAAATCTTTTAAAACCTGATGATGTCTTCTAGAAACAGCATGCCTTATCTTTCATGGTTCCTGCTCATGAGGCTTCTGTAGTCTCTCAAGTTTTCATTGAAGACCATTTATCCCATAGCTCATCATGGAAAGGAAAGAACCTTCTAAGATGATGCAAAACACAACAGCCACTATTGACAGGACCTTACACATTATGGTACATCCTTTAACCCACACAAATCAATGTTTCCAGACTTATGAAAGTTTATACTATTCTGGGAGTATTGAACATAGTTTGTGGGTTTTTTTCCAAGCAGACAATGAGGACAACAGTCTGGCTTATGACTTTACAATCTTGTCATTAAGCACCTTGCTTAGACTAGGGTAGAACCTCGAAAAGCATCTGTCACAAAATTATCCTATTAGGTCTGCTTATGAGAAAAACAGGTTGTTTAGTCTGATTAACATTATTCAGTATTCCCCTATTATCATGTTGTGTATTCTATGCTCCCCCAAAACAGGTATGAGTAATAAAGAAAGTCAATGTCATCTATTACTTGAAAAATAATGAGTTGGTAGTAGTACTCATGAGAACAACAGTTATGTGCTGTGGAATATTATTCTAACTGGGCAAAGATTTGCTACATTTGTTTATGCTATAGACTATTGTTTTAACTCTGTAAAGGTGTGCTACTTTTGTTTATGCTGCATTTGTATAATGATTGTAATGATGTGTGAATAAAAGGCTGAATGGTAAATAGCTATGCAAGCAGGGAGAGATGGGACTGGCAGAGAGATTAAGTAGGAGGAGGAATATAGCCATGGGGAAAAGGAGAAAAGAAGGAGAGAAGGAGGAAGAGAGAATATGGTAGACACCCTGGGTCAGGAGTCAGACAGCCCACCGGCTGTCAGACATAGAGAAGCAGTGAAAGCAAACTATACAAAAGTAAGGAGGGTAATAAGTACCTAGGCAAAGATAAATAAAGAGAAACAGGTTCATTTATGTTAAAAGAGCTAGGCTGAGCACTCAAAACTAATAATAAGTGTTGTGGAATATTATTTAAAGATCTGTTACATTTGTTTATGCTGTGGAACATTTGTTTCAATCATGCAAAGATGTGTTGTGTTTTTTTATGTTGCATTTGTTTAACTCTGTGATTCTGTGATTCTTTGCCTGTCCTAAACACCTCATGGTCTAATAAAGAGCTGAATATCCAATACCAAGGCAGGGGCAAGGATAGGCAAGACCGGAAGGCAGAGAGAATAAACAGGAGAAATCTAGGAAGAAAGGGGAGAAAGAACAAGGGAACAAGAGGAGGAGGACTCCAGGTGATGGCCACCCAGCCAGATGGCCAGCTGTGGAGTAAGAGTGAACAGAAGATACATAGAAGTAAGAAAAAGCCCGGAGGCAAAATGTAGACAGAGCATAAATATTGACAAGTATAGTTTTGGAGCCTATCCTGGAACTTACTCTGTAGACCAGGCTGACCTCAAAGTCATAGAGATTTGCCTGCTTCTGCCTCCCAAGTGCTAGGATTAAATACAGGATAATTTAAGTTAAGAAACCCTGGATAGAAATGAGGTTGGACATTCTTAAGTAAGAAAATGTCTCCCTGTGTGATTTATTTGGGAGCTGGTGACAGGCCCCCCACAAAGTAGTAAGAGTAAAAAAACTAACAACAAAAAATAAGTCTCTGTGTCATGATTTGGTAGCTGGTTGGTGGCTTAAAAGTAAAAGCTTGGCACAAGTATGTGCTTCTGTCTCTACTCAGACTTATTGAAGCTATAACAATTCATTCTTTTTGTAAGAAATACTATGAAAAGCCTACGAAGTTATCAAATTATCAAGTGAGATGCACGTTTTAGAATTGAGTAAATGGAACTGAATGAGCACATATTCTAATATCCCAGGATTAAATGGTCATCAATTATTGATACTCACTTCAGTATTGCTGATAACAGTACGTTGCAATGCTTGCATGTAAGTGGGTACAACATCAGAGACGTAATCAATACTAATAAATCGGCATGTGAGATATTTGCCGTAGGACATAATGAGAATTGTTGTTCAGGAGCCAGGATTGAAGGCATTCATGATTAGGTGCATTGAATATTCTTTGTCAGGATTTCTCCATCTGGGCACTTTCTCCTTACACTATAAGTCTACTAAATATTCTTTAGCTGAGGATGAGAATAAAGGTCAAAGTTCATATAAAGTCCAAAGAATTATTTATGGCATATATGCCCCTATTAACTCTTGCAAAGGGACTAGAGTAGTTATTATTATAGTTTAAAGTGCTGAACTGACTAGCAAAGGGTGTACATCTGCCAACATAAAGAAACTGAAGCTTTGAAGCCCATGTTCCGAATTCTGAGTTCTTCAGTTTGTAGATTAGAGATTGGCCTTCAAGATGTAACCCTATTTGAGGATTCACTAAAGTAGAATCTGGCTGACTTTACTTCTCTATACACTTAAAATATTGTAGTTCTACTAAACCTGTTTCATGCATATATATAATATGTAGTTAAGATTTATTTATATTACCTTTGTGAATATTATATTTACATGCTTATGTATATACATAAGCATGAAGCAAGTTTAGTAACTTTTCTTTGTATCACATGTATCTGTATATACCTATATTTATGTATGTTAATAAAGGATACACATAATAACATATTTACTCTCCTAGCAGTAATCTTTTTAGTCTAAACACTAGCTTACCATCCTTGTATGACTTGTCAAACTTCATAAAATGATCAAACTCTACATACAGATAATATTTTAAATCTTTTCCTTAAAATTTTTATTTACATTTATTTATTTTATGTGTTTCAGAACATGAGTATGGTCTGAAGATTGATCTCAGGACACCAAACTCAACAACATGGGCCTTTACCCAAGAGACAGCATGTTGTCTCAATTTTTAAAGTATTTTCAGTGATATAAATAATACATCATAAAGGAAAGTTTTACATGAATATAAAAGGTTACTCAAGACTAAAAACTCCAAAACATATAACTGTTTTTGCTTAAAACTGCCTGAACTTTCCTCCTCACTAATGTGTGCATAGTTGTAATTATTATATGACTGATTCACTTTTTGTCTTACTTCATTTTCATCTTGCTGATACACACACACACATACACACACACACACACACACACACACACATAACTGGTGTTTCAAGCGATTCTTTCTTTTCAGTTTTTGTTCCCCATAACTGTATGTAATAGTTCTAAAAATAATTAATTGACTGACTTAAAAAATACAAAAAAAGGAAATTTAAATCTCTTTAAGTTCTACAATGGAGACATCTTGAACAAAGGGTAGAATTTTACTGAATGTCTATAATAGCTTTGGGCTTGCTATAATATATACATATATTATATAAATATATAACATTATATTATATATATTACACATTAGAGTACTACGAAGCTGTAAAATTATGACCGCATGAAATTTGCAGACAAATGTATGGAACTAGAAAAAAATCACCTTGAGTAAGGTGATTCAGACTCAGAATGACAAACACAGTATGTATTTACTCATAAGTAAATGTTAGATGTAAAGAGAAGGATAACCAGACTATAATCCAGACAAGATAGATAACAAGGAGGACCCTAAGAGGGACACATGGATCGCTCTGGGAAGAGAAATTAGATTAGACCTCTTGGGTAAACTGAGGACAGGATGCAGTAAGGGAGAGTGGAGGGGGAAAGAAAACATGCACATAAGGGAACAGGATGGTCAAGGGATGAAGTGGAAGGCGCAATAAAGAGATATCTGAATAAAGAAGGTGCTAGTCTAATTCCAAAGAATCCACAAGGATGATCACAGTTAAGACTCCTAGCAACAGTGGAGAAGATGCCAGAACAGTTCTACACCTATAATCAGGTGGGCGAACACCCCAACTATTATTATAGAGCCTTCATCAAGTAATCTATGGAAACAGATGCAGAAATCAACAACCAAGAACCAGGCCGAGTTACAGGAATCCAGTCAAAGAGAGGAAGGAGGAAATATATCAGCATGTGAGGTCAAAATGAACCTGGAGAAATCTACAGACAACTGAACCAGCTGGAGGAAACTGATGAACTCTAGACCTACAGCTGTGGAGACTCCAGGGAACCAAACTAGTTAGTCTCTCTGTATATGGGAGACCTTGTGAAGCTTGGGCTATCTGAGAGGCCCCTGGCAGTAGGACCACAATACAAACCTGATACATAAGCTATCTTGTTTGAGGCAGTTTCCTGTGGTGGAACACCATTCTCAGCCTTAATGTATGGGAGAGTACCTTGGCCATGCCCCAACCTATTTTGCCAGATTTTTTTTGACTCCTCATGAGAACCCTTATCTAAGAGGAGGAGTGGATGGGGGGGGCAACTGTGGGGAAAATGGGAAGACAGAAGAATGGATGGGAGGGACAACTGTGGTTGGAATGCAAAAGAATAAATTATATAAAAAATGTTCCCTTCAAAAATCCCATTAATGCTAATGCTTCTTCTGATTTTAAGTACTAATCTAATGTTGTTAATCTTTTTTTCATTTTTTTAATTTAAATTGGAAAAAATCTTGCTTCATATGTGAACCCCAGCTCCCTCTGCCTCCCCTCCTCCCCTGCCTCCCCCAATGCCCCAAACCCCTACCCACTCCCCACTACACTCTCCAGGGAGGGTGAGTCCTTCATGCGGGATCTCCAAAATCTATCATATCATCCAGCGCAGAGCCTAGGTGACCCCATGTGTCCAGGATGAGAGAGCATCCCTCCATGTGGAATGGGCTCCCAACGTCCATTTGGATGCCATGGATAAATGCTGATCTAGTACCTGAGGCCGCAAAGATTGCCGAGGTCTCCTCACTGACATCCATGTTCAGGGGGTCTGGATCAGTCCCATGCTGGCCTCTCAGCGATCAGTCTGGGGTGCATGAGCTCCCCCCTTGCTCAGGTCAGCTGTTTCAGTGGGGTTTACCCACCCAGTCTTGACCCCTTTCTTCATCACTCCTCCCTCTTTGCAACTGGGTTCTAGGAGTTCAGTTCACTGTTTAGCTGTGGGTATCTATATGCCTCTGCTTCCATCAGTCACTGGATGAAGGCTCTAGGATGGCTTACAAGGTAGTCGTCAATCTCATTATCAGGGAAGGACATTTAAGGTAGCCTCTCCACTATTGCTTAGATAGCCAGTTAGTGTCATCCTTGTAGATCTCTGGAAATTTCACCAGTGCCAGATCTTTCCTCAAACCTATAATGACTTCCTCTATTATGGTATCTCTTATCCTGCTCTCCTCTATTCTTCCCCTGACTCAAGCTTCCTGCTCCCCGATGTCCTCCTCTCACCTTCTTTTCTACCCCTCACTTTTCCACAGCTCCTTCTCCCCTCCCCACCATGCTCCCAGTCCACTCAGGAGATCCTGTCCTATTCCCCTTCTCTTGGGATACCATGCATATCTCTCTTAGGGTCCTCCCTGTTTCTCAAACACTCTGGCAGTGGTATTGTAGGCTGGCACTACCCTGCTTCATGTCTAAAATCCATATATAAGTGAGTACATACCATGTTTGCCCTTTTGTATGTTAGTATATATACATTGTTATTATTTGCCTTCATTGTCTTCTTGTATTTCCTTCAGCATAGAGACTACATTACTAGTCATATTTAAACTGTTTCACAGCATAATTCATTTCCTATTATGTTGCCACAATTAATACTCTGTGTTTATGTTCATCCCAGAAAAGTGCCAACTGAGGTATAGCATTACTCTGTTGACCAAAGGTCAACAGTCAAAAACTTTTATATTCAATGCTTACCAAGTTTATATTTTATAAGCATTTAACACTTTGCTATGAATTCAGAGGTAATGAGAGAATGATTTAGAGAAGAGATTAAATGTCTCTTTCTCATAATTATGAAGACTTTTATATACCTTTATAGTGACTTGCAATGGAGGTTTGCTGTACTGATAGATTTATATTCATGTTTATGCTCATAAAAGTTATATAAAAATCATTAGAATTTGTACTGTGAGCCTTCAAAACCTCACCTGTTTCAGATATATTGGACTTTTAAATACAAATAATGATTTATATCTTAAAATACAATCAGCTTGTAGCCTAATTTCGTAGGTCTATGAATTGCCATGAACTCTTCTTGTATTCTCTACATGGGAATTTTTCAATATTATCTTAAAATTCTGTTTAGCTACTCTTATCTAATGCTTCATGACTAAACATCATAGAGAACTGTGATGGTGAGCATGTGGGGTTCATGATCTCTCCAATTGAAAACTATTTCCTCAGGGAGAAGGCACAGTTAAGTAAACTGTGTTAATCTGGTTGGAAAAAATTACTACTCTTCAAACATGAGATTGCTTCTTTTCATGGGACATTCAGCTTACCTACTAAATTTTTGGGTAAATAATGATGACATTAATGATAATATATTTAAGAGCTCTCTAACCATTTGGCTGGAAAATGTCCCCATATGGAAATCAGCCATTGGAACTATATTATGCTTTCGGTTAACAGAGTTTCATTTCCTCCAGGGCTTCTCAGTAAATATTATTTGTTGATAATGGCTTATGAAACAATATGCATAGTTTTACAGCACTGACAATTGTGTTCTCACAAGCATGAAATGCTGCTGGCATAATTTTGAAGAGCTCGCATAGTTCTGTGTATCTTCAATGCCTAGTCCCCTTCAAGAGCTCATCTTATTTTTAACCGTGTCATCCTTGTTAACATTTTTAAACTGAAGTCTCATGAATACTGAATGCACACAAGGAAACTAATGAAAATATGAGAAATTTTGTGCAAATAAAATAATAAAATGGTCTATTGTGTGTATGGGGAGGACAATGGAAAAGATAACATAAAACACACACAAATTGCTCAAATTTTCTCCATAAAGGATTTAATTCAGAGCTTTTATACATTTTTACATAACATCAAAATTAATTTCAATGAAATTTGATTGAATGTTCTCAATGAAGTTTGATTTTTAACTTCATTGAGCTAAATACTGAATTCAAACAATAAGGAAAACAAAATTTCACCTATGCATTAGACATGGCTAGACCTAACTAGCCAAAGTCTTAAGTAAAGAGTCTAATCCTAAACATCTTAGCACCCTTCTCATTTGTTATTATTATGAATATCAAGTAGAACCTTCATGCAGGTAGTCTATCTTTTACTCTATTTTCAATTCTGTAACTTTTCAGTGAGGTTACTTGAAGCTTGAAACCATAAGCACAAGCAGGTAGTGAAATTTAAACATAAACTAGGGCAGGATCAAAATTTAAATTGGATTTAAAAAAGAAAGAAAACATCTGACCTAGTGCATATAGTAATTTCTGACCTTTTCTGTGTGTGTTTAAAGGACCCAATATAAAGTATGATTATCTGAATTTCAAAATTTGTCAGAATACAGAATATATTTTTAACTTCCCCAAAGTAAATTTCTGGAACAATGAATATATTGATTCATCCAAGTTACTACCACTTGAAGAAAATATCATTATTGCAATATTTTCAATCTCCATGATAGTGAATGAGATTACAGGATAATAAAAATACTTACAAAGAATAATACTACTAGCACAGAGGAAAACTTTTAACTTTGCCTGAAGTCATAAACTCAATTCTTCTACATGATGGAGAAGACAAGGAGACCCATTCCCTGTTGAGAATTCTCCATAGGCTGACTCCCAATGTATGGAATTCATTAGAAGTGTACTGTACTTAATCATAAAGCATGTACACATGGGGTGTTTTCTTACAAGTCACTTCAATAGTACACTCCATATCACATGCTTGAGTCATACAACATAGACAGTTCAAGCTGATACTGACCTGGAACATTTATCCCTACTGACTATGCTTAAAGCTTTAAAGGGTACTATTTGTACAAAGTTATTATCACTCACCTGTGAACTCTGTATTTAAAACAGTTACTGCTCAGTAAAGACACATCCGCTGTGAAACCGTACCATGAATTACAGAATTAAACAACTACTGTCTGATTGTACTTAGTACCAGTCCACAAGAGGTAGCCTCTGCCTGGTGCCGTTATAGGGCCAAGAACCTATGCTTAGGAAAATCATAGACTCTAAATTAGAAACTACTACTGTTATTCTGATGAATGCACAGTGTATTAAACCAAATCATAATGATATATCCATAGATTACACCATCTCATAACTCTTGTCAGGGAAGTTTCTGTTTGAAATAGATGAAAATCAAGAGACCCACAAGAGGCCAAGGTGAAGAGAATTAGAGACTTCAGAATGTTCAGGACTAAATGCAGCATATATATCTACTCCTTACTGCAAAATCTCAGGGATTATTGTAAAAGAGTGGACAGAAAGAGTATATGAACCAAAGCAGCAGGATGACTATTGACTTCTGGTCAGAGCAGGGCAACTCACAGCAGTTGTGACAGCATGCAAGAGACCAGTGCAAGAGTAAGCTAGAGCAGTCTCAATATAGAGAGGAGAGTTGGAAATGAAAATCTACCCCAGAGCCAAGAAACTACAGGTAACTGTTAGTTAGCTTCTAGAAAAACAAGGGTCAATTTTCTATAACAGCATAGTCTCTGATAGATTGTCCACACTCCAGTAGAAGGTAACATTTCTAGGAATGTTGGGATACATTGATTGGCCTTAGGGGACAAAAAGGAAGAAAGAAATGAAGGCAGGAAGAAAGAAAGAAAGAAAGGATGAAATAAAAAGAGAATAAATGAGAGAGAGAGAGAAATGGGCACAATGGTGGGTGGAGAAAGAAGGAGTGGTTGGATTGGAGTAGGAGTAAGGGTAGGGATGATGAATATGATCAAAAATTACACAACACAAGACCCCAACCCCAGCGAGTCAAGCTTCAGGTGAGATTGGGTGTCCGGCGGGGACCGCCCACCCATCCCCCATCCCCTTGATCTTCTGGGCCGCTCCTGGCAGCCAGAAGACCCGCCCACACAGGAAAGACATCAGCCCTTCCAAGACCGCAACCCCAGCGAGTACAGCTTCAGGAGACCTGCCCACACAGCAAAGAAGTCAACAATTCCAAGACCCCAACCCCAGTGAGACCAGCTTCAGGAAAGACATCAGCCCTACCAGGACCCAAACTCCATGTCAGCATCCCCAGCTTCAGCTGCAGGAAGGAAGAAGACCAGTGGAGATGGAAAGACCCCACCAGCACCCACTGAAAGAAGAGATGGGAAGAAGACAGAATAAGAGATCACTCAGCAATAGAAACACCAACATGACCCCACCAGAACCCAGGGATCCAACACCAGCAAGACCCGAAAAGCACTACATAGACGAAGAAGAGGAGACAGACCTTAAAAATTATTTCATGTAGATGATGGAGACCCTCAAAGAAGAAACGAGGAAATCCCTTAAAGAAATAGAAGAAAAAACAAACAAAAAAATCCATGAAATGGGGGAAAAATTCAAGAAATAAACAAATCTCTCAAAGAATCTAAAGAGCACCAAGAAAGAACAACCAAAAAAAATGAAGGAAACAACTCAAACAGTTGAAGGATTGAAAGCTGAAATAGAAACAATAAAGATAACACAGAATGAAGGGATGCTGGAAATAGAAAAGCTGGGTAAATGATCAGGAACTACAGATGCAAGTATCACCAATAGAATACAAGAGATAGAAGAGAGAATCTCAAGTGTTGAAAACTCATTAGAGGATATAGAGTTGTCAACCAAAGAAAATCTCAAAACCAACAAATCCTTGACACAAAATATCCAGGAAATATGGGACACCGTGAAGAAGCCAAACCTGAGAATAATAGGGATAGAAGAAGGTGAAGAAATTCAACTTAGAGGTACAGAAAACATATTCAACAAAATCATAGAAGAAAACTTCCCTAACCTAAAGAAAGATATGCCTATGAAAGTACAAGAATCTTACAGAACACCAAATAGGCTCGACCAGAAAAAGAAGTCACCTCGCCATATAATAATCAAAACATCAAATCTACAGAGTAAATAGAAAATATTAAGAGCAGCTAAAGAAAAAGGCCAAGTAACATACAAAGGCAGACCTACCGAATTACACCTGAATTCTCAATGGAAACGATGAAAGCCAGAAGATCCTGGACAGATGTCCTACAAACGCTAAGGGAACAAGGATGCCAGCCCAGACTACTATATCCAGCAAAGCTCTCAATTACCATAGATGGAGAAAACAAAATATTCCATGACAAAGCCAGATTTAAACAATATGTATCCATGAAACCAGCTCTACAGAAAATGCTAGAAGGAAAACCTAGAGCCAAGGAAGATAACTACACTCACCGCTAGACAGGACCTCCAGACAGAAACTTAACAAAGAAACAAAAGAACTAATAGAAGTTATGACCCAACTGGGTTTAACAGACATCTATAGAACATTCCACCCAAAAACAAAGGGATATACCTTCTTCTCGGCACCACATGGAACCTTCTATAAAATTGACCACATAATAGGAAACATAGCAAATCTCCACAGATACAAAAAAATTGGAATAACCCCCCTGCATCTTATCAGACCACCATGCATTAACATTAGAATTCAACAATAACACAAATCGCAGAAACCCTACAAACTCATGGAGATTGAACAATGCACAATTGCACCATCCCTGGGTAAAGGAACAAATAAAAAAGAAATTAAGGACTTCCTCGATTTCAATGAGAATGAAGACACAAAATACACAAACTTATGGGACACTTTGAAAGCAGTGCTGAGAGGAAAGTTTATAGCACTAAGTGCCCACATGAAAAAAACTGGAGAACAGTCATACTAGAGAATTAATAGCACAGCTGAATGTCCTAGAACAAAAAGAAGCAAACTCCCCCCAGGAGAAGCAGACGCCAGGAAATAATCAAATTGAGGGCTGAAATCAATCAAGTAGAAACCAGAAAAACACTGAGAAGAATCAATGAAACAAAGAGTTGGTTCTTTGAGAAAATCAACAAAATAGATAAACCTCTGTCCAAACTAACCAAAAGACAGAGGGAGAGCATGCTAATTAACAAAATCAGGGATGAAAAAGGGGACATAACAACAGACTCTGAGGAAATCCAGAGAATCATCAGGGCATACTTTGAAAATCTGTACTCCACAAAATTTGAAAATTTAAAGGAAATGGACAATTTCCTGGATAGATATCACTTGCCAAAACTAAATCAAGAACAGATAAACAATCTAAACAGACCTATAACCCCTAATGAAATAGAAGCAGTCATCAAAAGTCTCCCAAACAAAAAAAGCCCAGGCCCAGATGGCTTCAGTGCAGAATTCTACCAGAAATTCAAAGAAGAGCTAATTCCAATACTCCTCAAAGTATTCCACACAATAGAAGCAGGAGGCTCACTGCCAAACTCTTTCTACGAGGCTACAATTACCTTGATACCCAAGCCACACAAAGACACAACTAAGAAAGAGAACTATAGACCAATTTCCCTCATGAACATTGATGCAAAATACTCAATAAAATACTCGCAAACCGGATTCAAGAACACATCAGAAAAATCATCCACCATGATCAAGTAGGCTTCATCCCAGGAATGCAGGGATGGTTCAGCATTAGAAAATCTATCAATGTAATCCACCATATTAACAATCTGTGAAAGAAAAACCACATGATCATCTCACTAGATGCTGAAAAAGCCTTTGACAAAATCCAGCACCCCTTCATGATAAAGGTCCTAGAGAGATCAGGGATAACAGGAATGTACCTGAATATAATAAAAGCAATATACAGTAAACCAACAGCTAACATCAAACTAAATGGAGAGAAACTCAAAGCAATTCCTCTAAAATCAGGAACAAGACACGGCTGTCCACTCTCTCCATATCTCTTCAATATTGTACTTGAAGTTCTAGCTACAGCAATAAGACAACAAAAGGAGATAAAGGGGATACAAATAGGAAAAGAAGAAGTCAAACTTTCACTATTTGCAGATGATATGATAGTTTACATAAGTGACCCAAAAACTCCGCAAGGTTACTCCTAGAGCTGATAAACACCTTCAGCAATGTGGCAGGATACAAGGTAAACTCAAAAAATCAGTGGCCCTATTATATACAGATGATGAAGTGACTGAGAAAGAAATCAGAGAAACATCACCCTTTACAATAGCCAAAAACAGCATCAAATATCTGGGGATAATGTTAACCAAGGAAATTAAAGACCTGTATATCAAGAACTTTGTGTCTTTAAAGAAAGAAATCAAAGAAGATACCAGAAGATGGAAAGATCTCCCATGCTCTTGGATTGGTAGGATCAACATAATAAAAATGGCAATCTTGCCAAAAGCAGTCTACAGATTCAATGCAATCCCTATCAAAATTCCATCACAGTTCTTCAAGGACCTGGAAAGAACATTAATCAACTTTATATGGAAAAACAAAAGGCCCAGGATAGCTAAAACATCCCCATACAATAAAGGAACTTCAGGAGGCATCACCATACCTGACTTCAAGCTCTATTATAGAGCTATAGTCCTGAAAACAGCTTGGTATTGGCACAAAAATAGGCAGGTAGACCAATGGCACCGAATTGAAAGCTCTAATTTTAACCCACACACCTATGAACACTTGATTTTTGACAAAGAAGCTAAAACTGCACAATGGAAAAAAGAAAGCATCTTCAACAAATGGTGCTGGCATAACTGGGTATTGGTATGCAGAAGACTGCAGATAGATCCATGTTTATTGCCTTGTACAAAACTTAAGTCCAAATGGATCAAAGATCTCAACATAAATCCAGCCACACTGAAACTTTTAGAAGAGAATGTGGAAGATACTCTTCAACGAGTTGGTACAGGAGACCACTTCCTCAACATAACACCAGTGGCACAGGCACTGAGATCGACAATTAACAAATGGGACCTTCTGAAAGTAAAAAGCTTCTGTAAGGCAAAGGACACAGTCAAAAAGACAAAAAGGCAGGCCACAGAATGGGAAAAGATATTCACTAACCCTACATCTGACAGAGGGCTAATCTCCAAAATTTACAAAGAACTCAAGAAACAAGTCTCCAAAACACCAAAGGATCCAATTAAAAAGTGGGGTACAGAGCTAAATAGAGAATTCTCAGTAGAGGAGGCTAAAATGGCCAAGAGACACTTAAGAAAGTGCTCAACAGGCCGGGCATTGGTGGTGCACGCCTTTAATCCCAGCACTCGGGAGGCAGAGGCAGGCAGATCTCTGTGAGTTCGAGGCCAGCCTGGTCTACAGAGTGGGTTCCAGGACAGCCTCCAAAACAATACAGAGAAGCCCAGTCTCGAAAAACCGAAAAAAAAAAAGAAAAGGAAACTGCTCAACATCCTTAGCCATCAGGGAAATGCAAATCAAAACAACTCTGAGATACCATCTTACTCCTGTCAGAATGGCTAGAATCAAAAACACCGAAGACAATTTATGCTGGAGAGGATGTGGAGAGAGAGGAACACTCCTCCACTGCTGGTGGGAGTGCCGACTCATACAGCCTCTTTGGAAATCAGTATGGAGATTCCTCAGGAAAATGGGAATTAATCTACCACTAGACCCAGCAATTCCACTCTTAGGCATATATCCAAATGAGGCAAGTTCATACAACAAGGGCATCTGCTCCACTATGTTCATAGTAGCATTATTTGTAATAGCCAGAAACTGGAAGCAACCTAGATGCCCCTCAACTGAAGAGTGGGTAGAGAAAATGTGGTACATTTGCACAATGGAGTATTACTCAGCAGAAAAAAACAATGGAATCTTGAAATTCGAAGGGAAATGGATAGCACTGGAAGAAACCATCCTGAGTGAGGTAACACAGTCGCAAAAAGACAAACATGGTATGTACTCACTCATATATGGATTTTAGACATGGATCAGGATAGTGCCAGTTTACACTTCCACTGATAGAGAGTCTGGGAAACAGGAAAGAACCTAAAAGATATGCATTTATGCATAGTACCCAAGAGAAGAGAATGGAGACAAGATCCCCTGAATGGATGGGGAACACGGCGAGTGGTGGGGGGGAGTGGGACCTGGGAAGAAGAGAGGGGGTGAAGAGGAAGAGAGTTGGTCATGGGGGAAAAGGAAGTTGAGGGGTTGGGGGTAGAATAGGAGGAAGAGGGAATCATAGGATCGAATACAGATCAGGCACCAGAGCGACCTCGAGTGATCTAAAGGGATAACACCAATTGGCAAGCTAAGCAATAGTGGAGGGACCACCTCGAATGCCCATTCCTGATAATGAACTTGATGTCTATAACCATCCGGGAGCCTTCATCCTGTGACTGATGGAAGCAGAGGCAAACACACAATTAATCACTGAACTGAACCCAAGGAACCCAGTGACAGAGAGAGAGGAGTGATGAGCAAATTGGCAAAGAATGGGCTAGCAAAACCAGCAGGACAGCTGATCTGAACAGGGGAGAGCTCTTGGACCCCAGACTGACAGTGGGGAGGCTAGCATGGGACTGATCTGGACCCCCCAAATGTGAGTGTCAGCGAGAAGGCCTGGGCAACCTATGGGGCCCTGAGCTGTGGATCAGTGTCTATCCCTGATATACAAACAGTCTTCGTGTGCCTATAGCACAAAGAGGGATGCTCTCTCAGCCTGTACTCTTAGGGGAGTGCCTGGACCCTACCCAGAGTAAAATGACAGACTCTGATATCCCCTATGTGGAAGGATTTGGCAATAGGGTGGGAGGGTGGAGGGGGAAGGGGAGTGCTGGAGGAGGGGAGGGAGAGGGAACTGGGATTGACATGTAAAACAAGCTATTTAAAATTAAAAAAATGATAAAAAATAAAGAAATTATTCTGGTAAAAAACTTACACAACATTCTCAAAGAACTAAAACAAATATATTAAACATAGCTAGCATAAATTTACAACCACCTTACCAATATGATGATATCCAAAATTATGCTTATAGCACAAAATTCTATTTTTAATGCATAGGCAGAGTCATTTCATTGCTTTCTTATTTATTTATTTGCTTGGTTGTTTCCAGGGAGATAATTAAACTCTAATTTCATAGTAACACCAAGTAGTTACTAAGTAGTTCAGAGAGGCTGCTTGTCACTGTGTTTTCACTATGCTTTTCTGGGGCCTGGCATATGGCATTTAGCTTCATTGATGACTCTCTGAGTTCCAGCAACATTAAAAATAAAGGTTAATATAACTCAGCAAACATACTATTTGTACTAGTCTTCACATAAACACATGAGTTCTCAGAAAAATTACAGCATTCCTCCTGTGCTTGTAACATTAGCCTCCTGAAGTTATAAAATACACTCTTGGTGTTGAATCAGAAAGACTCTGTCACTGTTCACAGCTGAGTGGACAAGTTCCTTAGCCTCATTGCACTTTGGATCCCTCATCCAGGAAGTAGAAATGAAATGGCTAATGAATGTATCTTGAGGGAGATTTATGCTGGTCTAAGATGTTTTGTAAGTACAATAGAATGTTATTAAATATAGGAAACATGCTTGAGGACACAAATACATGATTTCTTTAATTTTTTTTCAAAATGTGTAACTTAGGTAAGAGTCTTAAGTTTTGCATACTGTTAAAAATGTGTTGGCATACAACTAGAAGGTCACTGCAGGTGACAAAGATCCTAAGGGATCTATCTCATAGATGTTTTCCAATTTACTTCAGAGAATCTGCAAGACAAAAAATCTTCACATGCTAATGAAGACATTAAGCAGAACGTGTATCACATTAAATTCAAGCTAATTTGTTGTTTGTACTTACAGCACATCCATCATTTTCCTCCCAGTTTTGTCTTACTGTATCACTAAACCTCTGCTATTAGTTTTGTTTTGTTTCTTTCTAAACAAAAACTAAATAAACGCTAAACTTTCCTTCTCGATTTTTTTCCTTTGGAAATATGTCACCCACCACTGATGAAAGTATCCCAAGTTTGACAGGTGCATGGATTAGTATGAACTGGTCTTTTACTTGAAAAGCCAACTGATGTCACAGCTATTATAGCAACCATGCTGCAGAAGTCAATTTAGCTGTTCCTGCTAGGTTTGTAATATGCCTCAGAACTATCCAGGTTTTGGAACAAACTGGCAGCTTGAACACGGCTGGCTTTATGGTCAATTCTGAGCCTCACAAATTCCTTGCTGGACTTCAAGAGGAACCTGGTTTACTGTTGTAATGGAGGAGATGCTATAGCCATCAATAGACACAACAGCTACCTAGGTGGACCATTCTAAGGCAATGCTAAAAGAACATTTACATAGGAAAAGTACTTTAAAAGTTTAAGAAGTGTTCTTTGAATTTTCTTCCATGTCAGATCTCTTAAAATGAAAGTAATTACTTATATTAAAAACCACTAATTATATTTAGGCAATAAACCTTATGTATTTTGAATAGGTTACAAATTACCAGCATTCCTAGAGAAGACAGATGTTAAAAAAATATCAACACAACTTTAAGTCTAAATGTTATCTTAATTGCACATGGCATAATTATTTAACCATATTAAATTCCTATATTGTGCCATGAATACCTTCAGTAGAGAATTATTTGTTGTGGGTTCTTTTTGTGGTTTTTGTTTTGTTCTGTATTTGTCAAAAAAATAGAAACTCAAAAGGAATTTCGAGAATGTGTTAATGCAATAAAAATGCCTACACAAAATAAAAATGTATAGATCCATAGCTTCTAAAGTAGTATTTCATGAGTATTAATATTGAGTGCATGATTATTAATTGCTAAATCTAAAGATAGCTGAAGAATTACAGATTGGAAACAAGGTGTTGGTAGGGGACTGGGAGCTGGGTAAAAGAGAGGGGTTGAAGAGAAGAAGAGAGGAGGTCAGGTTAAGGTGGGGAAAAATAGGGGAGAATAGGATGAGAAATACTATAATAGAGGGAGTCATTATAAGTCTGAGGAGAGATCTGCCACCAGTGAGATCTCTGGTGATCTACAAGGATGACACCAACTGGCAAACTAAGCAATAGTGGAGAGACTCACTTAAATGCCTATCTTTGTTAATGAGTTTGAAGACTACCTTATATGCCATCTTATAACCTTCATCCAGTGACTGATGGAAGCAGAGACAAACAGCCACAGCTAAACACTGACCTGAGGCCCTGGAAACCAGTGATAGAGAGGGAGGAGTGATGAGCAAAGGAGTAAATAATGGACTGGTGAAACCAACAAAAACAGCTGACTGAACAAGAGGCAGATCTTGGACCCCAGACTGACAGCTGGGGGGCCATCATGGGACTAATGCAGACCCCATTGAATGTGGTTTCAGTGAACAGGCCTGGACAATCTATGGGGCCTTGAGCAGTAGATCAGTGCTTATCCCAGGCATATAAATGGACTTTGAGTATCCATAACACAAATAAGGATGCTTTCTCAGTCTGGACTCTTGGGGGAGGACCTAGGTCCTGCCCTCAATGAAATGACATACTCTGAATATCCTCTATGGGGAAGGGATCGGGGATAGATTTCGAGGCTGGGGCAGCTGGTAGGGCATGCGGGAAGAGTGAAGGGAGAGGGAGCTGGGATTGACATGTGAAGGAAGCTTGTTTCTAATTCTAAAATGTAATAAAAATGTTCAAAATTTGTTTGAAAATGATGCAGTGGTAATGGTAGGGTGGTACGTATATGACCATTTGAAGGAAAATGAGCCACTTATTATATTTCTGTGGAGGCACACACATAGAGGCACATATAATTCTCTTCATCTGATCTTACAGGTCAGAATTTATCACATTTAGAAATATGATCAAAATATATTATATGAAAAAGTTTTAAATTAGAAAATATCAACACATATTTAAAAAAGAATCTCAGTCTATGAATCAACTAGAAAAAGACTCATCTGAGACCTTTAAAAAAGTGCTTTATATGCCCTCATGTACACAATGAAATAAAGCTATTCATATGGTTGAATTCTCAACTACAGAATGAAAGGAAATACTTAAATTCAGAGGGACTATATCCACTAGAACTATTGGGATGTCAGTGTCAAACAAATTCATTATCCATAAATTCCTTGAAATAAAACATCTATTGTTCAGTGACACAATAATACAAAAGAGCTCATAAATTGAGATGGCTGCTTCGAGGGGCCATGTGTGTGGGTAGACTGCCCTGTGCAATGGACAGCTGCATTAAGTTGGAGTATGTGCCTTCCTGTAAAACATAAGTATTACTCAATGTGGAGATGCACAATTGCTTACTGGTTATTTTATTATATTAATTCCAGTGTGAGAGACATTTAAAATCTGTTTCCAGTGGACAGTGAGAAAAATTTTCAGAGTTTTTAACAAGACTTATAAGATCAAGAAGATAAAAGTCAGATATTTTGGATATGTTTGTCTGTTAAAGAAGATTTCTCCTTTTGCAGTTAACAGCAGTTAACATGACCCTTTGGATTCATGTTCTTGATGCCAAGCTGTACATATATAGTAAGAATAATTCTATTGAAGTTAAAGTAGGAAGTCTTATTTTTAGAATGTGTCTTCCCATAAGAACTCTGGTTCTCACTTTGACTGAGGAAGCATTAAGATTTGCAGCTGACCTGAACTAGGGGCAGCTCCTTGACCCCAAACTGATGGCTGGGAGGCCAGCATAGGACTGATCCAGACCCCCTGAATGTGGGTGCCAGTGAGGAGGCGTAGGTAATCTCTGGGGCCTTGGATAGTAGATCAGTATTTATCCCTGGTATACAAATGGAATTTGGGTGCCCATCCCACAACGAGGGATGCTCTTTCAGCCTGGACTATTGGGGGAGGGTCTAGTCCCTACCCTCAAGGAACTCCTGGGGAACTGAGTGGGGATTGGGTGGGTGGTTGGGGGGTGCTGGAGTGGCAGAGGAGGAGAGGAGGAAGAGGGTGCTGGGATTGACATATGAAGCAAGCTTGTTTCTAATTTAGATTTAAAAATCTTTAAGAAAAAAGTTAGTAGCTAACAACTGTGACATGGGTGATTCTTACGTTTTCTAAACCCAAGTAGAATCCTCTCTCCTTTGTGTCTCTAAATACAAACACACAAACACACACGTGTTCACACACAACTCTCTCTCACATACACATGCACACATACATACACACATTCTCACATGTACAAATACTCTCACACACATGCATGTAAACACACATATGCACAAGTACAGTTTCTCTCTCTCTCTCTCTCTCACACACACACACACACACACACACACACATCCTCTGGCTATGGGGTAGCTATTTTAAAATCACAACATAAACACCAAATGCTAGATGCAGTCAACTTTTTCAGGTGCATCTTACAGTCTGCCTGCACCATATGTTAGAATTATACAGTACACATTACAGCCTGACTCAGTCTTTAGGAAACTATAGTTACTTTCTTCTTGGAACTTTCCAATAGTCACAGTATTAAAATAGAAAAGGATTTGTCCTCGCTAGAACAGGTGCCAATAGTGACCTTAAGAAATCATTCTACAAAATCCTATGTTTTTGTGTCTGTGAGTGTTCCAATTTTTCCATGTAGCAGAAAACAAGTTACTCATCTGGATTCTTGTTGCAAACAGGCTCCAATGACTTCAAAGAAATCTGTGACTTGAATCTGATTCATGTGTCCAGGGACCATTTAATCCTCTTAAACCTGTCCTAGGTTATCACCTGCTCTACACTAAACAATAGTCAAAATGCATCATACAGCCCAAAATGCCGCTTGACTCCACTACTCACTGAATGATGCCATTTCTTCCCTTCTTGTAACTACAAATCTAAATCTCCCATTTCTACCAATTGTGTTACAACACAGATGGAAAAATCAAACTTAAAATGGAATGTTTAGAAACAAAATAGGGGGGAAAGCTGAATTTTTTGTCTTCATTGCACTGTAACAAAATGAATTGGATTAAATGCTTGAAATAAAACTTCACTTATTTTACAAGATGCTTATAAACAACAGTGTAAAGGAAATGCCCCTACAAATGTTAACTTTTATGTATGTAATAATTCAAATGTGCCAAATGTAGAAGTTTATGATAAAGAACTTTTTGTAGAGTCTAAAGATTTAGCATAATGGTCATCTGGATTAAAGACCCAGGTCAGTAAAGGAGTTAAACTGGTGCCTCAGATTAAAGATAGACAAGCAATGACTCTGTTTGTCATAGTACCTGAGTGCAGTCACATGTATGACTTCCAAGGCTGAGGTGAGTTTCCCTTAGACCACATGTTTGAAAACAGAGTTTGACCTGAGACAGTAAGCCTAAAACATAGCTTTACAGATGGTAAAACCTTCAGTTCCTAGGCATTCTTATCAGAACAAAAGGAAGTCACTTGCTCTATAACACATTAATTGTATGTGTCTATATCTCATCTTCACTGTTTTCTGGGACTTGGGTAACCTGCTTGTTCATAAGAATTCACAAAGATATACATCGTTCATTTTTTTCCCTCATGGTTGGCTATTCAAAAGGGATGTGAGCAAAGAGTAGTCCTAGCTCAGAGACCTCAAAGGGACAGAGACAGATTAGCAAGAAAGGGTTAATACTGCTGCATGTTTTTGTTTTGTTTAAACTCGAAGAATTAATTCCATTCTCTCAAAATTTAGAAGAAAACTGACAATGCTGAGGTGGTCTAGCTTTCACACATATACACATGTATATATCTATGTATACATACATTTCATGACTGAGAAGAAGATGGAAACAAGTTGGTTTATCACTTCTTCCCCCAAATGATTAGTCTAGACTAGAAAAAAACAGGGATACAGATACTATCTTTGACTAACGGAAAACCTCAGAGGTAGGATTAAAGTGGTCCTCAAACTGAGCTATAGAGACATGGGAGGCCTCAATGCCTAATTCTAAAATAAGAAAGTACGGTGCTACTGATATCTTCCTATTAAAATTTTTAAGTGTCTTTTAAATGGAGCTGAAAACTTGCAATTTGTTTTCAAGTTTCCATTTAATTTCCCACACCTTTCCATCTTTCAAATTGTACAAGAAACTTCATTGGATGACAGGTGTAGATATTGAGACATCTGTAACCCTACAATCGGTGATTTCTAGAAGAATCATTTGTTTTCTTTCTAAATACTTGGGAAAATCGTAATATAACTTGATCATTTTTTCAATATTTATTAAATATTTCATACTGATCCATGCATGCAATATTTTTATTCAATCTACTACCCATTTCCCCCTCCTGGTATTCCCCATTCCCTTAACTTTTCTTTCATATGTTCTCTTTTAACTTAGTAAACCTAAGCCCATTTCTTTATCCCTAATGTGTGTGAGTGTTTAACAATCTATTGGCTTGTAACCTATGGGGAAGGTATCCTTGAGGAATCCCTCTCCCTGTAGCCAAGAACTGCTGATAGCTTTTGGCACAGAGGATTCTTCCCCCATACATGACAGTAATTTTGTTTCTTTGATCTTGTGCATGTCTTGCATACATAACAGTAATGAGAGAATGTGTTCATCCTTAAAAGTGATAACTATATCACACCCTCTTCTCCTCAAAGATCATGGTTTATCATGGAGAGGGCAGCAAAGATTGTTTGGAGTCAGAGGGAGTGGGTGTCTGTACCAAAACAGTAGTTTATATGAATTATGTTTTTGTTTGTTTGTTGTTTGCCTTTTGTTTTGTTTTAAATGTATTGTGCCTTTTGTGTATGAGAGAATAGCTTGAATAGATCTTTGTGAATCACTTTGGTGTCTGGCCACAATAGAGGCCAGAAGAGGCTATCAGACCACCTGAAACTGGAATTACATATTGCTGTTAGCTGGGGATTGAACCTAGGTTCTCTTTAAGAATAGTATGTGCTTTACACCACTGAGTAATTTCTCTCACTTCTGCACACATTTTAATTGTGTAAAAATTTCCCTGTTATAGCATATTCACCTCAGATGTTAAGAAACCCATTTACTTTAAATTAACATGTTTGAAAGAAAGGTGAATGCCATATAAAAGGTAAATGTTTTGTAGAAGTGAAGCATACGCTATTTATGGTTTCAAAGGTCAGGGACCTTTCTAAAAGGAGGGTCAAATCAAAATTTAAGAAAAATAAACATGAAATGTCAGGACTAGAACTACAGCTCATTGGAGTAACACACTTGCGTAGCTTGCTTGAAGTCCTATGTGTGAGTCCTAGTACTGAAAACAAAGGTATTTCTGTGCTCAGCTGTAACTTTTTATGTTGAGAGTCCCCACAGAAGACTTAGGAAACAGTAAAATACATATATATGTATGAATTGTAGAAAGATCACAAACAGTAGTATTTTTTAGTCTGAATCCAGGCATGAGATATGAATTTACAACAGGTCTCAGCAATTACATGAAGGGCATATTTATTATTAGAAGACATATCCTTTCAAAGCTCACTGCAGCTGAAGAAGACCCGAGCCAAACAAAGAGCTTGGATTTGTGAATAGGATTATTTAATTAGACAATAAGAAATTTAATTGCCTTGCTGGAATGATCCAGACCTTTTAAGAAAAATAAAATGACAGAATTAAAAGCATGAGAAATTTATTGAGAAAAATGAACATGAAGAATAGAGCAGAGACCAGGTAGAAAGTGGTAATGGCAGCCATCAAACCATACTGCAGATGTGATACAAAGGAAAACTGAAAGATGCGGCAGATTGGGCAGGCAAGGCACCTTTCTTCAGGAAAAGGATGGGGAAGTTTTGCAGACTGGACCTGCATCTAGAGTCCTGTGTGGCAGGAGTAGTTTTTGAGGGTTGTCGCAAGTTTGAATGTCTGGTTGTGGGAACTATGCCTCAGCTATGTATCTTACAACAGCAGGTCCTGCAAAAAGATCTGAGCAGCATGCTCTTGTAGCCACAAAACTGGCTTTATGGATATTTTAACATCATCAGTAAATTTACAGTAGCTTTGCCCTTAAACATGCTTGGGATTTAGGAAACAGAACAATGAAACCCTGCTGACCCCACCTGTAACAGTCACACCACTTTTGAAAACCTTATTCATTCATATATTTAAATGAAAGAAATCAATATTTAAAATGGGTTATTCAATCTTCTCTTTTATTTTTTCATAAATTGAAAACATTTTGTCATTCTGCATTTAATAAGCATTTCATGACTGTGGATTAAATTAAATTTCAATTCTTATTTGAAGATGGAACATAAGCAGAGTGACTTTTATTCCTCTGGTTTGATTTAAAGCAAATTGTTCAATGTATTACAGCAATCTTAAATATATTTAAAGTTTTTAGAAATTGAGAATTATGTGGAATAGTCTAAGAGTTTAAGTTTAAACGAGGCAATTAGCTGGTTACAAGTGGAACTACTAGGCCCTATTTAAAATAATGAGGTCTGACAGTTATGGAATCTGAATTATTCATTGATAACTAGCTTTTCCTCATCTGCAAACCATGGCTAGCATTAATAACAGAGGTGTAAGTGTGATAACCAAAGAGTCTGACATTAAGAACATGCATGCAAATGTGCTAAATTCTTATTTAATTAAAAAGGATCATGATAGCAATATTTTTCCTGAAAGAAAATCATTAGGCAAAATGTGTATTTTCATGTATCAACTTTCCCTCTCTCTAAGGTAGATTTTGCATGTGGAAATAATTGTTTTTTATAACATAAATTTTTCTTAATGTTTAATATTAATAAAGTATAAAGAAATACAAATATTATTTGAAATTTAAATCCCTAATATAATAATTTTAGAATTGTAATTCCCTTATATTTACCCCTTTAAAACAAGTAAATTGTATAGTTCAACATTTTAATTGAAAGAGAAAATTAAGCTATAGTAAATTATATGCAAAGGGGCAAATAACTCGATTGATGATCATTTAATAGAAATGAACACTGTGATTACCATGAGCCAATTTACTTCCTGGAAGCACAGTTCAAAGCTAACAGAATAAATCAAGTTTTTGGTCCCCATAATTTTCCAGCAAAGAAAGAAAACTTACACAGGGTCACTAGGCATAAATCCATATTGTCCTTTACAGTCAAAAATGGTAGAATTCAAGGAGGGACATTTGTATGTGTGTAAGCATAGACAAAAGTACAGGACATTAAAGCTACCTGATCTTTAGTCTCGGAAAGTGGTTGCTCAAAGAAAGCAAACCAGAACTAAACAGTATCATTTGTGTTGTACTTTTGTATGATTGTGTCAAAAGACCATGAGACAAATACTTTAAAGACAAAGGATTTATTCAGACTCACAGTTTCTGAAGGTTCAGACCTTAGTCCCTTGCCCGAAGCACCAGGACAGAGGTCCTTCTCCAAATGTCAGTCAGGAAGCAGACAACGAGGGAGGGGCTGTGGATCAGGTGTAACCTTCAGAAACACACCTCTTCTGACTCCTTTCTTCCACTCAGTTCCTCCCAAAGTTTCAAACACTTTGCAATACAGTGTCCCAACATATTATGATGGGGATACCTTTCATACTCTATACACAATACATGTACCTACTGTGAGTACATTTCATATTCTATACATGATACATGTGCTTACTGTGACCCCTATATTATTTTCAACATTGCATGCAAAAAAGTGTAATTCAATAATTGATACTAACTCTTAGATTTATCAGTCATCTATAATAACCAGTCTAACTGTACCTAGTCTTTTATGTAGTTATTTTTAGAAAATACACACTGGACCTCTTCACCCTCCAAAGTCTTCTCCATTGCCCACTGCCACAAGGAAAGTAGCAGTAGCTCCATTTATGAAACACCTATTATAAGCTAGGACAAGAGCAATAGATAGCTCCTGAGACGTAGTTTTGTATTGTTAGTATCTTCAGCTCATAGTTTCCAAATTAAAGTTCTAAGAGTTCAAATAGTGTGTCCCAAAATAAGAACACATTTAGGTTCACAGGGTCAGAATTCAGACTCATGAGTCTAACAAAAATTCAGACTCATAATCATAATGTAATGCATCCCTACTTCTCTGCTTTCCTGAAATTCAGTCTATATTGCAGAAAAAATTAGGGAATGTTCACAAACACACTTGAAATATAGCTGAACACCGTACATCTAGAAAGTCTAAGATATTAATTAATCAACTGTTTTTTGAGTAGAAGAACTAAAAGTGTACAACCAAGTGAAATAAATGAAAAGATGACAACCAGTTAACAAGGTCGGGAAATCTCAAGTTTCAAGGCTTCTCCCTGGTGTTCCTCTGTGGCACAACCCAGAGAGTGACTGACTCCACTTAAGGCTGTAGTATCCCAAGAGTCTAAGTAAAGAATGTTCCAAATTGGGCTTTCAGATCCATCTCCGGATTTATGGCTCTGCGCCTATGCATTTGTGGCACAGTGGTCTCTTTAGAAAGACTTACAAAAGGAGAGTTTGAAAGATTGCTTTTTTTATTAGTGCAGATATATATTCCATAATGTGATTTTTTTCAGTACAGATGTCAGTTACACTACACCTATCATGCTCGGGCAGATTGTGTCATTGGTCAAGCAGGAGAGAAACCCCAATATAATGATTAATAATCAATGTGTCTGGCCTTTAAGTCCACCCAGAGGAGAAATGAAACACTGATATAGAATCTCTCCCTGAAGGAAGAAAAACACTGAGGGTGGAAAAAGAGGGCAGAATGAGACTCCCTTGGAGGAATATAAATAGTGAAGCTGTCTAGTCTTGGGTTATGCTTGGTTTGGTATAAAATCTTGTAAGTGAATGATACATGAAGTTTACATCATGGTTTCTTTTTGTAGTAAAACCATTAATATAAAATAAGTAAGATACAAGGATTTCACTTTCATGCTTTGTTCTTCTTTTTTGACAGCCTCCCGTCTGCCCCTTCTCCTTACTGAGCAACACAGTTTGAAACAGATGAGGGGACACTTTGGGATATTCAGGCAGGAATTATTACAGCTTTATTTCAGTGTTAGAGCCTAGTTAAAATGTATCTGAAAATGCTAATCTGTGTATTTGTTGTAGCCTAACTCCTTAATTTTATACTTTTTCAAGCATCTCTTCTTTTGCTTTTGATTTTCTTTTATTGGCTATATTGGTCCTCAAAGAGAAAGTCAGGCAGGTGCAATTGAAAATCGGGTATACAATCCCATTGATTATTTTATGCTAATGAATGAACTATCTACCATTATAATATTTCACTTTTTGTGCCCTCCTGGTGGTAGCAAAAGATAAATTTTAGAGTATATTTAATTAACTAAAGGGAGCAGAAAGAAATCTCAGTAGATTAATAATATTTATGGCCCTAAAAGGAACAAAATAACAGATGAAGGTGGGAGGGGTCACCTAAATAGTAGACAAATCTTAGGGACTTAATTAAAACAAAATTCATGCTTATTTTGGCCTTTTTCATCTGCATATGGTATTGATGCCAGAGAATAATGAATGGAGAAATTTTAATGTTCTTATTCTTTGTCCTAGCCTATATAATGTATTCCTTCCTTCACTCTTAACCCACATTTTTCTATACATAATCACCCAGCCAATGATTGAAAACTACAGGTGCTGTCTTTGATATTTATTTGATTTTTGGCTGTTTAAATGTTTAATTTCTGAGCTTGAAAGAGAGCATCATGGAAAAGTCTCTAAAAATTTAAAGTAGTTTAGAGCCAATAACAGAAAGATTTGGGCTCTAGTAATTTCCCTCAGTGTTGTCAATAGAATGAAGTTTTTATAAGCTAACTGCTTACCAGAAATAATCACTGTAAAGATTGGTGGGTATGTTTGGAGAACAAGGCTGAAGAAATATGAATTCAATTTTTAAAAAATTGGTGACTCAATGACTCCTCCTCTGCTGTGTTTGTGCAGTTTGCTTCACAATGTCTACCTCTTTCTTAATTATAGCAGATTGTCTTGACTGTTCCTGATTTAGTAAAAATCAAGAAACAGACAATGACAGATGCAAATCTAGTCAATGTAAATCTGAGATAAGGCTTATGCCCTCTTGGGAACTCTAAATTGATTTAGTAATAAAGTAATAAGAATAGATAAATATAAAATATCACTTAAAATTAAAGAATTACCCATGCCTAGCATCAAATGTGAAACTTGGAGTCATTTATTGAGGCCTAATTATGCTTTGTCTCAAAACAGTTTGAAAGGTTTGCTATCAGTTATCGTGGTCCGTGTTGATAGGTTAAAATCCTATGATCATTGATTTCTCTCTTATGAATAGCTTCTTGGTTACTCATCTAGACCTTTTCCTAGGCTTCATGTAATGCCAAAGCCTTCCTCAAAGCATCATTAAATAACCACCATTCAGTCTGTACCAAATCTATTAAAGCATCTCTTTCTTGCTCTCTTCTATTCTTCTCCTGACTCAGTATTCCTGATCCCTCCTGTTCTCCTCCCCACTCCTCTTCACCCCTTCTCTTTTTCATACTTTCCTCCCCCTTTCCATGCTCCTAATTTGCTCAGGAATTCTTGTCCCTTTCCCTTAGTCCAGGGCACCATGTATGTCTCTAATAGGGTCCTGCTTGTTTCCTAGCTTCTCTGGAGGCAGGGATTGTAGGTTGACAGTCCTTTGCTCTATGTCTAATATCCATATATGAGTCAGTACATACCATGCTTGTCTTTCAGTGACTGGGTTACATCACTCAGGATGGTTTCTTCCAATTGCAGTAGAGCCTTAGAGTCTCCAGGCACATGAAACAGCTAGGACTTCTTGTTCCCTGAAACTTCCAAAGAGAAATAACAACCTAAAACAAACTTTTCCTCTGTTTTATACATGCACACATGTATTCTCCTTTCTTGAATCAGACAACTTCATTCACTTCACTGATCCTAGAAAACGAGGGTCTCAATATGGTTGAGTTGTTTTGTAGTAAGTTATTCCACCCAGAGGGATTATATAGAACAAAAACCTGGCTCAGACTCCTCTCAGCAGCCATTAGGGCCTAACTAGAGGCAAAAAAGATATTATCTTTTTCTAATTTGACCACAAAGAATGAGTGGCTTGAGAAGCCAACCTTTAACTGGTTCACAAAAGGTGACACGTAATGAACTTGCAGGAAACCAGCTAACTCATTCTTTACTTCCTTGTGTCCTTGGCTAGCTGTGTTATTCCTGCAGCTTTTTGTTTGTTTATTTGTTTTCTTAATAAAACTGAATTTGCTTTTTAAAATAAAAGTGTTTTTACCACCTAAATCCCCTGGTCTAAGTTTATCTGTATTATTGTATTTAAAGACAAGATCTGAAGAACAACTCAGAACAGAGTGTTAATGATCAAGCGAGCAAAAAGTGAACTAAGTAGACCATTTAAGAAGCATTTTGAAGCAAGGGAAGCTGAATTACTGGGAAGTATGGTGAGAAAGACCACTTCCTGGTTTGCTTCAGTGCTCCTAAAGGAAAAGGCAGGTCAAACCAACTGTTCCCTACACTCATAACTACACAATACCTCTTTTTAACTTTTACCAGAACTTCTGTACTTAGATATATTTAGTTGTGTGATAGTGAAACATAGAATGTCTAAATATAGAGAAAATAATATTTTTAAAAGTTCAGTTCAAGTTCTCATCACTTACAATATTTATGACTTTCACCATGTTAATACATGTACTGAAATTACTAAGAATTACTTTGATGAATAAACAAGATATTTGTGTGGTAAACCATGAAGAAATATAGGAAAGCAGCAGATATATAAACAGGATGCATGGAATTAAAAGATAAAAACTAATTTCTCCAATGGGTCTCGCATTGCATTTATATCTATTAATAATATAACTAAAATTAGGAGAAAAGCCCATACATGGCAGTGCAATAATCCATTTTGAAATTCTGCTTCTGAATTCACAGATAATATGATGATCACAGGTGTACTTGAGACATCTACAATGATAAACTTTTCAATAACATTACAATTCCTTCCTAGTATTGTCCCTCATGGGACTTATTCTTTCACTAACTTACTCATTTTAATTGAGAATTATAAAAGTACATGGGGGGATATTGCCATGCTGAGATCAAAATGACTGAAGTTTCATAGACTTCCTTTCTTGTGTGTAGGTTGATGGTACCATATTCCAGCTTAATTTGATAGATGAAATAGCTGTGTTTCTTAAATACAGAAATTAGATTTAACATAATTTGCTTTTCATAGCCAAGGTCTAAATCATTATATTTCTAATTTTCATCTCCAACTAAAATAACCACAGAAACTTTCAACAAAGTGTATCATTTCTTACCATTGTTGTCAGACTTGTTTTGAAATTGCTTTTATTAACTTCAGGAAAATACACTCCCACTCAAGTTTCCTATGGAGGTCTTCATACCCTAAAATTTTCCATGATCTCATTGCCAAATTATAACTGTGAGAAAAAAATTCTCCCAGTTAGCAAATCAGAAAGTCAAAGAAATGTGTAAAAAGAAAGGTTAATGGAATAACAGGATCAGTTTCTATCAAAATATTGAAGCTCTGAAAGAGAAATAACACCTACATATAGAGAAGAAAACATAAACATTTATATCTTGAAACTAATCTGGCACACAGCATGAGTCTACCCAAAAAGAAGATAGCAAGTGAAACTGGAAAAAAATGACTAAGTATAAATATCTTCAGAGTTTTAGACATGCTGAAGAACCATAACATTAGTACAGACCATAGAAATCTCACGTTCCATGCTTATTCTTCTAAAAGATATGGAAAAGGCTAAGAGTCTAAACCTGGATCAAAGAAGCGTGGGAACATGGGACAAAAGCCTGAAAGTCCACTGATTCCTTTTTAAATTTGAAACTATTTCTAAAGTTTTATGAAGTTGCTTCAGATTCTGGCTGACTTAATGAACGTGAAACAAAGAGCATAGTGACTGGTTGAAGCCAAAGGATTGTGGACAGCGAAGGTAAAGGCAACATTTCTCTAATCCAAAGACTCCTACTGCACTCCAGTCCCAGGACCTCTGCTTAGACCCCTTGCTTTCCTTCCATCAGTCATTGCTTCTGTACTTTCATGAAAAGCCCTTCTCTTGCCTTTGCAAGTAGTTCATCTGCATTAAACCCATGCCCCATCCTTTGTTAAAATCATGTTTGCGCTGTTATCTTTTACTGGAAACTTACTAATTAAAAAAAATGTCATTTACAGAGTAGTCAAGCCATACTCACCAGTGAAGACCACAGATTTATAACTGAATAGTTTCATTTCATGGAAACACCTTGAGTGTCACCTATGTGGCATGACTGAAATCCTTTGGGAAACTAATCTAAAGGGCATAGTCTTAAGTGAGGCAGCCATTTTCAAGTCCTGGCCTCATATCTCTGTAGCTGTGCCTCCCCACATCTCTTGCTTTGTTTCCCTTATTTATAAAATAGAGTAAGCAACATCAAGAATCTCACTGATTAACAAAGTTAGTTACTGTGATGTCAGCAGAAGCCTATTGCTAAACTGTTCTTAACCACTGCTAAGGTAAACTATTGACATTGTTCATATTTAAGTCTTCGACTAAGTTCCATTTCTTGAGTGAAACCTCACTGAAAGAAGCAACCATGTTTGGTTCATCTTTGCATGAGAATACCTAGAGTGAGACACAACTCAAAGGAAAGTTCCATCCCTAATGTCAGTCCTGTGGCAGAGGTGTCCATCTGCACATTTCTTCTTTCTGTGTCTCAACAAAACATGGCATCCTGGCCCCTTGAGTCAGCAGATACCTGGTTGACTCATTCTGAGCTATGACATGTAAGTTGAATTGATTTGCTACTTTCCAGGTACTACAGTTAAGAATTATAGATGTGCTTCATGTTTCCTTTCTGGTTTGCTGGTTAAATATCAATTCTATTCCTTGAAAATTATGGGGATTCTATCTGTCTCTCTAAGTAACTCGATGACGCTAGGAACTTCTGTAACCTGCACTGCACTGTAAGATAAGAAAGGAGAGATGAGAGGATTTTGACATGTCAGGATACCTACATTTTTTCAGGTGCATGTTATAGCAAGTAACCACAACAATTCGTAAAGTTCCTGCCTGCCAATTATAATATGGAAAGGAACGGTACCAAGAGACCGTTAAACCATATGTGGTAGAGCATGTCAGTTATCTTAATTAGCATCAAGAGACTGAGGCAAGAGGATCTCAAATTTCAGAGCAAACTGTACTTTATACTGAGATCCTAATACAAAGACAGGGAAGAGGGGGAGAGATGGATGGAAGCAGAAGAGAAGAAAGGAGGGAAGGAGAGAGAAGATAGAGGAGGGAAAATAAGAGAAGGAAGAAGGATAAGAGGGAGGGCAGGAGAGGGGAAGGCAGTAGAGCGGGAGGCAGAGGGAAGAGGAAAAGTTAGGAGAAGTTAGTAATTAGGAGTGAGGAAGAGAGGAAGGATAGTAGAGGGGTGCAGACTGTTATTTTTTGGTCATTCAGTCACGTTTCCCCCAGAAACTACTTTGTCACTCCAGAATAGCTTTAAATTTCTTGGCATATTCACATATTTGGCATCCACAGAAACCGTCATTTGAATAAACACTTTAAAGAGAAATTGAAAACTGTTGTGTTATAGAAAAATAATAGTTGTTTTCCTGTTAATCACTGAAGCCTTAGATGCTGGATAAGCATTAAGTAAAGTTAAAAATTTCCAACCAGGACTTTCCTGAGTATCCCTTATAAAAAAAGACCCGGTAATCTTAAAACATAGATTCTATCATGCTGATTTCTACATTCCAAAGCTCTCAGTCGACAGTGCACCAGCTAGTTTTCAGAATATCTTTTCAGTCTTAAAGATGCCATACCATGCTTTCAAAATCACACACACAAACAACTGACAGCAGTTCAGCGGTTCAGATTTGATTCTGAACTCCTCCACTTTCTAAGCAAGTTTTACAGTCCCTTAAGCCTCAACTTCCTCATCTACAAATAGAAATCTCAACCCTTGTAAGAAATTTACATGGACTAACACATGAAAGTGCTTAGGACAGCATGTGACAGTAAAATCAGTCATATCAATTATTATTAAGATGACACATTGCATAATCAAATTGTATACTGTAATTTATGGTCAAGTGATGACACTGGCCATTATAAATAAATGATGAAACATAGTACATACATATGCACACAAGTCTGTATCAGATTAGTCAGGAAAATCCTGAACCTGGAAAAATATTTATTTTTAAATGTCCAATATATGACTATATTCATTAAATTTTTAATAGGAAGTCTTATATACACTCTAGGTTTATTCATTCCAAACAAGCCTCACACTAGAACCCCTTTTCATAAAATGTTTATTAAGTTAGGTTTTACAGAAAATTACATATTCAGCATTTTACCTAAAGGGAAATAAAGAATTTTCATCTTCAGAGAGCTAAAATGTTTAGTATCAAAAATGTATTTCACACAGTAAAAGTAAATATCAATTAGTCAGACCCTAAATGTAGGTCTTAATAACGCTTGTTAATCTTGCTAAGTGTACTTGTTTCATATGCAAATATGAAAGAAACTGCACGGTATTTTTCTCCACAAAATTACATTCAATGGCAAGTTTTTTGAGTGCTGTTCACACTGAGATTAAATATGCAAAAGAAGAGCTCTCCCCATATTTTATTCCTTTAGAATATTTTAATAAAAGATTAACTTCTGCCATGAACGCTTTCATGTTTTTTCAGATTCCAGTATCTTTGTTCTGATTTACTCTTCCTACACCTGGTTCCATCACCTTGAATCCAAGCCTTTGCAGTCTCTTCAACCTTTCAGATGCTTGTAGACAATGATGGAGGTAGGGAGAAAGCCAGCAAACACGGTTCCAAGACCTCTTTGCCCCACCAGCACGCAACTCATTTAACAGTATACAAATGATTTAACAGTAAGCCCAGCTGAGCTCCCAAAGGAAATCATTTCCATTCCCACCCCTGATTGCAGATGGAGGTCATGTTTCTTTCTCTCCTTAGTCATTGCTCAGCCAAACTATTCATATTTACATAATTCTCCCAGTAGTGTTGGGTAAACTTTTTGAAATCAGGGCAGTTTGTAGAGTTGCACATCCAAGAAAAGTGTGTGATGGGAGAACCTCAGAGATCTGGGCCAGGGCATGCAAAATGAATTTATATTCAACTCATGCTGCATATGCTTTCTCACCTTTCCAGAGACAACCTGAGTTTTCGGGAGCTGCTTTATATGATCTTATCCTCTCCTTTTCTGTGGGGTTTTGAGAAACTGAGGCACTAAGCTGACTGAAGGAATTGGATTGGGGTTTCCTAGCACCTGTCTGTTACCAACAGCTGTATTCTTCATCTTCAGCAAGAAAACAACCCTGGCATCTGCCGGAATGCTTTGTTAAATCTGCAAGAATTCCCTCCAGAGCTCTGTACCTGTTTTTTTTCTCCTTCTCTCTGTAGAACTTGGGTTGTTACTACCTCTCCTACTGCTTCCTTAGCTTCCCTGAATCTTACCCACATAGCTCCAGAAGGCTTCAGTAACCCCTCATAGGGCGTTTGCACTGTCCCCACTCTCTGGTTTATCCCTAGAAGCAAAGACACAGTCAGTCATACCAGAATCAACTCAGCAACAAATCAAGAACTATAAATGTAAGTTGCCCTAAAATTTTCAGTCAGAGAAAAATGGTATATGACTAAAACAAAGTTGTGCTGTAAGTTGACACACAGCTAAGAATAATAGATGACGAAAGTCATGAAGTGCACTAAGGAACACCAGATGAAGATATGGGAATAGTGATGTCTAGTTAAATAGAATAGACTAATACAGAGTGAAAAGCAGACAGTTGTGTGAATTCTGTCACAATGTCTGGAGTATACTCCTAGGGCTAGCCCTGTACATGTTCACAAAAGTCAATTAAACTTTACTAAGGACTTACTGATTCTTTTAAAACTTTAGTGTATACTGTATGACGATACACATAAGAGTACCACAGAGTGCATAATACATACCAGATGTCCTGGAAATGGAGTTAGAGGTGTGGGTGTTGCAAAATGAAAAGGAGTCATCTTGAGAAACAGTAGTTGTTTTTAATCACTTAGCCATCTTTGCAGTGCAAAGTGATTTGATGCAATGAACACTGAGGGAGACATATGAAGATTTGTGCAGTCAAAATGACTAAATCTTAGAGACACTAAAATGAATGTGATCACAAAATTGTACAGGAAAAGCAAATTTAGAGATGTGGGTATTGAGAAAGCAATACACACAGATAGAAAAAGAAACACAAATAAGATCTATATTGGAAAGAACCAACACGAGGATTGTATACCACAGAGACACAGAACCAGAAGAAAACACCAGTTTTTCAATTTTGGTTTTACTTGTGGTTATTCTGACTAAAATATCTTCTCTCAGCTAGTCATTCATTGTCTTAATATCCATTTATCCGCCTTGGTAATGTGACTCTAATCTGCTGCCTGTATTTTTTTTAATATAAGTTCAACTTTTAATGTGAAGTGAATAATCAGTATATATGAGTCTCCAGTGACACTGCTTTTGTTTGGGAGAAATAGGTCTAAATCATTTAATGATAGTTATTAGCTCAAAAGGTTTTCAAATGTCTTCTAACAAATGGCCCAGGGAGATCCGAAAGCCTCAGCTTAGAATATGTCTGTGGATGAATATTCTTTGACAAACTGAAAAAGAATTTCAGAGTCAGAACTATTAGACACTAAATTGTTTCGGTAATGGATATGTTGGTTTCAGTTTAAAAATCAAAATTAAATTTCAATTGAGACATGTCAATGTGTTTGGATTTTTTCCTCCATTCTTTTATTGTGAACTTTCTTATATTTTATTGCTATTACTGTAAGTGTATTTTTGTGAGTGTAAACAAAAGCCTACTTTTAGCACCATCTTCTAGTCAGAGTCACTATAAAATATGGGAGGTGGTATTTGGTAGACTCTTAGTCTGGGACAATTTTTTGGCTAATTATTTTTAAAAACTTTATTTAAATATACTGATTTTAAATCTTGGTCATTAAAATATATTATCCAATATCACTGTTAGGAGGAAGATCATTTTCTTTTTTTTTTCAGTGAAATCCTCATTTTTTTTCTTTTTAGAATTCAAAGTAGAAACAAGTTTGTTTTGCATGTCAATCCCAGTTCCCTCTCCCTCCCTCCTCCCCTGCCCTCCACCTATCCCATCCACTTTTTGATCCCCAGGGAGGGTAAGGCCTTCCATGGAGGATCTTCAAAGTCTGTCATATCATTTGGAGCAGGGCCTAGACCCTCCCACATGTGTCTAGGCTGAAAGAGTATCCTTCTAAGGGGAATGGCTCCCAAAGTCCATTCGGATACTAGGGATAAATAATAATCCACTACCAGAGTCCCCATAGATTGCCCAGGCATCCTAACTGACACCCACGTTCAGGGAGTCTAGAGTGGTCCTATGCTGGTTTCCCAACTATAAGTCTGGGGTCCATTTGGACGATTTTTAAAGAAGAGTTTAAGCTTGTACTTGGCTCAGTTCTTTTTATTTTGTTTCAATGACTCCATTTTACTACATGACTTGAGAAAGTGAACTAAAAATTGTCAGAGTACTGTCAGGGTAATGCATGCATAAACCAATCTAGCTCCAACTCCCTTATTAGCTTCTCCACTTCCCATGAAAAAATTATTTCCGTCAATATTTTAATTTCAACCAGATGGGGTGGAAGAAGTGAGTGGCATGTGAGCACCGACTTGACAGGAAGTTGATAACTGCACGCAACAGCTCGATTAAGAAATAGGAAATAAATACACTTAGCTCGGTATAGCTGGCATCTACATGTTCCCTTTTAAGGAACCCGATGTTATACATTATATTATATTTAATAAAATACTGGTATCCATAGTAAGTGTTTTTGAAATTACTTAGCATTTAAAAATTGTTAAATATTATCTAGGCTTTTAAGACCCAATAAAATGTAAACTGTAGTAGATAGAAATATGATCTTAAAATGATTATTCAGTTTCCTTAACATCTTTCTAAACACCTTAAAATATATGTGTTATCTTCCCAAGTAAAATTAAGTATAATTATAATCACACAATTTATTTGCCTGTGGTTATGATGGTTAGAAAGGACTACCAAAATCAACATTCAGTACCATGTTATATCTTCAAATCAATATACCATTTTCCCCTTTTAGTAGCCTGTGTTTAGGGGTCACAGTTTGGTGGGAACAAGGGAGATCTACATATAAACTTTGAAATTACTTGACCATGACCAGTGTTATAGGTCAAATTGAGACCTCCAGAAGGATGATGAAGTGGTAACTCTCAGTGTCTATGAAGTGGTGTTATTGGAGAAAATATTTTGGGATCCATTAGCGTAGTCCTTAATCCAACATAGAAGTGTCTTTCTGGATAAAAATGCGCAGACATGAGGGGATTGATGCTATAAGAAATAGACACACAGGGAGAAGATTTCCTTAATATAGAAACAGACTACCTCAGAAAATACTTGCCATATATATTATTTATTTTTGGTTCTTGTAGATATATAATATCCTGCATGTAGACAAATAATATTCTGTATGCATATTTGACATGAAAATCCAAGGAAAGCAGTCCATGAGAACAAAGAGGATTAATAGGAGAGAAGAAAAAAAGGGATGGGTATATGGTACGGGGAGAACATTGGCAGTATACATTATATACTGCATAAAAACATCCTCATACTGCATTGTTCCATATTTGAAGAATATACACAATAAAAACTCTTAGAAAAGAAAAATTATGAATGCAAGGATCAGAGTGACACATCTATAAGCCAACATAAAACCAAGGATAGCCAATAAAGCAACAGAACAGATATTGGGGTTCAAGCTGCAAGCTGAAGATCAGAAAAGCAAAGCAGCCAACCACTAGCTCTTACCTTTACCTCAGACCAAAATGGGTCATTCTGTCTCCACAAATCCCCAGAGGCAAATGCTCTCCACCAAACATCAGACTGCAATCCTCTCAGCTCCTATTACCTCCTGCCTTATATTCCTCTCTTTGCCCAGACATATCACTCCTATATCCACCTCTCTAGTGTTGGGATTAAAGGCATGTGATTCCAAGTGCTGAGATTGCATTTTTGTGAGTTGTTTCTCTTTTGGACTGCATGAGTTTCTTGTAGCTCAGTGTGGCCGTGAACTAACAGAGATCTGTCTGCCTCTGTCTCCCAAGTCGTTGGATTAGAAGTGTGCACCACCACTACCTGGCCTCTATGGCTGTGGTTAGTTTTGCATTTTGATCTCCAGTAGCTTTGTTAAATCATAAACAATATAGCATCACACTGGACTTTACTTGTAACCTATAATTGTAATATAACTTATTTTTTTAAAACCTGCATATAAGGCATACAGATTGAACATTTCACACACACACACACACACACACACACAAATACACACATTTTAAAATATATTACCACAATAATTGACACAATGATTGTTTCAATGAAGTTAATTAGTGCATCACCTCACATCATGTGAGAGAAGGTATATGAGTATAGTCAGGACAATTAAATTTACTTACAAAATTTCAAACATTCAATAAAGTTTTGTTTTGTTTTGTTTTGTTTTTTCAAGACAGGGTTTCTCTGTGTAGGCCTGGCTGTCTTGGAACTCACTCTGTAGACTGGGGTGGCCTCAAACTTACTAAGCCTCCCGATTATTGAGTTAAAGGCATGCACCACTGTCACCAAGATGGATACAGTTTTAACTGCAGTCGCCATGCTGGACATAGGACAACCAGAAGTAATTCCTGTTCTTTTTGACTGGTATACCCTCATAACAATGTGTTTGATCCCAAGCCAAGAAAACACAGCTCCCTACTTTCTATGCATTTTCTTTTAAAATTTCTACACATAAGTGAGATCACAGAATACATGACTTTTGTTTGCTAGTTTGCTCTGTTTAGCATAATAAATTATGTGTCTAATTATGCTGTCATGAATGGCAAGATTTCTTTTATTTTTATTCTTGAATAATTGTCCAACACACACACACACACACACACACACACACTACCATTTACACATAGCATATGTGTGTCTGTATAGGTTAACAATGTCCAGGTTAACAATGAAGTCATGGTCTGCCATGCCCATGCTCTTCTGTAGCTACAGTTACACACAAATGCCACACCCACCGTACTTACCTTGTTTAGAAACATGTTTTAGTACTCAGCAATTTAATATAAAGTACAATCAAGAAATCCCATGCAGTGGAAAGGCATGTTTATGGGTGCCAAATGAATATAAAGAATGTTCACAGATTCTTTTGTACAAAGAAGCCATACAGAAAACAACCCAAAGTCCTGTCACTCTTATTAGGCACAAACATCACACAGTGTTTTTCTTATAATGAGAAATGTTATGTAGTGAAAACTTAATTGTACTGATTAATCTTATGTGCCAGACACAAATTCTATTCTTAGGAAATTCTAAAATAGACAAACTAATTGTTAGTGGTGGTTGGTAACAGGATAGAGTTTTTCACTAAGGGACTAATGACCAAGATAACAAGAGGGATCTCATTTATAGACTTTCTGTAGACTGGGGTGATTAGTTATGAGGATATGTTTATCCCATGAAAATACAAATGTTATAAACATTAAATCATTTTTTCATGTGTATGTTACAGCTTAGTAAATGTAATTTATGTTTTATTTTATTATTTGTTTATTTACCATTGTACTTGGGACTAAATCCAAGGACCTTAGCATGTCAGGCAAGTACTTTACAACCAAGCTATATTGCAGCCATGCAATTTAAAATTTTATATGTGCACACACACACACACACACACACACATACATACACACACACATACATACACACACACTTATGTGTGTGTTTCTGAGAAACATTAACCTACCATTCTTCCCCATACATATTTGCAAGCCACATATTAGGTAAATTTAGTATCAATACTTAACAATTATTGGTATTTTATGTTGCCAAAAATTCATTTTATGAGTCAGTATAATAGTCCTAAATCTAGTCCATGAATAATAATGCTAATATTCCCATTTTACAGATAGCAATGCTCTAGTTTAAATTAATGATGTTAAGGTACATCTTTGCTCATGTGCAATCTCACGATCCTGATTGACTTGTTTCTATGTGACCAACTGTCCTGTACTAAACAGAAGCAAGAGACACTGGGAAAGAGGTCTTGGTCTTAACAAAAGATAGTGAGAGGAGAGGAGAATTTTGTTTTGACTGGCTTTTACCTAGGCATTATACAGAGAATGACTATTTGATATCTCTATGATACCAGAGGAAAATGGATAGATTGATCATCTGGGTTCCTCTAATAATTTAAAACCCCTCCTGGGTTTTCCTTGTAAATGAGTACTGGAGACAAAATTTAACTCCCCTGTTCAATACATCATACCTAAGATATTCATTGGTTGTATCCCTCTATGGCCCTTCCCCTCTCAAAAAGAGCTTAGGGGCAGGAATTGCTGTGACATTTCTGTTAAGCAAGAGGGCAAACAAGCATCCCTTTGAGGTTGAATTCAATATTTTCTGAAGTTTCCCTTGCATTGAGGAAATGGTATATTTCAAGTTGTAAAGTAGTTTCTGGACTCTACCATTTATGCTGCTTCAACCTTGGGACTCAAGGGCTTACACATGCTGACTCAAAGACATTTTCATGAGTGGTTTTGTGACAGCAATATAAACTTGGAACACATCCATGAGGTGATGGTATAAAATAAACTGTTGGAAAAGTGTGGTCATTTCTTCTTCAACAGAGTCCTTAATATCACAAGGGATACCCTAGTTTCTGAAACATCATCTCATTGCACAGCAGAATCTAATTTCCTTCCCATTTTCAAATTATATACTCTGATGAAATGAAATGAACAAGAGACAAGACAGAGAATTTAATCTATTCAGAATAAAAGAGAATTAAAATAATCTAAAAATGTTACTCTAGAAAAGTTCTCTAACAGGGTAGAAGGAGTTTGCCAAGGAAATTATGTCATTAGAATCAATCAAGTCACATTTGGTAGCATCCTGGGAGTTCTTACAAAGAAACAAATTTCTTTTGGGGGGAAAAAGTTGTATTGAATAAGAACGAAGATTGAAATGATCATCAGTTAAAATCATTTTGAAGGCAGGGAGTAAAGTAGAATCAGAATATTGAAATGTGACAGACTACATGAACATCTAGGGTTTGTATTGGACATTTTCAGAGCCTCATGACGTGATAATAAATATGATACCCTGCTATCTTAAATGAAGAGTAATTTTAAGTTCTTAAGAAATAGGTAATGCTAACAGTGTTACAATGCATTTCACAGAACTGCTAAACCAAACTGAAGCAGGTGTGGGATTCACCTTGTTAAACAGGATCTGAAAATGTGTTGTTAGAGGAAGTTTCCGTAATTATTTTAGAAGGAACCATCAGACACAGGAAAAAGGTTCCCAATGAGAAGTAAGACTCAATGTCCTAACAGGGCACACAGAAAGGAAGCAACTCAGAGAAGCCACCAAATCATTTGTTTATTGCTCCATACTATTACAACATTGTAATGAAATGGTATTTTAGTTAAATGACAGAAGTTAATTTTGCGAAATAGTTTTTCAGATTCTTCAAAAATAATTCTTTCGTCATCTGATATAAAGCAATTCATCTAGAGTGCCCAACACTTCACAACACATATACAAAGAAATATGTAAATTTCATCATAGTCTTTTTTGATTCTAGGAAGTTTGAGAGCAAATAAGCAAAAATATAAACTAACCACAAATACTCAGTTAATTTATGTACATACTGTGAAACATGTGCAAGTATGTAAAAAGTAAATTTTACAGTTTAACAAAGAAAATATCTCATGACTTTGACAGAATTAAATAGAGCGGAATTCAGACAACGTGGCTACAGTTTTACAGAACACATAATATCCTTAGGTAAAGAAAATGTGTACTGAGAACCTACCATACGGGGTACATTTTAGAAAGTCTTTACCAAAATTTCAATGATACTTTTTTAATTATTGCTTTTATTTTTGAGATTATAATATAATCGTATCTCCCCCTCTTTCCAAACTCTGTCATTATTTCTCCTTGCTCTTTCAAATTCATAGCCTTCTTTTTCAATAATTGTTATTAAATGCATATATAATACACACACATATTCCTAAATACCACTTACTCAGTCTATGTAATGTTACTTGTATATGTGAGATATATTTGCTGGGTTGCATCAGCAACTCTCAAACTCAGAATTTGAAAGTCATTGCTGTTAAGAATGTTACTTAAACATAAGAATTTTCTTGAAGTCCTACAAGAAAACCTGGTTCTTCAATGTTTTTTTTTCTAACCAACACCACCATCACTTTTATGATAGCTGATTTTAAGAAGGAAATTCTCATTTTAAACACTGTTTTTATAGCAACTTATCAAGCAGTGGCCTTTAGCTGCTGTTCTGTGACAGCCACTCCATTAAAATCCTGATGTGAACAAGTGGAGAAGGTGAACTAGAAGTGCAGATATTTGCACAGCATTACTGTCAGGTAAATTTTTAAAGATAGGTTTTATGAACCCATTATTTACAGTCAAGGCTTTTTGACTATAGCATCTGAAATCATTTAAGGAGACAAAATGTTTTGTCAAAACATACTGCTGGGAGTCAGTGTGTGGCTTCTTTTAGGTAATTCAATTTAGTTCTGCTGTTTGCATGAAAGGGAAATTCTAACTGGGCAGTCACAGAGAGCCAATGAAAAGTGACAATATGGTGAACATCAGAGGCAATTAAGATTAAATACTTTGCTATCTTCATTTTGTTTCTTAATAAATGGGTAATTATATTGCAGTATACCTGTTGACAGACTGAACTAGGAAGATACAAGGCATCATCGCTGGATTCCTCCACCAAATTTAATCTTGGTTTTGAGATCTACATACAGGAAAATAGCCACAAAATTTTCTTTCCAGAACATATGACTGTAGTATGAAGTAATCATGAACACAGGTAGAACTATTTTGACAAGAGAACTATGTTGAAACTAGTAAATCTCAAGCAAAAAAAAATAAAAAAGCTCCCTACAATAAAGACTCACATATCATTAAATTTCAAGGAGCTGGTACTGATGGCGGTGTCAGACATCACCGGATAGAGCACCTAGCACATTGATAATCAAGATTGTTCTATATCTGTGACAACGCACTTCACCCCTGAAAAGCGTTGGATTTTGATAATAAGTAAGAGTTCACATAATTATACAAATGAAAAGAAATGTGAAGAAATAAATATCATTAAGTGATTACTGAATTACTAACCAACCCATACAGGTCTTTACCAAATACCTAGGGTCTGAGACTAAATGAAAGACATAAATGCTAGGTCAGTACTCTCAAGTGCGGAATATTCCTTTGCAGTATGTGGATATATGTCAATGTGACTGGCTTCATATACAAGCCGTCTGGTCAATAGCTTAGCAGATTAGGCTAGGCAGGAGAGCCCAACTGAAAATGCTCGGAGAAGGAAGGGCAGAGTAGGGGAGTCGCCAACAGATGCAGAGAGGTGAGATGGACATGCTGCACTGAGAAAACAGTACTAAGCCACATGACAAAGCATAGATGAATATTGGGTGATTTTAAAATGTCAAGAGTTAGCTGGTAACAAGCCTGAGCTATTGGCTGAGCACTTATAATTAATATTAAGACTCTGAGTGGTTATTGGGGAGTGGGCATTTGGGACCGAAAAACTCAGTCTACATTCAAGCAATGTACACACTGGTGGAAGGGATGCATACATAAGTAAATGCAAGAGAGGGCTAAGATGTTAGGAGATGAGCAAGTTAAGTTTGCAGTGGGAACTCACAAGTATGACTTGAAACACTTTTAAAAGTTTCATTTTAATGCATCAGTACATGCTCACCTATTGAGGCATGGGGAAAGAAGACATGACATACAAAGAGTTCCAGAAGGCATCAAAAGAATGTCGGGTGTTAGGAATAAAACAGTAGCATGAGAAGGAGAGTTTGGAGTAAACTAGGATATGTACAGCAAGAGATTTATATAGGGATAATTCAGGAGTTTACAGCAGAGTCCAAGGGGTTCTCATTCTAATATATAATGCAGAAACCTTGACTAAAACAGAAAAGAAAATCCATTTATCTATTAGGAATGTTATTCTAGAAAAGGTGTTGAGTAATAAGGAAAGTTATACAATGAAATAAACACTAAATCCAACAGCAAAGGACTGCAATTTAAGAAAGAAGACTGGGACTAAGGAAGTGCTGAAAATAGGTATAATGGACTGTGCAGGAAAGGGAAGAAAATAGACCACATAATTGAAAGCATTGAGCAAGATAGTATTAAAGAGTTTCATTGGCAGTGATAGGTAGGTCCAGGTTCTTAGAGGTAATTGTATTATTAGGGTTCTCTAGAGTCACAGAACTTATGGAATGGATATATATATATATAGTCCCATGAGGCTGCATGTCTTAGCTGGTCTTCTGAATGTGTTAACAAGGCCAGGGCAAGCAGGTGAAGATGAACCCTTCCTTCTTCCACTGGTTTTATAAACATTTCCAGCAGAAGGTGTGGTCCAGATTAAAGGTGTCTTCCAGCCTCAACATCTGGATTAAAGACATGTGTCATCCATCATTAAGATCCAAAGGCACATTGTCAAAGGCACACTGTCTTTTTTTTTTTTTTTTTTTTTTTTGGTTTTTATGAGACAGGGTTTCTCTGTATTGTTTTGGAGGTTGTCGGTCCAGCCTGGCCTCAAACTCACAGAGATCCGTCTGCCTCTGCCTCCCGAGTGCTGGGATTAAAGGTGTGCGCCATCACCGCCCGGTGCACACTGTCTTCTTACCTCAAGAGACAGATCACAAGTGTGCCCTCCATATTTGGATTAGATTTCATTCTTTATGTAGTCAAGTTGACAAACAAAAATAGCCATTATGTCATTCAATTTTTATAATCTCCCTTAACGTAAATAAAGCTGCTGTCTCTCTTAGGACACAAAACAGTGAGTTTTAGTGTAGGTAATGAGGCCAAAGTTGCCACGCTTTGCAATACTACCTGCATTCAAATCCAGAAATAGTTTAGTCAAATTCAAGTAATTGTCAATTTTGACCATTCATGCATTCATGCCTACAACCCTAGCTAGCATTTTTGAGGCATATGCAGGAGTATTGTGACTATGAATCAAGCCAGAGCTGCAGGAAATGCTGTTTCTCATAAAAGCAAAGGCTGTGTGTAGCTCAGAAAGAGAAACACCATCCAGTTTAAGGTCTTGTGTCTATTCACAATACTGAAAAACAGAGCAAGTGATTTGAGGTATTACAATTCATATAACAAAATGAACAACTCTTTTTTTTTAGTTTTACATCATAGCCACAGGTTCCCCTCTAACTAAGAGGACCAAGCTACACAACTAACAATCATGCAGAGTGCTTAGGTTAGTCCTATGCAGGTTTTCTGGTTATCAGTTCAGTCTCTGTGATGTCCTATGAGGCCAGGCTAGTTAATTCTGTGGAATTGTTTTAGTATTCTTGAAACTCTGGCTCCTACAATCCTTCCCCTCTCTCTTCATCAGGATTCCCTGAGCTCAGGCTAATGTTTGGCTGTAGGTCTCTGTATTTGTTTCCAACAGTTACTGGATGGAGCCTCTCTGATGACAATTGGGCTAGGCATCAATCTGTGAATACAGTAGAATATCGTGGGGAAGACGGTTAGCAGGGGTTATTTTTAAATACTGATTTTCAGATGCCGGCCAAGTGAACAGGAAAGTCTCAGCACAAGGATGCCTCACTGAAGGCTCAGATCCTCCATCGAGAATGAAGAGGGGAGAATCACAGAGACCGATGACTATACACTTAAAGGCAGATAGATATTGAAGAATAAATAGTATTTGAGACAGGGAATGAGGACTGGAGAAAAGTGAAATCCCAGCAGCCAACTGGGATTATACTCCTGCACTGTGTGTTCAAATATCGGAAAAGTTACTCAAGATTTTAGTATGGTGCTTCCTCCTGTATGAAGCCGTTGATACTCGTGTCCCAAATCAAGCTGCATCGTCTTTTTACACTTAGTGTAAAACTTACCTAATCCAGTTATTCTTTAAATTTTCATGAACTATTAGACAAATTTCTGTTTTAGTGAAATTTTTGGCATCAAGGAACCTGAGAAGAACCAAGTACAACCCTATGCTAATCTCTTACAACATAACTATAGTCACTCAGTAATGACACACTGGGAAACCCACACAGGGTCTTACTAGATGAAGTAGGGTCTACAGAAAGGAAAATAATGTTGCAATGATGAAAATATACTACCAAACTAAATAATAATAGCAATAGCAACAATAATATTAAATCAAAACACAGGAATCCTTTCCCACAGTGAGTGACATGAGAAAAGTCTGTAGCAAGTCGTTCATAATTATATAGGATTTTTATTTAGGAAAAGAACTAGTTTAAATCTTGCCTTAATATGGTAAGAACTGAAATATCTCTATAATGTTAGCCCCTAAACTCAAAGAAGCTGTCTATCAAACAGAAATCTCAAATGAATAACATCTTCTTATAAAACACTTGACCAATAATAACCAAAACTGCCAGGGTAATTAATAACCTGAATAGCCCAAGAAACTCATAATCAGGTAGATGTGGAGGAGCTAAGGTGTCAAAACTTATAAAATATCCTGAGTGGTCCCCCAAAATAGGACCAGGACATTAGAGGAAAAATGGAAGTAAGTTGAGTGGAATGTGGACTGCACTCGGTGGCACTGCGTCCATGATGGTTCATTAATTTTGACAAATGTATCATGCTAATGTAAGGAGTCAATAATAAGGAAAACTCACCGTGGGGTTCATGAGAATTCTCCCCACTGTTTCAAGCTAATTCTGTATATATGGTTCAATTATAATAATAAAATTTTATGCAAGAAACCCAAGGATATCTTTACAAAACAATGTCAGTTTATTAAACACAACAAATATATCATACTGTTATAAAACTATTATAAAATTTTATCAGTATATAAAACTAGGTACAATATATAGGAAGTTGATCACTTTTGCAGTTAAATTCTGTAAATCTAAATAACCCTAAATTTCAAGCAAATTTTTGACCTCTGGATTTTTAACTTATGGATGTATAAATATGTAGTTGAAGTGATTTTCTTTTTGTCCTCAATTGTTTTATCAAATTATATGTGCTACCTAGACATTCCGGATTTCAGAGGTGCATTACACACCTCTTCAGTCTTCAGTGCAGTGATTCACAAGCACTATCGTTGCATGTTGCATAAATCTATAAAATGCTACAGTTTATTCAGGTAGATCACCACAACAGATTTGATACAGAAACACAAGTCATAAGGAAAATAGTCTTTCTACATAAGTGTACAAAGATCATTTTCGCTTTTGAATTTCTGAGTTCAACAAGACTGTCTAGCATCTCAGTACATTCTATCATTGAGATAGCATTGAGACAGAGAGCAAGATTTCATTTTAGGATGCCCTGAACTGCAGCAATACCAAAGAATTCACTTATCTTTTATTCTCTCTTCTTCCACCTGTATATTTGCTACTGTACTTTGTAAATGGTATAGCCTTGACATGAGACTCTGGAGGTGGGTTTTTCCTATGATGTTTCTCTTTAAACATAGAACATGAAGCATGTATATCTCCTTTGGACAAGAATTTCATTCCTCTGTATCACAAGCTGCCATTATAACCTTGCCATTGAAATTTCTCAGACTATAGTCTTTGTGAGCTCATGTCTCTGAGAAGTACTGATTTCTTTTGTAAAGAAAAAGATGGGAAAATGCTAAAAAAGAGAAACCAAGGAAAATTATTCGTATAACAACTATATAGATAACATCAGTTTGCAATATTTGAAAATAATCATTTAATGAGAAATGTTATTCTCTCCATTTTGTTAGGTACACCAATCATCAGCAGTAGCAAATCCTTTGGATAAATTTTGGTGTTTCAATAGTCAACACTACTAATATGATGGTCTTGAATACTAAAATCATTTTATATGATGTCTTTGTCCACTCAATAAATAATTCTCAAGGAAATGCACTAATTGGAAAGATGACTGATAGATACAGTACAGATATAAAGATGCATTCCTAGATAGTATGTAAGGTTACATACACAAGTATGTAGTAATCCAGTATTTGGTGTCCTCAGTAAAAACATAGGTTTCATATTCTGCTTCCTGAGTAGGTTGTCCTTGATATGTCCATCTCCTCTTTTATCACAATTCCATCATGGACTCTGTGCGTTCATGGAAGGGTGTATGATCCAGCATTATCCAACAGGATATTTCCCTGAGCTGCCCTAATACAAAAGAATTCACTTCTGACTATAATTATTGATTCCTGGCATTCAGTTCTTAAGTTGAACCATTCAGAATTGTTCTGGATTTTTCTGTGAGGAGCAGTGAACCTCGGGTCTCCTTTTCTTGCTGACTGTGAATAAGGGAAAGTTTCCCTCTGTCACTGCTGACATCCACCTTGGGAAACAGAGCACAGAGAATAAAAGGAACTGGGTTCTTAATGTCATCATTGAACCCATAAATCAAGCCTTTCCTGAACAACTGCTACTGTCATTCCTTTAATTATGTGAGCTAGTAATTTTTTCATTGTTTCTATCAGTTTAGTGTAGTACTTCAATGGAAGGTCAACTAAATAACCCATCACTATTGAGCCAATAAGTTTAATTAATTATAATAATATTCATAATAATGTTAGTATAACCTAATGGCCAAGAACCCACATTCTGGAGCCAAACTGCCTAGTTCAAAATCCTTGGTTATGGTTACTTGGCCATGTAAACAGGACTGAGTTTCCTTTATCTCTGTGTCTCAGTTTCCCCCTCTGACAAAGGAGCTAATAAAGAGCACTTTCCATAGGGAGTCTGTGAGGTCTTAAAGAGGCACAGATATAATACAGTATCTGACACATAGTGTGTGATCAGTATTTACTGTCCTTTTGAAATACTGAGTCAATGCTGTCTCACAATGTCAAAGGAAGTTTATTGCATGTTATGTGTAGAATGTGTCTACAAATGACCTGTAGGAGCTGTAGAAAGTGGTCTACATTAAAGAATATTAAGCACCAATTATGTGCAACATTTAGAAAAAGAAGAATGTAAGAAAAAGAAATACTTCAAGCTCCCCGAGGATTTCCATTCTTTAACTGCTTGTAATGATGCATCAATTCTTTTAAAATATCTGAATTATATTTTAGATATTTATGTCTCTGGCAACTGTCTAAATTGCTGATTTTTATCAGCTTGACGGATCTCCAGGGCATCTTAGTTTAAGTTACATTGGTAGTCCCATTTTCTTGATAATAGTACAACATAAAATTAAAATGTACTAAACCCCCCAAAATTATAAATTTTATCCAGCTGCTTAAATGGTTTAGTAGCTTCTATTATGAACTATAAATATTAACAACCAGTAATAGGCACAAAAACTGTAAGAAAAATGAGCAGGAAAAATGAAACATAAAATTCTTAGCACTCAACTATTTTCTAGAAAGCTGGTGGAAAATTCTTTCATTTTATTTTATTAGGAAGACCCATTCGGCACTGCTTAACACACACCAGGAGCATAGTTTAAGAATAATGGCAGAGACCAAACTATGTGCTTAATACAGTTCTTTGCACACAGAGGGCACATAATAAATGTATTTGATTGGATGGCCAAAAGAATCTAGTTTAACATTTATTCTTCATCTAACAACTGCAACTTGCAAAGTACCCACAGAGATGATGTACTTTCAAATATTACACATGGCCCACTGAGTACAATTGTAGTGGTGCCCTTTCATAATATCTTCCATTATAATCTTCTATCAAAGCTGAATGAAATATTAAAGTGAAGTGTGCATGCGGTGATTAGTGATCTAGCCTTTCATTTCCTGAAGATTTGGGAGTGATTTGACTACTTGTATCAATCCATAAGTGGGGGAGGGTACTAGCTCTTACAGACTGAGAGAAATCAGGGTACAATATCCTCAAGCATTTCCTGCACGTACTTTGAATAGGAACAATTCCAAATCATTGTATTTACGGAGGATAATATTTTCATGATGTGCTACATTTAGATCCTTGCATTCTGTGCTTAGTATAATAATAAATAGAAAGCTGTGAGCAGCGAGTGAAACGTCTTCCATCTGTTTGCTTCTGACAGATGATGCTCGGGCTCGTGACAATAGGGGAAGTCACTGCCATAGAATGGAGAGAAGTTCCCAACAAATTGTGCAGATAATTGCAACCTGAAAATTCAAATTACAGTAGGCACTTGTGCTTTCTTTCACTTGTTTGGACCATCATAAGATACTCATCTTGATTGGATAATAATTGCTTTTTCATCAAAAGAATCAATAAAGATCATAATAAAATTTAATTTTTTAAATACCAAACAAAGTTGTTTATCAAAAAATCTCCACCCTGGAAACTTAGAAAAATAATTTACTGTCAAAGAGTAAGCTATAAATGGTGAGTAGTAAAACTTGTAAGATTGAGTCCAGAATGCTTAGTTTTGTAAAGTAACTGCCAACCATAAACAGCTTCAGCAACAGAAAACACAGAAAGGTATTCATTGGGGGTAAGAATTGAATAGGAATTTAGCTTTAAAATATCAACAAATATTAAGACACTCTCTTGATTCCTTAAAAACAATAAAGTAATGAAACAAAATAAAATTTATACTTTGAAACTGTGGCTTCTTAAAGTTTATGTGGCATACTAGTTTTTGCTTTGGCTACCTTTGTTTTGTTTTATTGTAACTAGTTTTGCTTCAAAACTCAGACATACCTTGAACTTGGAACCCTTTTATACTAGCCTCTTAAGTCCTAACATAACAAAAGTCTATGGTAGAAGCATGCAGGGTTGAGTGTATCACATATCTCCAAAGACTAGTTGGAATTATATTTCCTACGGCATTTCAGCAAAGGAGCATGGATCCCTTTATTATTTAAAACAACTGACTGTGACAGTATTGGGCATTCTTTGTGAGTATGTTGGTCATTCATTCACTGTCCAACATGAAACATGCACATGCCACCTAGTACAAATTTAATACAGAGCTCAAAGGCATTTGTAAGGATTATTTCAGTAACTGACTATATGCAAAATATTTATAACAATAGTCTTCAGCCTGCAAATATTAAAATTGCTGGGGACATTCAAAAACTGTCAATGACTAGACCCTAAGCAAAATTAATTATATCCTCAAAGTCTCTACATGTTTACTTTACATCTCTATCTTCTCCAATATGTTAAGACCTATTGTTCTGGGCCTTCTGGAACTTATGATCCTTCATCAAAACATCTTGTGATATCTACTAAGCTCTTACAGTTCCATGTTGTGAATTGGGAAATGGAGTTTCTCCTTCAGGTACTTCACTTCCACTGATAGAGTATTGCTAAATACAGATGCAGAGGGTCAATAAAGCTCACATTGCTCAGATGCAGCACTCTTGTGAAGGACAGGGTCCTTCCAAAAGCTTTCCCAGAGCACTGGTTCTGCCAAGAGCATTCTCTTACCTCTGATCAGTTCCTGCTTTCATTATACGCATCTTCCGTCTTCCCCCTAGAAGATGCAGAAAGTGATTTAATTATACAGCCATGCCAAGCATCATCCATAGCTAAACACAAATACTTTCCTACTCTGAATCTTCGTTCATGAAGTCAAGTGTTGCTAAAGTAAAATGGGCAGATGTTTCAGAAATGTGTTTTTTCTCTAAGATAACACCTCCCATTCTTCAAGGAAGCTTATAAGTCACAGGTTGTCGTTAAGGGAGATAAAACATTCCATTCTCCAAGGTAGTTCCATAAGCTCAGGAAATAAACATCTCAAAGACTTCAGGAATTCCCTGAAACTAGTCAGAGTTGATAGGCTTCTCCATCTCCAAGCATATAGGAGCAGCAAGGACAAATAGAAGACATGCTCAGACAACCTCAGCTGCTTACAAGAAACAGACCAGACCAGCAGAGATCAAAATAGGTACCTAGAAGAGGCACAGACCACCTGAAATGCCTGAAGGAGATAGTCTAGCCTGTTGCGCCTCATGAAAGTTGTGTAGTGAATTCCAGGACCCATGCTGGAACAGGCTTTTAGTGATACCACTGTCTGAGTTCTTTCTACTCCTGTAAATGACTCTTTACCTGTATTCCTGTAAGAAAATCCAATAAAACTACTGAATCACCCAGTTGGAGTTTGGTACTATCCTTACTTTGGTATATCATATATTTCCTATCTGGGATGAATAGATGTTTGCTAACATCTCTCCAAGAACAGTGTTACCCAACATCAGGCATTGTAAGTATTTTAAGAACACAAACCTCAAGTAGTTCCTTTCATGCAACTCCCAATCAGAACAAATTTTCCTAACGCATCCATTATCTTACCCTAATAATTACCTACTTAATGCTTCCCTCTTTCATGAATCCTTTTATAACCCCTCCTCCAGTTTCAGCTTCTCAACACTCTATATAGGTATGCATGAACAACAGAAAGGAATCAGTTAAGTTCCCATCGCCAAATGTGTCAATCAAGTTCTTCCGGTACTCATTACTCTAAGGAACCTCAAAGCCAAAGCCAACCCCATAATTTATGTGCTCAGTGGTATCTTAACCTGCCAGTGAATGGACATGTTCTGGAAATAGTATCTATTCATTGGTCAATATTCCACAGCAAAATATAGATGTGTCACGAATATATTTAATTTGCATTAGACTCAAATTTATATTACATAATAATTCTATCAATACTAAATTTCTTAGCTTGGCTCATTATGTTGTGGTTATACATAAGGATTGCCTTATTTGTTGAAAACATGCAATGAATTGTTAAGAAATGGGACATGCTAGTTCCAATTAATATTTAGTTGATTTGGAAAAAGACAAAAGGAAAATAAATAAGGGAGGAGTTAGAACGATCATAAATTCAATGTAAGAGATAAGAATTGATAGTTTAAGTAGAAGCTGATACATTCTTGCTTTCTCCAGAGTTGCAGAACCAATAGAGTGGTAAGAAATAAAATAAAAAGAGATTGGCATACCATTATTTCAGGTATGAAGATTTTAATTAGTAGTAGAGAAATCTCCGAAAATTTGTTTTTAAAACTGAATAAGTGCCCTAAAAGTCTTAAGTTATTTAATAAGATACCATTCTATTTTATGAGTATGTACAGGTATTCATTAATTGATGCACTTTAGAAGAAATACTAATTTCTAGGTGACCAAAAATTAGAATCATGCACATTTGTAAAGATTGCAATGAGTAACACCTATTTGTAAAGATAACTTAAAAACTTTGTTATGCCTGAATTTTATTTCATTCGAGCTATTTTAATGAAAAGGACTTACCAGTAGTGCATTTTTCACAGTTTTGACAGTAGATATTAGATGGGATGATGTGGGATATCCTGTATGCAGCAAATATGTGTTGCTTTTATTGGTTGATGAAGAAAGCTGCTTTGGCCTATGAAAGGGAAGAATATAGCTAGGAAGGAAATCCGAGCAGAGATACAAGGAGGAAAGAAGGCATTGTCCAGGAAGTCCCCTTCCAGCCGCCAAAGGAACAATATGCCTATAGACTAGTAAAAACCATGAACCACTTGGCAATACAAAGGTTAATAAAAATGGGTTACTTTATGTTGTAAGAGCTATCTAATAAGAAGCCTGAGTCATCAGCCAAACTTTTATAATTAATACTACGTTTTTGGCTGATTATTTTATAGGCAGTTGTGGGACCAGGCAGGAAAGAAAAGCTTCTGGCTACAAAGGGATGACTCCTTCACAGTCCTTCATAGACCTGGACTCTAAGTAACCACACACCAGGAACCTGTGTTGCTTGATGTCCTAGCTGTGGTATAGAGATTACCTCTAGTGAAGATTTATGTAGAAAGTTTACTCAGATCACTTATCCAACTGAGGAAATCACTTGGCTAATTTTCTTGGTCAACGTTACAATTAATAGACAACTCTCTGCAGAACTTTTGATTGTCAACTAATAATTACCATTGTCACAAAGAATGGGAAGTTTTATTGAAGAGAACTGAAGATTTATTCAGTGCAACCATGCTATTTTTCAAATAATAAAAACTGAATAATGAGTAAAGAAGCCTACACTGTGAACTCACAGGCATAGGAAGAAAGAGAACAGATACCTTCTCTTTCAGCACCAAGCCAAGTTTTCAATGCTTACAGATAACACTTGATTTAAAAGGAAAAAATAAACTTTTTCATAATTTTTGCAAGAGCGTGAGAGGGAGGAGAGGAAGAAGGTAATAGGAGGAGGAAGGCAAAATATAGACAAAATGGACAGGAAAAATAGGAACCATAAATGGGGAAAGGAAAATAAGAAAAAAATATCTGGTTCTTGTTTATATATTTATTTTAAATTATGTGTATGTGTGTGATGGGGGTATGCATAAGTGAGTGTAGGTGCTCTCAGAGGCCAAAAGAGGGCACCTGATTCCTCAGCGCTGTATTTACAGGAAGTTGGGAGTTCCCTGATAGGGGACTGAACTCTTGACCTTTGCAGGAGCAGTACGTACTCTCAAATGCCAGGCCATTTCTCTAGTCCCTAACTCTTGTTTTATATATTGAGCTATACACAGATGAAAGGAATTCACATTAGTAAGACTCAGTCATTTTAAAAATAACAGAAGTAATAAAACTAACCAACTCAATCCTGTTGACCTCTAGAGCTTCCCCACGTGTTCTACAACCATGAGAGACATCATAAATAGGGGCAACTGCATTTGAATAATACTTCAGATCTAATTCAATGCTCCTCTTCAAAACAGAGGAAAGAGTTAAATAGGTATTCCAAAGTTTCCTCTCAGTCAGAGTTTAAAAGAGAGATATTTGAAAGCTATGAGGACTGTATTAAACGCTCCTCTTTCAAACATCTTTCTGTCTTACTGGCAAGTTGATGTTAAAAATTAAAGGAAAAAAATAGAGGTCATCTTTTTGTGCCATACTTTTCTAATGGACCTGAAGCCAAAATAAGTCAGACTAAATTATGAAAGTAAATGACCTCCCTGGAAGTATTATACAGAATTCCAAAGCACTGTAAGGCCTTTCCTGTGAGCTTTTCAGTCTTGCAGCCTGGAATTCAAAACCTTGCATTTCATTTTAGATTGCATATATCACCTTTTGAATTTTCTTTCTAAAATGATAAATCATTTTAAGTGATAGGACACCTTTGGCATTTATTTTTTTAAAGTTCCTGGCTGCCAATTCTTTATTATATTCTATAAAAACTGGTGCGGGTGCAATTAACTGTAAGTAGCTGGAGTCTGTGACTGTAATTAACAAAACACTGACCTCCTTTTAAGAATCAATTCTTTACCTCCATCTTACTCCACATGTGAAACAACTAATCCAATGAAGTTTTGTTCACACCCTAGAGAGACACTGAATTCAGGGGTGGTATGAAGTGGAGAGGTCGAAAGGAGATCCATCTTCAGATTCCTGTTTTTAGGACTGTCTTGGATAAGCACATCCTATCATCAATACATCTTTTCTCAGCTTGCAGACAGGTGCACTCATTTGCTGCACAACACTTTTCACAGTCATACAGGTGCCTAATTGAGCCGCATGTTAAGGATAATGTGGGTACATCGCCACCTGTAAATCACTTGGTACTCTTAGACAGAGTCATCCTTTGCTAGCAGAGGATCTCACAGACCTTCTCTACACCAACTTACTGAAGATGTCCTTATCACCATCTTTGTGGAGATTACTGCTGCATCTGCTAAAATTAAAAGAAAAAAGTAGACAATGATAGCCTGATTTCGTAACTAAGGCTTGTTAAACTAAAGATAAAATTTTGATGTTATCTGTTAATTCAAGCTGAAGTCTGATTGATGTGGAAGAGATCAACAATAACAAAAACAAAAAGCTGCAACGAAGTTAATATGTACCACCCAGAGTAAAAATGTTCATCTGTGAGGCCGGGGTGCAAGCTGTATGTGCGAGCACTGAGCCTGCACATTTTACCTTGCTTACAAGTACTCACAAAGTATTCATGTGACTTTTGAGAATTGACATCATTCAGTGTGACCTTTCAGATACTACGCTGATCCAAACTGTGTTTTCCATGCACACTATTACCCATCCTTCCCATATTTACCACTGCTATTTCATATTTCCTGTGTTTAGCTTTTCCAATGCTAATGAGGCTTTAATCCCATCATGTTGATTTCCTGTGTTTGTTACCACAATTTTAAAATCATGAATGTAAACTTTTTCCTGCACAGCATATTGTTAGGGCTGAGAAATTAAGTGAAGTACTTATTCCCTATGTTTAACAGTGAACCCATTCTCAGGATCATGCCCCTGGAGGACTAGCACCTGCGTAAATCTGAAAGTGTCTCCATTTAGTATAGAATTTAACTAGTTTCATCTGTTCATAAAATGGTAGTTATGGATGACAAAATACGCTGTTTCTTGCATAGTTTTTTCTGTTATTTATCTTCTCAAGTACAACTATAAAAACTGCGAAGCATAAATACACATTATTTGAGAACATAGGCAAAAACTCAAGGTGAGAGGATTTGAGAAGCTAATCTACTAAGGAAATGGACTTTCAGTGGGGAAGTTACTAACATTTGCCATCACCATTGTTCTGAGGACATTTGCAAATTATAATATTATTAATATACAAAAATGATACATCAAAATGAGTTTTACTATATAAATCCATAAGTTCAATATAAATTCTAAAGTGAAGACACAATTAACACTAAGGAATTATCATGTACATTTAACAGCAGATTAGTCATAGCTGTAGTGACACCACAGAATTTCCAGAGTGAAGTAATGAGGTAAACAAGGATCTTATATATACATATTTGACTGTGAATATATAGGCAGAGACTTGTGGAAAGAAAACCATGTTTATATATAAATAAATCCCTAAAGAATCCAAAAGCAAAAAGAATGAAAAGAAATATTTCAAAAACATTTAACACAAATTGTCTAAACAGATTCAAGAAGTATATACTACCTCAACAGTGGTAAAAGTCTTTGACAAAATCCCTTCATGATAAAAGTCTGGAAGAGATTAGGAATACAAGGAACATCCCTAAACGTAATAAAGACAGTTGACAGCAAGCCTATAGCTAACATCAAATTAAGTGGACAGAAACTCAAAGCACTTCCACCAAAATCAAGAACAAGACAAAATTTTCCACTCTCTCCATACTTGAAGTTCTAGCGAAAGCAATAAGACAACTAAAGGAAATCAAGGGGATATAAATTGGAAAATAAGAAATCTAAGTATTCTTATTTGCAGATGATATGGTGATAATACAGAAGTGACTCTACCAGGGAGCTCCTATAGCTGAAAACCACTTTCAGAAAAGTGACTGGATACATGATTAACTCAGAACATCAGTACCCTCCTATATACAAGTGACAAATGGACTGAGAAAAAATAAGGGAAACAACTTTGACAATGGGCACAAATAATATAAAATATCTTGGGTTAACTCTAACCAAGTGGATGACAAAAACTTCAAGTCTTTGAAGAAAGAAACTGAAGAAGATATCAGAAGATGGAAAGATACATCTGTTCATTGATCGGTAGAATTAACATAGTAAAGTAATAGCCAATCTACTGAAGCAACATACAGGGTTTTTTGTTGTTGTTGTTTGGTTTTTTGGGTTTTTTTTTTTTTGGTTTTTTGAGACAGGGTTTCTCTGTGGCTTTAGAGGCTGCTCTGGGACTAGCTCTTGTAGATCAGGCTGGTCTCGAACTCCCAGAGATCTTCCTGCCTCTGCCTCCCAAATGCTGGGATTAAAGGCTTGCACCACCACCACCACCCAGCTGCAACCTACAAATTTAATGCAATTCTTATAAAAAAATTCCAACAGTTATTTACAGACCTTGAAACTACAATTATCAACTCTTTACGGAAAAACAACAACAAACCCATGATAGCTGGAAACAATATTGAATAACATGAGATGTGTGTCCATCCGATCATTCCTGCTTCTAAGTTGTATTACAGATCAATAGTCATAAAATCCACATGATATTAGGATAAAAACAGACATGATGATCAATACAACCAAATTGAAGACCCAAACATATACCTATAGATACTTTTTTCTTTTTTCTATTTAATATAGAAGCCATAGATATATACTGAAAAAATGGTAGCATTTTCAGCAAATGGTTTTGGTAAAACTAGATATCTTCAGGTATAAGAATACAAATAGATCCATACCTATCATCTTAAACAATTCAAGTCCACCTGGGTCAAAGACCTCAACATAAAGCCAGAAACATTGAACATGGTAGAAGAGAAACGGAAAATAAAACCAGAAACACTGAACATGATAAAGAGAAACTAGCCTTGAACCCATTGCACAGCAGACCAGAACACCAATAGTGTAAGAATGATTAAGACCAATGACACAAGTGATATCTCAAGCTGGTGAGAATTTAGAGCAAGAGTAACATGCCTCCATTGCTGGCAGGAGTGCAAACTTGTACAGCCTCTAGGGAAATTAATACGGTGGTTCCTTAGAATGTTGGGAATCCATCTACCTCAAAATCCAGCTGTAACACTCTTGGGCATATACCCAAGGAATGTTCCAACTGAACACAAGGATACTGGCTCAACCATGTTCTTTGTGACTTTATCATAATAGCCAGATACTGGAAGCAACCTAGATGTCCCTCAACAGATCTGATAAAGATAATGTGGTACATTGACACAATGGAGTATTACTCAGCTGTTTAAAAAATGACATCATGATTTATGCAAATAGATGGAACTAGAAAAATTCATCCTGAGTGAGGTAACCCAAACCCAGAATCATAAATGTGGTATGTATTCATTTATAAGTGTATATTAGTTATTTAGTAAAAGATAACCAAACTACAATTCATAGATCCAGAGAGATAAAGTAAAAGTTAACGGCTTAGGGAAGACCCAAGGAACTCCTTGTGATGGGAAATAGGGTAGTTTATAATGGGTGGACTGAGGTGGGTAGGGACAGGAGTGGGGGGTATCATATGGATAATAGATGGGGTAGAACTAGAGTGTGGGAAGTAATGGCTGGTATTGGGGGGGGGCATTTGGGAGGTGGTATGATAACTTAGTGCATTGGAAACATCCTGATGATCCTAATGAGGACTCCTAATAACGGGATTCACTTAGTGAGATATTTTGTTTCAAAAAGTAAAGTGGGTTATACTTGAAAAAGACATGTAACATCAACTTGTGGTTGTCATGCAAACATGAATACCACATATACTCATACCAAATGAACAAATGCACAAATATGAAGATAATGTAGGTAAAATCTTACTGAATATGACATGAAGAGAATAACAATAAAGGAAAACTGAGTTTGAACTTATTAGAAATCACCAATCACCAACTAAATCAAATTAAGGAAATGAAAATTTAGAACTGCAAATAAGAAAAAACTCTATGTAAATTGCTCATTGCTGACAAAGAAAAAGTACATAGCATATATATTACACAAATGTACACATATACTATAAATATGTAGGTCTTTAAACCAAAATTGAATCACAGAAATGAAAACAAAAAGGTGATCAAATTTAAAATGTGGAAAATTAACAAACAGGTTATTCCATAGAAGATATCCAAAACACCAATAGGCAAAACTAAATGTCTGACATATCATGAGTCGCCTTGGTAATACAAATTCAAGCCAAAATTGCATGCTAGTATACTGTGAAGTTTTGAATGACAATAGGCCCCACCGATTCATATGTGAATGCTTGGTCTACAGTTGGTTGAACGGTTTGGGAGGGATTAGGTGTGACCTTTTGAAGAGAGTGTATCACAGGGTATGGGCTTTGAGAATTCAAAAGTCCACTCCAGCTGTCTTGCTATCTGCCTCTTGCTTGTGGGTCAGGATGTAAGCTCTCAACTATTGTTCCAGCACCATGCCTGCCTGCCAATTTTACCCTCTAGAACCATGAGTCCCGAATTAAATGCTTTCTTTTATAGGTTTCCTTGGTTATAGTGTCTCTTCTCAGCAATGGAAAAGTAACTAAGACATATGCACACTAAGGTCAAGAAAATAACACTGTCAAGAGCATACACACACACACACACACACACACACACACACACACACACACATATATATATATATATATATATATATATTATTAAAACTCTCATTCCTCTGACAGAATTGCAGATAGCAAGACAGCTGGAGTGGACTTTTGAATTCATCAAGAATAGCTTGACAAATTATAGTTACCATAAGAGTATAATGGAAAATTGTAAGGCAATAAAACTGATCAACTTTTATTAATATACATGAACATGGTTAAAATTCACAAAATTATGGTTGAGAAGATCTAGGCACACAAGAGCACATACATGTATAATGTAAGTGTAGTCACGATAGTATAGTCTATTGTTACGGAATTAACAAAATAATTTATATTTGCAGAAGGCTGGGGAAACTGAAAAATTAGTTGTGAGCACCATGGGGTAGCCTGGTTGTCACTAGTTTGTATCCAACTTGAAATTTGATACTGGAGTAAAATATATGTCACCTTAGTGAGACTTAATTTTCTCTTTACATTTGTGGGGTTGGAGATATGCAATTAAATCATATACACACATGCGTGTGAACATATAACCAAATATATAGGGCCAAAAGCTTCATATATACATATATATGTCATACATGTACATACTTGTGAATTTGCCTATGAATTCATATACATATAAAATTACAAATTTTAGGAAACCATACCAATCCATGTTGGGAGATATTCAAACATATTGTGAACTCCAAGTTTGCATTTGCATTGATCATATAAAAGTAACCTTGAGTCAGGTAGCAAGGTTAGCAACTAATTGTCAGAAAGTAATCATAGAGTATCAGTGGGCATCTGGAAGAGATAGAGAGACACCAGAAGTAGCAAGGAAGGATTTGTTGCGCCACAGCCTTTTCTGGTTTTGAAAACATGAGTCTTGGAGACACTAGCAAGGAGAGAGGGATAGCTGCTATCTTGCTATTCAGTCTCTCTGAGATCACAGGTTTTCCACTACAGCCTTTGAATCTCGAGTCTTGTTTATAAATAAAACGATAGAGATTTAGTCAATGCTATCTTAATGGTAGCAACATGGTCTGTGCTTGTGAGAACAGAATTCCTGGCAGGCTGCAGCCTCAGTGGCTAGGCAGCTGCTAGAGAAACAAGCCAATAACTGAGGAGTTGCAACTGCTAACTGAAATAACATTAGATTAAGGCTGAAATTAAAACAACAAATACTGACAAAAATGTGGAATAAAAGTACAAGAATAACTAATAAAGTTTCATAACTTATATGAGGTCTCTGAAAGAATAAGGACGAGCATGCTGATTAAACCAACAATAACAACAAAACAAAGACAAACAAAAATCTAACTGAAATTCCAGATGCAGGATCCAGAATATCTGTGAAATGAGAAAGAGCTTGACTTTGCCCAAGACCCTGAAGGTATCTAAGAGTTATCCTATCCAGCTATGGATGAAGAAAATGTAAGAGACAAAGGAAAGTGAAGAAAGTGGTGTTAAGAAAATTTTCTTAATTCTAAGGAGATTCAGGAGTCAGTAATGCCTTTAAATCTCATTTTCATTCTGCTTTCTCAATCATTCTTTCATTATTATGGAAAAATGCATACCAATGGATAAGTGACAATATTGAGCACAGGGTTCTAATGTAAGCAAAGCAGTAATGAAAGAAAAGCCATGTTATGCAAACTAATGTTTTAAAGTAGCATTTGACATAGGATAATGATTAACTAAAAGTGGTGCTAGAGAGCTCTTGCTTTCATTGGTTTACCTTTGTTTTAACTGTGGACCACGCACTGTGCTCTTGTAACCCTTGTAGCACACAGCCTAGGTTCGCTGGTCATTAGTGAGGAATTTCTAGTTCCAAACCCCAAGCTCACTTTCAGTGTTCCCACTTTTAAAATTGGAAACCTTAAGACACTCACAACTGCAATATCTACTTTCCCAAGAATTTTAGGACTTTTTATTATGGGTAATAAAAGAATGTTAAATTTACCACCTGAGAGAGAGATTTGATCTTATTAACCAGTAGGTAAATGTGTTTCCTCACTTAAAAGTAAAGTGTGAAAGAAATTTCTAATTGTTTCTCCTCTTTTTGTGCTTCCAACAAAACATGCTATTGGGACGGGTATAAATTAACAGACCTTTTCTCAACTTAAATATGGGGAAGATTCATAGACTCTATGGATCTTGTATTGAGTATTGTCACAAATAACTTAATCTGCTTAGATTTATACGTGACTCATTTTTTGTAAGATTTATCTCATAAAAAATAAAACATGGAGTACTGTGACACAAGCTCTTAAAACTATCTTTGGATTCTTGCATTTCCTCATTCTCTGTTTTGTCACTAGGGATTAAAATAATTTATTTAAATGAACAATATTTAATAATCTCCTCCAATGAGCTCTTCCTACTGGTACTAAGTTGTTGTAACTGTTTTCTATGCAGAGAATATTTAAAAACAAATACATACAGCATCAATGAGGAGGAGAAAAAGGGAAGAGATTAGGCAGGGAGATAGGAAGAAGAGAAGGGAAAGTGGAACTGGGAAGAGTGATGGGAGGTATGGAGAAAGGGAAGGAACCAGAGAGGGAAGGAGGGAGCCAGGAAAAAAAGGGGGAACTTTTTGGAGGACCTATTCAGCAAACAACGTGTGCTCACCCACCCACAGCCTATTTTTTTAAAAAGTCTTTCCTCTCTCTCTGTCACCGGGTTCCTTGGGTTCAGTTCAGTGATTAATTGTGTGTTTGCCTCTGCTTCCATCAGTCACAGGATGAAGGCTCCCGGATGGTTATAGACATCAAGTTCATTATCAGGAATGGGCATTCGAGGTGGTCTCTCCACTATTGCTTAGCTTGCCAATTGGTGTTATCCCTTTAGATCTGGACCCCCCAAATGTGAGTGTCAGCGAAAAGGCCTGGGCAACCTATGGGGCCCTGAGCTGTGGATCAGTGTCTATCCCTGGGATACAAACAGTCTTCGTGTGCCTATAGCACAAAGAGGGATGCTCTCTCAGCCTGGACTCTTAGGGGAGTTCCTGGACCCTACCCAGAGTAAAATGACAGACTCTAGATATCCCCTATGTGAAAGGATTTGGCAATAGGGTGGGAGGGTGGGGGGGAAGGGGAGGGTGGGGGGGAAGGGGAGGGAGAGGGAACTGGGATTGACATGTAAAACAAGTTATTTAAAATAAAAAAAGTCTTTCCTAATTCTAAATGACCAAATTCAGCTCAGTATCTTACATTAACACAGATATTTTTTACAGTGTCATTTTCTTTTACCAGTATTGCATTTTATCATGTTACTTCCAAATGCCTGACTATGCTCAAAAGGAATTTCCACTTGGATAGAAAGTGCCAACACACACTCAACACATTTTGTTTATCTTCACATTGAAAGGTAGCACTTATCCTACCTAATCAAGTTAGCATTCTTGTGTCATTATTTACAGAGGTATGTCTACTTTACAAAAGTTATACAGAATTGTTAATCTGGACTTTTTTGTTCCCGTCAGCATAGTCAATACTAAACATTACCATCGTTTTCACAACACTTGGTGTGTCTCTGCTCCTTATCCTAAGATATTTTTTCTGACACATTTTGAAATATTGTTCATTGTGATTCTGATACTTCTATTATTGTAACTGCTTCATGTAAATGCTTTAAAATGCTATTGATATCTTTAGATGAAGAACAGCAAATTCAATGTATGAAAGTGGCTGTCTGTATGAGATAGAGACTGATGCTTTCTTAACCCAGAATCATTTAAAATGTGAACAAAACAATATTTTAATAGAGATACTCACAGTTGTACTTACATTTTAATATTTAACTGGTGTAAAAGGAGAAGAATTTAACAAAGTAAGGGAACCAATAAGACAACAATGAAAGGGACCAGTTGAGTTCTTCTGATACTAGGTCATCCCTAACTCTGAAAGTAGAAGGTATCTTCCTTATGAAAATAGACAATTTGCGACATATATGAGTGGGAGACAGGACTGAAGGATACTTTTCTAGTGTTTAGCTTTTAAGTTTAGAATATTTTTTTCCATGGGGAGCAATGTCGATTGACTGGCTGGATTTGCCGGGGTTGAGGATAGAACCCAGAGCATTCTTGGCACAGTGCTCTACCTCTGAGTTACAGCACCAGTTCTTTGCAGACACTATTTAGTGGCGCACTCTATGAATTTCAGGTTGCTGCTTTTATGCCATAGTTATATTCTTGCTTATTCATCTGCTTCACCAGATAATATAATACATTATTGGCATGTCTGACTGGGTATGCTGAAGCAAGGAAATCCTGAACTAATTAATTCAAAAGACGTTTAAAATCTCTATAATATTTATTAAATAATTGAAATATACCAAAATAGATTGAGATATGATTTCTTCCCTCAAAAAAATACACAAAAATAGATAAACATAAGGTCTTTTTCAGACTAATTAGTAGAATATGCAGCATCTTTATTCTAAATAGAAATATCAATAACAAGTTTTAATGGCTGAGAGATCAAAGGTGATGCATTCAGAAACAACCAATATCATTATACTAGAAGTTATCTTCTAAATTCACAATGATTTTTGAAATTTAAAAACCAGTATGTAAATAAATTAAAATTTCAAGAAATATTAAGAAAAACTAGAGGAAACAAAAATACTAAAAGTAACATAAAAATGTCACTTTTCAAAGTGATTTTTTTTCCCAAAGAGATTTCATGGACAAAGTTCAAGTAAAATTTTTTTGGTATGATGAAACTTCAGAGAAGCAAAATGAACTTGGAATTGGTTTCCCAAGGGTTAGATATTACAGGAAGGCAAGGTATACTCAGCATTCACTTAATAATGCAACAAACAATTATATAAGGTCTACTCTATACCAATACTGCCTGATAATTTACTAGACAGACAGGTCATAGATAGGTAGATGGTAGAGTACTGTGATTGACAGATGACTGTTAAATAAAGAGAAAGAGAAAGTAGCCCAGATATATCCTGCGAATACATGGTTCATGCTATCATAAAACCTGAGACAGTGTGGGGAAAGTTATTAGACAAGATTACAGAGGAGCTGAGCCAAAAAGAAAACAATATTGCCCTGGTTAGACAAGGGGTGCAAAGATAGTGTTCAGAGAGGGAAAATATTCAAACAAAAGCATGGGAGAAAAAAGGAGCATGAGTTCCTCCCGACAATGTGAATCATTAGTCAAGCTGAGGGACAGAGTGCACAAGTTGCATCACAGATGCAGGGGATAGGTCTGGAGCTTTGGTCAGGGGCCAGTCCTCAGAAGCAGCAACTTGGGGATCCTGAAACAGTGGTGGAAATGCTTACAGAACAACAGAAAGAATAAACAAAGCAAAGAGTTGGTTCTTTGAGGAAATCAACAAGATTGAAAGATTTCTTAACAGGGGGAGTGTTTGACTGGATTGTACAATTTAGGTGCTTTAAAATCACCTAGAAGATATACCTCTTGGCATGCTTATGAGGGCATTTTTAGAGGGCACTAACTGAGGTGAGGGAGACCAACCCTTAAATGGACACCTTCTTATATATGGTCCAGTTATGAAGAGGTACAAGAAAAAAACAATGTGCACCTGCTCACCCTCCCTTCTTCCTGAGTCAGGGGGTGTACACTCTGACTCCTTCTCCTCCACTGAAAGAAAACATCATGGAGGGTGCCAGCATTCTGAAGGGATTTTCCATGTGTTCAGCACTGGGTTGGGGCTGCCTGGGTTCATGGGGTAAACAGCTATCCGTTTCTCTGTTTCTCCAGTACACAGATAAACCAGCCACTATTCTGTAAGGCAATCTCATATATCACCATTTGATTTGTAATTTTTTTCATTTTTCAAGACAGGGTTTATCCATGGCTTTGAAGGCAATGCTGGAACTATCTCTTGTAGACCAGGCTGGTCTTGAACTCACAGAGATCTGCCTGCCTCTACCTCACGAATGCTGAGATTAAAGGCATCCACCACCACCGCGCAACTCATTTGTAATTTTTATGATCTGTTGGTTCTGTTCCTTCAGAGAGCATTCCTTAACACAGGAAGAAATTAGTGGAAATGCAGTCCTGGATGTGGAAATAAATTTCCACAGAGTGGACTGGGAGGTAAAATTTATTTCCAGTTAGAAATCAGAAAATCCTGACTTAAAGAGTGACTAAACCACTTCGTTGATTTAGTGCTTGCTCAGCTTGCAAACTGGTATCCACCCACTGGTATTTTGTGCATTATACCTTTAGGTCCTAAGACAATCACTGGCCTCTTGCTGCCCCATCGTTCAGGAGGTGACTGGTCTAGAATATACGGCAGACTGGGTCACATATGAATAATGAAATTATTATATACACAGGATTTATTGAATTTTCCCCTAAGTGAACCAAAGCAAAAGACATTAAAATTTGTATCCATTTTAACTTTCTCAGAAACATTTTAGCATTTCTGAATTGAAGATTTTATCTGTCTTTAGAATTAGTTATGTATCATTCACACTGTATGTCTATAACCAAGCAAGAATTAATAGTTTAAAACATGTTGCTTTAACTGAAAAGTTTACTCTTAAGTGTGAAAGTTTAAACAAATTAAAAGTACACTTTTAAGAAATTCTACCTCCTTCCACAGGTGCACTGCCAAAGTTTTTGTGGGCAATTACTGAAGAGATTTCATCATTCAGAGGTCTTTGTTGCAAAATTTCATGCCCTATGTTTTCCCTTCCCATTAATGGGTGCTGCATATGCAACAGAAGGGAAGAGCAGCAGCAGACTATGTGACAAATAACACCCATGCTTTCTCCCCTATTGAAAGCCTACTTGGAAAGCATTCTGTCTCTCTCTCTCTAGTTCAACAGAGTAGACACCAAGCAGTGACACACTGAATCTACCTACTTGAGACAGATAAATTTGGGTCTGCAAAAGTGGAACTAATGTGCTTAGTATCAGGATGATAGAGACCCAGTCAACAGCTTAGGTTCTTATAATGACTTAGAGACACTGAATTTGGCCCCCCCTATGTTCTGAGGTTCTCACCAATTGCTACTCCTGAATGATGTTTTGATTTCTCTTTTTCCTTTGGGGTTGGAGGGGGGACGGATAGGCTGGGAAAGAGATGTATACTCATATACACAGCTCATAGTAACTTCAATTAGTTGCCAACCAAAGATTTTTATCCTAGTAGCAAAACCAGGAAGAAGAAAAAAAACTCTTTTAAATTAATTTGAAGATGCCGACATTTCTAGAATGGCATTGCTTTAACAGGGCTATGCAAATGAGTCCAATTTAGCATCTTGTATTCAGCTGGAAACCATTGCTAAATGATCAGGATAGCCAGTCACAGATATTAAAATGAATTATATCTAATCTGAATTTTAGTCACGCTACATTAACTAATAGAAAGTTATTAACATTTCAAGAGAAAAAAAGCTTTTGCCTGCAAAATTAACAGTGGCTGAGATGTGACCTGTGAGCCATGAAGCCTGATCACTGTAATGACAGTGTAATGGCATATTTACATTAAAATCTCGGCAGCTAATATGGGATTCAGAATTGGACGGTAAGTCGAGGATTATTTAGTCTGGCCTGTTGGCCTTTCTCTAAGTAGTTTTTTTTTTCAAACTTCAATACAAATTTGAAACTTTTCATTTCATGACTATTTATGTGGCCAGTTTCTACAGCTCCGTGTGGCTCTCCCCTCCATCTTCCCAGAACTCACTTTCCTTTCATTTTCTTGCTGGCTCCTCTTTGGGTCTTTCTCTTTCTATGTCTGTGTTTCTATCACTTCCTCTTCCTTGCTTTGCTTCTGTTTTTTTTTTCTCCCCTTGACTTGATGAACTCCAAGAAACTGGTGACAGGCGAAAAGATGAGAGAGAGATGCTCCTTTGTTTGGTTTCACAATTTAGGCCATTTTTTTTTCAACCAGATGGATACTATTTGACAACAAACACTGGTATGGAATGAATATGAACTGGTCCATTGCTGGAACCCCAAGGCTGTGTGCTTCCTGGAGCTTTCTAGATACCTCATTTGCATAATCTGCAGCACTCATTTAGTTCCTAGACTCAGGTCATTGCTGCTGTGTCTTTCCTTTTATTCCTTTCAGCTGCAAACAGTTCAACAGAATGAAGTGAAATTATAGAATAACAAATAAGAGGAATCAATTCAAACAATTATTAAAAATTTTAGGCACTTAAGCGTGAAAGAACACTATTATTTCTATTTTTAAGAAATTACCTAGGGAATGGCCTCCAGATCTAGGTTGAAGAGAGTACAATTCATAAATTCTTAAAACTGTCATTTAAACATAGGTTTACTTTCTTTACCTGTCAAATTTGTAAATAGTGGACTCTTAGCAGAACCCTGAGTAATGAAAAAAACACAATCTTTTCTAAATGGAAAGTGAACAAAGAACAATTTGGGTCTTATATTAGTTTGGTTTTTGTTTTTGTTTTGGTTTGTTTTTGTTCTCAATGGTTGACCCATGGATATCGGGCTCACATTTGTATCAGCAATTAGTTCAGTGCATTCTTCTCTAATCACAACACAAAGTGTATACATGCTTCTAAACTGAAACTTTCAACAATGTAGTCTTTTGTTTTCTTATCTGCCCCCAAAGACTAGGTTAACCAAATATTTCTTTGTAGCTATTCAATTTGCTTTGTCTTCCAAATAAGGACTTTTATCTGAAAGTGAAATCACCTGATTATACCGTGAATTTATCCACAAATAAAGTTTAGCACAGACTCATGTTAATCACAAAGGATACTGTGATAAAAATGCCAATTCACTGACATTTCCTAATTAGAAGTGGAGAGTTTGGATGGTGACATCATTTTGACCGATGTGAATCTATCAGAAATGTCTCCTGGGTTCATGTGTTTAATAAGTATTACTAATGTATTGTGAAAAAAAAGCATTTTTCTATTTCTTGGGATATTTATTAAAATGTAGGCATATTATAAATACTGATTGAAGAAATAGCTTGGAATTTGGTATGGCATAATATGCAATTTAACTTTAAATAACTTGAACTTTATTTGATATTTCTGAATGCATTTCCAATATTTTGAGATTTGCATAGGGAATGAAAGTGCTAGGATAAAATAAACTAAATACTTGTGTCTAATTTTTCTTTTGAAATGTATCTCTTTTCACCATGTAAATGGATTTTTTCTGTATATTTACAAGGAATATAAATCTTTGGATATAAATACAAATCACATGAAACCTATGGGTTAAATCCAATCACAGAATGTCATTAAAATGCAGTCTTTCTATATTGGGGTACTTAGCACTACTCTCAATATGCCAAGAGCCATATTGTATTATGTATGTGTTTCCTAAATATGTTTCATTTTATTGAGGCAAAAATAAATAGCCTTTGATAGCAAGTAAGATATATGCGTACATATATATATGTATGTATATATATATGCACACACACACATATATATATATATGCAGTTTGAAAAAGTAAATTATAAACATTTAAATGGATTTACTGCACAGGAACATCATGGTTATGTATTAAGAAATAATTTTAAGAAAGTAATATCCAGACTGGATTTTAGTGTTCTCCATCTGAGGAGCAAGAGTGAGTATGATGCTAATTCTTTCTCTACCTATATTTTGCCCCACAGCAAGGCAATTTCTTTCTATAAAAAGGATGTGCTACAACCCAAATCAGGCTATCAAAAACACTGGGGTATGAAGTTCTGTCAGTTTTTATTCTAACACATGTGAGGAATGTGTGTTGTCTTCATTGGTTGGGGACTCATCTCACCCTATACTTTATAGGGTGGGGGACCAAGTCACAGTCTTTCCTGCTAGCTAGTTTTAAAGAATCCCCCTATACTCTCAAGACTTCCTCTGGAGAGGAGAGCAGGCTGTCCCTTAAAGAAAAAGACCCACGATTTTCCCAAATATAATTTTCTAACCAGGTACAGGAAGGATTACATTTTACTCTAATATTTTTGTCTTGTGTATTCTTCATAAATATCTGATTATTTTAGAGTTGATTGTTCTGATAAGAAAACACTGTGTCTATCAGGTTAACTACTTCTATTAAAAATAGAACATATGCAATCTAATAGTTATATGCTAATTGTAACCATTACTTCATGCATTGTCTAGTGTGTAGTTCTCTTTGGTTATTTCTACATACACTGGATTTATGCAGATAACTTCACTTAAGTAGAGGTACCCATATTTTTATTTCATTTTCTAAAAACCTGGTTCTTAGATGAAGTAACTCAAAGAGATATGTATCATAGATTACATGGATATATGTGTGTGTGTGTACACAGACACACACAAACACACACACACAGAGTGAATTTCATCAGATCAACTCTTGAAACATCAGGAAAATATATGTTTAAGGCACTCTAGCACAGGTAGCATTGGAGAAATGAACATGCATATGATTTTAAGGAATAAATAAAGAGACCCATGTGTTACAGTTTGAGAGACCTCATAAAAGTCCTCCCACTCAAATGTGCCTTCTTTTTGTGCGAATTTAAGATACAAAGGCACTTTGGAACTCTATAAGTTGAATAGGATAAAGAAGATTATTAGCAAACTTTCCTGAATGCAAAGATAATTCCTATTGTCATTTTGTACTAACAACTTGCATGTTTGAAACAACATAATGCAATGTTTTTAAATCCTCAACATTTAAGTACCTGAAAGAGCATTGCCATGTCTCCTCAGTTTGTATTTTTCTTGCTTGATGTTTTCACCATTTGGCAGGAATTTTTTCAAAATTGAATAAAGGAAATGCTTTACATTTACAGAACATGTAAATTACTTTCATGTGAAAAAGAATTTCTTGACATAAGCTACACCTGTTTTCCACAAATGCCAGGGGCTGAACTGACCAGCACTCAGGAAACCTGGGTATGTCTATACCTCCTGGCTAGCCCTTCAAAGAAGGAAGAATTGTCACACACTATTGAATCCTTCAGATAATCAACTGTAACCCTGAGAATGACAACAGTCTCTCCAGATTGAACACAGTCTTAAGCTAATAGAAGGAACCAGGCGTTCTTTGTTAGGATCCAGTGCAGGTGGTGAATAATGTTGTAAAAAAAAGAGTTCAAGTAGAAGCACTTTGAGTTCTTGACAAAATGAGCAGAGTCAAGGATGCTTGTATGAAGCCCATTTCATAGTTTGGATAGATCTCTTCGTTTTCTGTACTATTTCAGGTTTTTTTCCTCCTCCACCATTCCAGTGCCTTTAAGCGCAGAACCTAACAAGACACAGAAAACTTTATACACTTCTGACAACTATCAATGTGTCTCATCCTTCGCAGACACACAGCCTCTTACAGAGCTGCATGCTCCTATCCTTCATAGACAGTAAGGCATAGCTAAACTATTGTGGAAGAGTTCAACGTCAAGTTAGGGTTGGGTGTCATATGACACAGGCTGGTACTTGACTATGTTATTTTCTTACTACCTATATAGCCAAGAAAGTATTTTCTTCAAAGACTGGTTTGCTTTAAAGAACAAAATGGGAACAATAATAAGACTATTTTTGAATTATATGTTAAGTAGTAGCTGCCACTGGGCAAGTATTAAGCCAAGTGACAGTGGTACCAAAAAGAACTTCTAGTCTTCAGATTTCTTTTTCATTCCCTTTATTTAACTAAAATACAAGTACATCACTTTCCTGATCCTCTGCTTCCTCCTACCCTTTCCACATCCACCCCAGCTCCCTCCCAAATTCATAAACTGCTCTTCTTTAACCATTATTGTTACCTATACATATAAACATATAAATACATTTTTCCAAGTTCATTCAGTGTTTCCTGAATGTCTGTTTCTAGGGCTGAGCACTATGTATTAGATAGCCAATGAGGTTCACCTTGGGGGGAAAACTTAGTCTCCTCACAATAGTTTTTAACTGTAGCTATTCATTTAGGTTTAGGAACATATGAAATTTCCTCCAACATTTTTGGAATGCCAAAACTGGAATGTCACAAGACCTGATTAATTGGAACTGTTCTTATGTAGGCAGCCATGTTGTGGAAGTTTAATGGGTATATCTTCCCCAACATAGCTGGAAGTTACAATCTCACAGCAGACCTCCTGTTTTTTCCTGTGTTTACAATCTTTCCACCCTCTCTTCCTCACACCCCTGAGCCTTACTTGCAAGCCTTTTAGATATTTACAATTGGGCTGATATCTGTATTGTGATGAGCAGTGTCTTTTTTAATGATCACCTTTGATTTTTCTGTAATGGGTTTCTTTGATGAGACATGAGGGATACATTTATCTTCGGGTATAAGGATAAGTTTCAGAATGCAGTTAGTAATTATGCTGGTTTAGTAAAGCGACAACATATTTTCCTGTAAGATAGTAATCTCACTAGTTTCTGATATTTCGCTAAGATACTAGTACTAGGTAAGCTGGCCTTGAGTCCAATTAGACAGCTGTTGGTAATTGCCAATATATAAGTGACACGATTGCACTTTTAGTGTTGTTGACATGTTGGCCATTGTTGTGGTTCATTGTTGTTAGAGATAACTAGGAATGTTAATTGTTTCCTTCCTTAGCAGCTTACAAAGCTTCTTTGGATACTATAAAGTCTAATCCATAAAGAGAAGGATCTGAGGTCAATTCCAGCTCAAATCCTTGAAGGTCTACGCCTGAAGTCCATAGTGTCTTCAGCAATAACAAGGACAAACATTCAACTTCTGGGCCTGATAATTTGTTGAAAACAGCAATCAAGTTATTTTTTTGAATTTACTGATGATCTTTCTAAGACCTGTGTGGCCTTAAAACAATTTCAAATCGTTCTACTAAAGTGTAAAAGTCAACAAGATGTAATTTAACAGAGATAAGGAGATGGACTACAGGAGGATTTTTAAACTCATTTATTGGAGGGATTTGATAATGCTTCATGAGTAATGACCATGAAAACTGCTGGACAGCCAAGTCAGAATGCATGGAGGGAGATGTGTTAAATAAATTAAGAAGATAGTACCCCTGAATCCACATAATGGATAAAATCTGATAAATACTTACACAGGAAAAAGGAGGAAATAAACAAATAACAGATAATGACTATTCACACACAGTCAAAGAAGTGCCTTATATATAAGTAATAGTATCTGACTCTGTTACTCTACGGACCATAGTGAACTGCAAGCAGAAAGGAAGAGCAGATAAGTATTTGCACATGCAGTAGTGTTCCTTGGGGTCTGGAGGAAGCTGCTCTAATAAAGACATCCCAGAATGAAATGGCACTAACAAAATGGATGGACATTGGTAATAAGGTGATTTACAACAGGTAGAAATTTATGTTTGTGTCGTATTCAAGATTGACAGTCATGAGTACTTTTCAACACACAACCTCATATTAATGCCCCTAAATGTTGCTACTATTGATGCCAGGTTCCAGTAGTGGAATATTTAGGTCATCCATGCTTCATCTTTAACAACATGTCCCCAAAATCCCATATTGTACTTTTGCTCACATCTCAGAGGCCTATGGTTTATTATGACTAAATCTAACTGTAAAAGAAGTATGCATTTAGGTTTCTAAATTCATAACCACAGTTCAAATAAGTGTTACATGTGCTAGAATAAGGATGGATAATGCCTATTCACAAAAGAAACAGAGAACAAACCCTCAGGAGAACTTGAGAAGAATTGCACAAACATAGAGCTAACTTCATTTGTACTGTTGTAACAAATACCTGAGTTGGATAATTGATAAAGAAGTGAAGTCCAAGGTCTGGGTACTGGCAAGTTGGTACATAGCATCTAGTTGGTACAGATGGCAAAAGTTGAGTTCTCACATGGTGGAAAATATAGAATGGTCCTGTTTCTCTCCAGGCCTTAAGTGAAGTCTTTAATAGGATTTGTGTATGTGTGGTCCTCATTGGCCTCATGCTCTTTCAATGGCCAATTCTCTTATTCCTGTTGAAAATAAGATTAAAATATTGCATGAATTTAGGGGAAGACATAACCATTTAATCAATAGCAGCAGTCTTATGAACCCACCACAGTTTCCTCATGAGTATTCAGGCAGAGTTAGTTATAGACACAATTCAATGGATTTTTTAAAATTCAATGGTACATGAGAATAGAGTGCAAATGTAATTCCTTCTAACCCTGACATGTGGTGATTTAACAATGGCCCTTTCACAAGCCTGTTCGCCACTTCTGAACTGCTTAGCTCCAAGCGCACTTTGAATGGAATAGAAAGGTGCTACTTCACACCATGACATTAAATTCCTGTTTGTATCATTTGGGGGATGAGTCCATATTCTTAAGATCTCTAAGGAAAAATACTAGATTTCATTTATCTCTGTATTTTAAAAAGGCATTTGTGCACATGGTCAATGTGTGGACAGATTTGTGTAGACATATTCATATGCATGTGTGGACATGTATGTAGATTCAATAGCAAGTGTCTTCCTCTGCTTCTCTCCATCTTATTCTTTAAGACAGAGTCTCTCCTGAACTCAGATCTCATGGATTGGCCAGAATTGTTGTCCACAAAATGGAGATCCTCCTATTTCTGTCTTTTCAAACTCCAAGGTTACAGTCCTGTGCTACCATGTCCATCTTTTTATGTAGCTGTTGGGGATATGAACTCAAGTCCTTGTGCTTGCCCAGCAAACACTTGACTCACAAAACCAACACCCTAACTCCTATAAATATATTTTAAAATGATATAAACTAAGTATGATTACCTCAAATTAGTCATAATTAATGATATTCATTCAATATATGTTTATAATGGCCACTGAGAAACAGTGATGTAAAAAATGAGACTAGATTATTATAGTGTACATCTTGGTTAAAAAATATACTTACTGCTTACTTTAAAGCGTTAGATGAAGAGTGAATATTAGGTAAAATAGTCATCCTCAGGTGTGATTTATGTGCCAGATAGGATAAAGTCTCTCAATCATGGATAAACTGTTTTGTACCGATGTCATTTTTAGGGAAGGATGTGATTCAAATATATACAATCCACAAAATGAGCAAAGTATCAGTTGAATTGTCCTTATTTGTTACTTTTGGGGTTCCCTTGGATTTTTCTTTAGTTGGGCTGTAAAGACAGTTTCTCAAAAAAATTAAAGCCAAGAATTAATTTTTGATAGAAAATTATCCACATGATATATTCTGGGGAATATAAATCATGGAGGCATTTTAGGACAGACTAGATTAGGCTTCTATATGACCAATGACACAGCAACCCAAGAATTAATTTTTCTTTTGATTTTTTTGGTGAGGAGACAAAATATTTCTCTGTAGCATTTATGTTGTTGAATAAGTGCTTATCCTTTTCTCAGGTGGGATGTAAAAGGTAGCCATGAGTCAGAATGTTGTTCTAGCTTCATTTCTCCTGCCATGATAGAAATATCATGACAAAACACATTTTCAGGAAGGAGGGAGTTTATTTGGATTACAAATTATAGTCCATCAATTTGGTGAAATCAAGATGGGAACTTCAGGAGCTTGCCACATGATATCCACATATGGAAGCAAGAGAGACAAACACACCATCCTACATGCTTGCTTCCAGATTTCTCCTTCCTTCAGTAGTTCAGGTCTGCTGCTAGAAAATGGACATATACACAATGGGTTGGATCTTCCCATGCCATATAGCAGTCATGACAATCTGTCACAATCAAGACAATCTACCACAGACAAAATTGATACAGATAAAGACACTCTATTAAGAATCCCTTCCCAAGTGATCATAAATTATGACAAACTGACATTTAAAACTGCCCACCACAGTTGTTTTCTAAATTTCCACGACAGAGCAATAGCATATCCAAAGATAATCTCAAATGTATGAGAAGATGGTTTTTATGTTTGAAAATTAGGGCAACTGATTTTTGTGCTCTCCTGTTTCTCTTTTTTGAGACAGTGTTTCACTACATGGTGTTGTTGGTCCCTAAATTTCCATCTTCTTTCTTATCTATACTGGAATTTCCAGAGCATGCCACCATGCCCAGTCAAATTAAAGGACACCTTACTGTCACTTCGTCTTAACATTTTAAAAAATCAACAATATGGTGATTTCTATATAACAGCAAGCTTACTCTTAACAATGATTTTAATTATTTTTCAAAGCAATATTCAATTTCTTGAAAAGTATAAAATACACTTTTTCTTACACTGTTTGGAAGGGTAACTAGATATATTTTCATTGCAACTTCAAAAACTATATACAACATATGATCTGGAGTGATGCTTAGTGGTTATTAGTGCTTAAGAGCCCTTATTACTCTTTCAGAGGACCCAAGTTTGGTTCTCAGCACCCACATGATGGCTCACAACCATTGGAAATTTATGTCCCAGGGGGTCCAGTACTCTCTTTTGATCTTTGCACACATCAGGCCCACATACAATATACATACATGCATGCAAAGAAAACATACATGTAAAATAAAGATAAAAATTTTAAAAACTGTAAGTATTATGGATTTATGTGCACATGCACACATATAAAATAAGAATGTTTTCTCTTTGGAAATATTAATGAACATTCATCAGTAACTCTAGATTCACAATACAGTAATCCAAAGAAGATCTCATTTTAAATGCAATAGATAGGGGCTTTAAAATATACATTGTCTGTAAGTTTTCAAGATGTCTATTAATAAATTCATTTTCCCATTGTTTCAGCTAAAACTGACAGAAGTAACTCCCAGGAAAGCATGCTTCATATGCACCGTGCTGAGTTGGTGTGTTTCCATTTTTGATTCCATTTATTATAGCACAGTGATAACATTAACAGTAGGAGCAAGGGTTCAGACACAAGCAAGAAGTGTAGTTTTCGGCAAAAGCATGGAACTGGGGCCAGTGCATGTCCACACTATGATCACTGGTATTCACGGGGAGGAATTTGTGCAATGGGCAGGAAGATTATTGCTAACACCTTTCAGAGATTGCAAGGCTTGCTTTTACCAAACATAACTTTGCACTTCTCAAGACCAACCTCTGGCTAGGAGTCAGAAGATAGCCCTTTTGCAATTAGGCCAGATACACAGATCACTGGCTGCTGCACCATGAAATACCATTAAGCCATAGAGGGATAGCTGGGTGCAGAATGTCTTAACTAAACGTGCATTCAATTTTGACTATAAGACCCTCCTGACAGATGATCGTACGTGATATGTGTCACTCATCTGTCTGCTATGACACAATAAAAGAGTTTATTCTGTAGTATTAAATCACAAATTGGTAAATTTTACAAAACGTTAACAGGACTTCCCTTTAACTACAGCTTTGCCATTGTATACCTTAGACTTGCATAGCAATCTCCATGCACAGTCAGACATCCAGCCTGGTTTTAAAGTATGCAGTGGTAGTTTGTGGTTGTTTCTACAACACCCTTGTAAAATGTGGCCTGGCAGCTCTTCCTCCTCAACAATCCTTAAATAAGACAGCAGAGTTGAAAGAAGAAGTGGAAAAGAAAAGTGGTTTGGGCCACCATTCATCCTTGGGTCCTGCCTCATTCCACCTCTTCCAGCTCGCTAACTGATATCTTCTAGTAAATTAGGGTCAAGGAAAGGAGTGTAAAAATGCAGCCATTTAAAACCACTATCAACTTTATCACTTCAGTGTTTTCTTAACACTTAACTTCTCACTACTACAGGGCTTGAAGAAGAGTTTTGCACCCTCCCTCTGTATCTTGTTGGCAGAGACATAAGAGTCGGGATGAGTCTGCAGCTACAGAGCATTACCGTGGATCCTTTACCACTTTTCAGCAAACCGCTCCCAAGGGCTGATCTCAGAGACTCAGAGACACACAGAGCCTGACTGAACACAGACACCACAGGATGATGGGCTCCACACTCATGATTCTAATCATCACCAAGGGCAGCTCTCCACAAATCTTTTCTCCTTTATGCCTTTCTTTCCAAGCTTTCTTCCTGTATTCCATACGCTCACTGTTCAATAACCCATACTAGCTTTGCTAATATACAAAATTAAATCATAATAGAGTGTTAGCAATTCATCAAGGTATAAAAGTTTTACCTTCCTCCAGTGTCTTAGGTTGCTTTTTGTGTTGCTATGATAAAAACCCGAGAAAAAGCAACATGGGGGATAGGGATTGCTTGACTTACAAGTTATAGTCCATTGTTTAGGAAAGCCAAGGCAGGAACCTGGAAGGAGGAACAAAGCAGAGACCATAGAGGAGCACTGCCTAATGCCTTTTTTCACTCACAATTTGCTTATATAGCCTAGTATAAGATAGAGAAGGGGCTGGTTCACGTTTAGGACTGGCAATCTTAGGAGCCTCCCATTCTCCCTCCATATCCTCATCCCAACCCTCAGGCTTTTCTGCATTAGGGTCTGGGATATACTCAGGATTATCATCTAACCAGCTTTCGAGATTTGTGGTCTCTCCATCTGGAATCTTAGCAGGGGCATCTTCATCCCAATCCTCTGGCCTAACAGTGTCTGGGTGATAAATAGGTGTTTATTAGGGAAGCACTTACACAGATAAGAGTAAATAAAATGCCACAGTCTCCCTGATCCAGAAAATTGAGTCTCTGTCCTTTCAATGCTCTGTGAAATGCAAGAGAGCTCAAGCCAGCCCGTCCTCTACCTTTTGCTGGGTAACATTTGCATCTGAAACCATGCCTAAAAGGTGTGGCCACCACTACAAGTTCACTGGCAAGGCAAGATGCCACTAGATCACAGAATACCTATACTAACTCTGTTCAGTGAGCTGTGGGCTACACATGCAAGTACACCATCATCTAATCAAACAAGTGGGATCTATTCATAACACATTTAATCTACCTACTTGTATTCATAGGCTTGGCCCAAAGGCATGAACAGAGTTCAGGGATCAGTTTGTTTCCCTGTCTTAGTCTGACATTGTATGGACTTCATTTCTTAAAAAACATCCTTTCTATTACAGTGGTATGTGTCCCTAATATATCCTAAGACCGAACTGTTGCTGGCCATTCTAAAGAGAATTAAATGTGATTACTGACATCCAAAACAGATTTAACTAAATTTTCCCATCAGGTGATAAGACATTCATTGCAACATGCAGCTAAAATCTACACTGGCCCTGTTATTTATTTGCCCATTCTTACCCACCCACCACCAGAACTTGGGATCCCAAAATTAAATGACCCATATTTTAAACTTTATTCTTAAGGACACAAGATACATTATGTAAGAAAAGAAAACAACAGCACCCCATGATTTGGAGTAGGGAAAATGACAGAATTTGAATCAGAGAAGAATCAAATCCGAGACTTTGTGCTCTTCCTATCCTCTTCTTATCTAAAAAACCTACCTTTGTGGTCACTGATTTTCAGGATTCAGTCTGACAGAAATACCCACAAACAGGTATCTCCAGAAAGCCACAGACAACCCAAATGTAAATTTTCTACTCTGGAGTATATGTTAAAAACTATTGTTGTAATAGTGGCTTGCATATCCTATCTCATATATTTCAGAACGTCTAACCCTCATCATCTCTTGCACAGGAAACATAGACTACTGGGATTTTAATATGGGGAGCCTGACACACCCCATCCATTGCCAAGTGACACAATGCGACCTGAGTCTAATAGATATGATGTTTAGAAAATATAGATTGCTTATTTGGTAATTAAGGCTGTTTCACATATATTTAACTATAACTTAATTCAGAGATATTGTTTGGGATTGGAATGCCTGAAAATATTGGTACATATCCTTCTATCTGAGGCCATCTGTCCAGGTGATATTTTACAAGCTTGGCTATCTTGGAGGCTCAAAGGAAATCTGGGAAACAGCCTTCTCCTCCACTGTCATGAATGTTGTCATTTGATGGACAGTTTTGCTAGCATCCTGTAGATCACAGAACTTCTAAGTGAACCTCAGCATCATTTTAGACAAAGAGCAAATGCAGACAAGTGGCCTTTTATTTCTAAGACTGTTAACTACAGCTTCTGTGCGTTATTTTTAAGCATATATGTTCCCAGGAATTATTGCAAAAGAGCCACACAGGTAAAGTCTAAACATTAAACATACGTAGGCACAAGGGAATAAGACTCTGCAGACTCATAACAAACAGAACACTCTTACATTCTACTTCTTCCCTCAAAGTTCTTCCTATTCCATTTGAATGTCATACCAAGAGGTCGGAAGGTACAGTATCACCAGGAAGACTGCTGGCAGGGGTTCTATGAAGTTAAAGAAAACAATAAGCAACTAAAGTTCACCACACTTGAATAGCCTGAAGTTTTAAAGTTCTAGTTTTCAACTCATAATTCATAGTTTAAAAACTGGCCACATCTTTTCCCTAAATTCTGATATATATATATATATATATATATATATATATATATATATATATATATATATGAGCGGGTGAGAGGGTGTTCATGAGATTTACAAATATGATAATTCAAATGAGATATCTCAATAGAGGGAGCTAGTAGAGGTTTAAAGAGAAATCTGGCACTAGGGAAACATTCAGAGATCAACAAGGATGATCCCAACTAAGAATCTAGGCAGTAGTGGAGAGGCTGCCTTTGATGCCCTTCCCCTATAATGAGATTGATGACTACCTTAAATGGTATCCTACAGCCTTTATCCAGTAGGCTATCAAAGCAGAAGCAAACACCCACAGATAAACACTGAACCATACTCCCAGAATCCAGTTGTAGAGAGGGAGGAGGGATGAGTAAAGGAACCAAGACAATGCTGGAGAAACCCACAGAAACAATTGACCTGAACTAGCGAGAGCACAGGGACCCCAGTCATGAAGTTGGAGAACCAACATCAGAAAAAAACCAAGTCCTCTGAGAGTGGGTACCAGCTAGGAGGCCTGGGCAATCTATATGGCCTATAACAGTGGAGCCAGTGTTTATTCCTAGTGCACAAATAGACTTTGGGAGTGCATTCCCTATGGAGGGATACTATTGCAGCCCAGATACATGTAAGAGGGCCTAGACCCTCCCCCAAATGATGTTGCAGTCTTTGATGAGGTCCCTTGGAAGGCCTCGCTATCCTTGGGGAGTGGGTTGGGTAGTTGGAGGTGGGCATGGGAAAATGGGAAGGTGAGAAAATGGGGGGGATGATATGGAAAGTAAGAATGTTTCTAAAATAAATAAATAATTTTTGAAAATTACCATCTGTAGCCCACTAGCTGCTTCAACGACCTGGGGGTCCTATTAACTAAAACAAGGGACAGTTATAAGACTTAATCTCAATCTTCATCTTCTTCCTGCTAAGAGGATTCAGATAACTCAAAACAATCACATCAAATTAGAGGAAGGCTATAGAGACTAAGGGTAGAAAGGAAGAAAGCAGGATGGAGAAGAAGGAAAGTAGTTGTAAAAGTGTAAACTCACAGTACTTTTATTCGGCAAGACTATACGTTTGGGATAATTGCCCTCATGTGGCATTGCTCTGCAAGTATACAGAAAAGAAAAAAGAAAAAGAAAAAGAAAAGAAAAAAATCCTAGTGGCCCCGAGAGTGATACTACATATACATGTTGTCTTGATTAATTGAGAAATACAGCAAGAAGGACAATACAAACAAACAGAAAATATAAAAGCAGTAGCATACAACTTTTATCTTCTTGGAGATTCATTCCAGGACTAGTATTTTTGTTGCAAAAAAAAAGTACTAAAAACAAGACAAAAACATCCGGCAATTGAAGACATTAAAAAAACGCAGCATTTTGATTTCAATATATCCTTTATTCAATTTATGGAACTGTTTCTTCTCATATTAATCTTATCAGAAAAAATCCCAGTGGATCTGTTCAAAATTTCCTTCAGTTTTGATCACACTGGAGTTAACCATATTGGCAGATTTGGCATCATTACTTTTACAGAATACTGTACCACTACTCCTAGGTCTAATAACAGGATGAAACCCTAAGGAAAACACAGATCATCCCAGAAGAAATGACAGATCTGAAAGTCAGAGTGAATAATTTCTGAATCTTAAATTCACAGAGAGAATAGTGAGGAAAGAAACAAGAAAGAGGCTGAGAGAAAAAGGAGCAGCTGGCCTGTCTATCTCAAACTCTGAATTAAAGAGCTTTACCCACATTACTGTCGGGCACTCCTAGGATTCCCCCTGGGTCTCAACTGTTTCACAAAAAAGTCTTTCCATTTATTGTGTTGTGAGGGAAGCCTGTGCCCTGATCAGCTACCAGGCATTTTAGTTTTGACTCCATAGCTCCTTGTTATGGGCAGAGTTGTGTATAATAGAAAACATGAGTCATCCACAGGGTTTCTCTCAGCCTTCATTTTCCTTTCCAGTTATCTGCTCCTGTACAACATCACTGTTGATAGGAGCTCTGTGAATCTATATTTAGTGCTGAAGAAACACCCACTTCTGCCTTCACCCTCAGGACAGCTAAGCTCAGCATTTCTGTTAATAGTTTCCAGGTTTGAACTCTGCAGAAGCAGGCTACCCAAGAATGTAGTTTTCCGCACACACACGCACACACAAAGTTTGAGGAATACTACAAAATCATTTCCAATTAGCACATGCAGACAGGTTGTTAACATGAGACCACTGTCCTCCCATGGCATGGTTCACACAGAAAAAAGCATCTAAATGGCTCTGCCCCCTTGTGTGTGTGTGCGTGTGCGTATGTGTGTGTGTGTGTGTGTGTGTGTGTGTTCATATACAGATGGAAACACTTTGTTTCTCCTTGACAGGGTTGTAGTTGAAACTGAGGATATTCTGAAAATCTGGAATAGCATGTGTTACAAGAATGGGAAGTTTAACACAATTACACATCACCCTATTTAAGTGATAAAAAGCCTATGTGATAGCCTAATATAGGATTTCCAATAGTGTGCCGGACCTGGTGGCCCTTTGTGCTTCCATTCTCTAATAGTGTGTCACTGTCCCTACAGATGGCAGGGCAACAGAAACCAACCAGGCATTCAATAAACTTCTTTTGCTAAATTGAAGTATTAGTGGTTTCTTTAACTATTTGGTTCGGGTGTTATATTTTTATAATATGTTTACTATTAGGTAACTCTAAATTTCTGAAGATATACACCTTAACATTCATTCTTAAACATGAATCCTGTTGTAGAGAGGGAGGAGTGATGAGCAAAGGGGTCAAGACCACGCTGGGGAAACCCACAGAAACAGCTGACCTGAGCAAGTGGGAACTCTCAAACTCTGGACTGACAACTGGAGAACCTGCAAAAGACCAAACTAGGCCCCCTAAATGTGGATGTCAGTTTGGGGGTAGATGGGGGAGCTTGGGCAGTCTATGGGGCCACTGGGAGTGGAACCTGTATTTATCCCTAGTGAATGAAAAGGCTTTTGGAGATCATTCCCTATGGAGGGTAACTCTCTCAACCTAAATACAGGAGGGAAGGTCTCTGTCCTGCCCCAAATGATATGACAGACTTTGATGATTCCCCATGGGAGGCCTCACCTTCTCTGAGGAATGGGTGGCAGTGGGGTGGGTAGATGGTGGGGGGCGGGGAATGGGAAGGTGGAAGGAACTGGGATTAGTATATAAAATAAAATTGTTTTAATTTAAATAAAAAATTAATAAAAATGAAATAAAAAAAAGTCAGAGAAAAAGAATTCACCACACAACCAAGACACTGGCCAATTGCTGCTGGTCCCTGGAGGAAGCACAGGACAGGAATCAGGCTCCATGCTAATTTTACAACAAGCCTTGGGAAGACTCAGGGAACAAAAACATCTAAAGAGATGAGCAGAGATACTCTATGTACCTGCCATGATGAAGATCTATGTAGATTTAGCTATGAAACTGAGCTAGGTTTAGGAAGAGGGAAATCAGATAGCTAAGCAAGTAATTCTTGGCCCAGTAAAGTTGCAAAGCTGTGTTGAAACAGAAGAAATTGGGTTTCAAACAGTTATTTTCCTGTGGCTGGAGACAGTGTAGTGAGCACCCTGAGGTCAACAGAGCTTTCCAGAGAGGCATGTCATTTAAACAAAAGTCTCCTATAACTTAAAATCTGTATACCTTCATGTTTTATTTTCATTATAATGCTCTTTGCAAAGTCGTTGAAAGTGGCTAAGCCATAAACAGTGTTATGCAGTGAAAGCCTAGACACAAGAAATTGCAAGTTTGTCCTTTTTGCCTTAGAAAGTCAGAAATACATGCAATTTCTGTAATGATCTAATTTCCTGAGAGGAGTCCAACTGCAAACAAAGGAGGTTCCCTCTAGAAGCCACAGATACATAGCTTGAAAACTATTGATTTGAAGTAAACACTTAGGATCACATTAGGCATTGTTCTCCTGAAAATATCAAGTTAATTATTGATAAACACCCTGATGTCTCTATCAGACTCAATATCCAAAGGCCTGAGTTCTGTTTCCTGTTGACCTTCTACATCAATAGCTATTCAAAATTTCAGGTGCCTTCCGTTTTAGGTTTTATTTATTTTAGTTTACATCTTGCCTCCATAATAGCACACAAGGTCATTCCTCCGGCAAAGTTCCTCAAAGGTTGCCCAGTGCACATGGCACAGGTCCTCCAACAGCCAAATATAGCACAGAACTATGTTTGTTTGGATTTAAGCAATGTTGGAAATGCATGAACATTTTAAGATATGGATACATTTCCTGGTTCACCACTGTTTGGACTAGTTTACATTGTTTTCCCCACCTGCTTAGAATTAATACTTTCATTTTAGTGTTTGAATTGGCAAGACGTAGTCCAGAGACAGGCCTCAGCCTCCCCTGGTGAAGGAAGAGTCTTTATGTGTCTCTTCATTCCATGTGACTGATGTAATTACCCTTAAGTTTTGAACAGTCACCATTCATTTACTGCTTGCTTAGCAGGTCTATATTCTACATACTGTTCTGAGCACACCTGACATGAATGTCTTCAGAATGCTTGTCTTCATGTTAGAGAAAGGAAAGAAGCTTAGCGGTAGAAAATAATGTATTTCTAACAGTGATGAGCCTGAAGCAACAATGCTAAGAGAGAGGAAGTAGACAGAGTGTGTCAGGGCATGGTAGTGTCAATAGGTGGTCTCTTCTCTGATGTAGTATATCATGCCAGTTCCAGGATAAAGTGACCACATGAACACCAATGGTTTTCTTTCCCAGGGAACACAGGCCCTCTCTGAACGCAAGCTTCATTTTTGAAAAACCTACTACCTCTAATACCTGTCTGACATAAGAAAAGTGCTTGTAACTTTCCAGTTAATTATGTCAGTGGGTGTTGCTTGTGAGGATGACCTATTTATTTATTTATTTATTTATTTATTTATTTATCTTCAGGTTAAAAAATCAATCATTTTCCTTCACTATTATAACTTTATGTGGCTTTTATCATTGGACTAAAATAGAAGTTCTTTACTCCGCGGATATTCATGACTGAAGTGAGCAAAAAAAAACCATACAACCTACTACTTATAAACAACTCGATCACCAAAACTCCCAACTTCCTTTTAGAGAAAAGCACTCCTGACAATTAACATATCAAATGGCACACTGCTTTAAAGTAAAAGAACCATCCAGAACCATTTGCCACCTAAAAAGATAAATCAACTTTAAGCTGTTGAGGAAGCTTCCTTGTCACTGGCTGGCTCTCATGGTACCAAACAATGTTACAAAGGCTGCTGGAAAGAAAAGGTGCCAATGCTGCCACGTAGGACTCTACCAGTACCAAGTAGTATTACCAGGAAAGTGTGTCGGTACCGTAGTGCTAGGACTGTGGTGAGGTAACTAACTATTCTGATTGAATCTGAGGTCTTCTTCACAGCAGAAAATTTCATATCTGGTACTGGTACTGTAATCCTACTCCAAAGCCCATGACTGGGGAAGTCATAAGCATCAGGTAGAACCTCCTACTGTTATTTTGCAAAATGGTCATGCTGTCAAATTACATTCTAAACATTTATATGTATACCCACAGACCTAGTCCACTCTCACCTTGAACAAAGAAGCCCCCCCCCTCTCTCCTCTTAGCAGTAGTCAGAAATCAATAGAGAGGCATTACAGGCCAAAGTGCTTAGAATAAGGAAATGAGTGCTTATCCCCAAATGGGACATCTTAATGAACTAACCACCACCCTAAGTAATAGGGGACATTCTAGAAGAGGAGTCAGAAAGACTATAAGAGCGATATGATGAGAAGGTGAGAAGTAATGAAGTGAAATGTAAACTTCTGGATCTGCCATGGTTATCACACACATGAACTCAAAGTGGTTATAAAAATGTGCACAAGACTTTACAAGATGAATCTAGAAAATCTGCCTCACATGGGGAAGGTCCTTTTGAATCCCCATCCCTTTCTGAAGAGCAATTATTGGTAGTGACAACTGCTGAGGAAGAAAAAAAAATTTTGAGTAGTCTATGTGAGACTTCCCATGCTCCAGTTGAGGGCAGATCCACTGCACACATATGAGCAGCACTAACTGGTCTTAGGTTTCGTAGGTTATCAAAAATAAACAAAAGCATACAAAGTTGGAAGGGAACTGGAAAAAGCAATTGATAGGAGAAATGGAGGGGTTGATGCTGTGAGATAATTCTTTATGCTGTGGAAAATGTTTTATTCCCATTGGTTAATAAAGAAGCTGAGTTGGCCTATAGCAAGACAGATTAAAGCCAGTCAGAAAAGCCAAACTGAAAACACAAGGAGATAGAAGGACAGAGTCTGGGACAGATGCCAGCATGCTACCCAGGCACCAAGCTTTACAAGAGAACAGGCAATATCACAAGACGCGTGGAAAACATAGATAAATAGAAATGGATTAATTTAAGTTATAAAGGCTAGTTAGTAATAAGTCTGAGCAATAGCCAAGTAGTTTGTAGTTAATATCAAGTATCTGTGTGTTTATTTTGGGGCTGGGTGGCAGAGAAACTAAAGCATCACTTCCTTTTACAGGTTGATATAATTATGCTTCATTTTATGCATGGCTGAGATCCTCAAAAGTTAAAAAAATTACAAAGTTATTCTTTATTCAAATATTTTTAAATAGTACCAATTAGTCATTAGTTCTACCTAAATTTGAAGTTTTCCCTTAATAATTTTTAACAATTTTACATGTTTATAATATTTTTTATTCCCCATACCATTTTATCTTTACGCCTATCAGTTCCACCTCTGTCCTTCAAGTCTGTTTCCCAAATTCATGGCTTTCGGTTTAACCAGGTTAATTCATGTTACCATCTGATTGAGACTATCCATTGAAGTCAGGAAGGGTCATCTGTGGGTATATAACTAAAGTTCACAATTTCTTCTCTCCCCCAAACCTGAAACTCTGAAAATGTTACAAGAGACAGTTCAGAGGATACTAAATTATGGAGACACAGGTAAGATTATTCTCAGCAGAGTTTCCATCACTCAGGTAAGGGTAGCCATAGACTCAAAACCAGAAAAGCAAACAATCATTTGAGTAAAAAGGCAACCTGAAGGATGGAAGGAAATCCTTGGCAGCCATAAATATGACAGGAGGTTAATATCTAAAACAAATAGACAAAAATGTTCAAAATGCAGATAATAAGTGATGGGGTAATCAGACCTAAACACTTATAACACAAATCCTAAGACTCAGGAAACATTCTAGAACAGGAGGTCAAAATATTGAGAGATTCTGAAATCCTAGAATCATTGCTGCATAATGGTTTCTTCTAGACAGGACAGGGATACTGCTCACAAAAACTGTAAACAATATGACTGTACAAGACGTGCAGCGACCTCTCCAGTCAACATACTAACCTCAGATAAGGGTAACTGAACTAAGTGTTTTATATGTATCAATGTGTGTGTTAGTGTATATAACTCTATTGTATTTGACTACATTATATTATACATAACTATATATTATATGTATAATATAGACGACATTATGAATTTCTGAGGGTTGCCTGTGGGTATGCAGAAGGAATGAAGAAGGTGGGAAGAATGCAAGTACCAGGTACTCATATATGAAATCCTCAAATTAAAAAAACTGTGGTAACACGGACTTTGGACTCCCATAGAACAATGTGAGGTGCACTCTCACCCTGAACTCTTGGGGAAGGGTCTAGGCCCTGCCCTATATGAAATGACAGACTATGGACACCCCCATGGAGGGCCTCACCCTCCCTGGGGAAATGAGGGGATAACGGGGGAGGGTTGGGGGGGAGGGCACGGGAGGAGGGGAGGGAAATGGAGAGGGACCTGTGAAGCAACCTTGTTTCTTATCTAAATTTAAACTGGGAAATAAAATTTTAAAAAAAGAATATAAAAAAAAGAGATAGAAAATCACACAAAGAAAAAAAGAAAAAAAAAACTGTGGTAAATAGAAAAAAATTACCCAGTCAAAAATTAAGCTATGGATCTAAACAGAGAATTCTCTACAAATGAAATACAAATAGCTAATAAATAATTTTAAAAGTGTTTGATAGCACTGTCTATCAGGGAAATGCAAATTAAAGCTACTTTTGGATTTCCTCTCACCCCAGTCATAATAACTATCATCAATAAAGCAACTGAAGAAGAGACTGTGGAGGATTTGGGAAGAAAAACCCTTATTTACTCTTTGTAGGAGTGCAGACTAGTAAATCCACTATGAGAAATGCTGTAGAGATTTCTCAAAAACTAAAGCAAGCAAATTAAAGAACTAGAAATATTACTATCATGGGTTTGGAGAGGTGGTTAAGCACTTAAGACAACTTGTCGCTCATTCAGGGGACCTGTATTCTGTTCCTAGTAAACTTATAGTGCCTTAAAAATCACCAGTAAATGCAGTACTCAGTGATCTGGTACCCTCCCATGGCTTTTTTGGACACTAGGCAAGCATGTAGTGCAGTTACTCATAAAAACAAAAGTAAACAAATCTGTAAAAATAGTAAAATAGTTACCATGTGACCTAGCTATATGACTCTTCCTGGACATATACCCACATGAGTCTATGCCCTACACAGAGATTAATTGTACCTACAAAAGGTGGGGGGAGAAAGGAAGGAAAGGAAAAAAGAAGAAATAATTTTTTAAAGAAAAAGGGAACAGAATAAATAGAAAACTTGTAGGACATTATTCCAATAAAGTAAAGAATATAAATGTGTGTGTGTGTGTGTGTGTGTGTGTGTGTGTGTGTGTGTGTGTGTGTGTGTGTGTGTGTGTGTGTGTGTGTTTACTGGCCATTGTTTTAGAATTTGAATCATGTAACTCCTTACTTTCATTAACTGCTTCTTTTGGTAACTAAGAAAATTAAATCCTGGGGCTGGAGAGATGGCTCAGAGGTTAAGAGCACTGACTGTTCTTCCAGAGGTCCTGAGTTAAATTCCCAGCAACCACATGGTGGCTCACAACCATCTACAAGTCAATTTGGTGTCCTCTTCTGGTGGAACACTGTATGTGTAATAAATAAATAAATCTTTAAAAAAAAAAGAAAATTAAATCCTTAAGGGGTTTTATTGACTCCAAGGACAAAAAGCCATTCATTTGTAAATGTCAAATTTGAACCTAAGATCCTGAACTGTTAGATCATCACAAATGATTCATAAGCAACATGTGGTGTTACTGAATTAAATGATGTAAACCAACTATTGTGCCTTTTCCCATGTCTGTGGCTAAAGCCTAATGGTTATGAAGAGTTGGGAATTTTATTTGTGTTCTCCCCATCCCTATGAATCTTGGGTGAAGTAGAGTGTGAACATATTCTAATGGGAAAGTTGGTCTTTTCTCATTGATAGCATGGGTGTTCCCTTATGTGCTAAATATTCTAACTCTCTAAGTTACATGTTTATGAAGCAGTAGATAAATGTAGGACCTTTACAAATCTTTCCAAAATGTAGTAGTAAGCCTGAATCAGAAGTCCAGTTCAAAATATAATTCATGTTTAGATGATGTCTGATACAGAATATTGCTGAAGTTGGCAATATGGTAACAAGAACCAAACATCTTCCAGTTGGCTGAACCCATTCAGAGTTGTTGGACTGTGACCCCATTCCAATGCCAGGTCTCATGAATGCTTATTATACAACTTTACTACTAAAGAACATTCAATGATTATGTCATTACTCATTTGATCCTTAAATGTTCTATGAATTACATCTTTGAATGCATAGTTAGTTGTGAAAAAAAGCAATGTATAAAAATTTCAGTACTTAAAATCCATGTGATTTTTATAATACCATAAGAAGAAGCTTATGCATTTAGAATGTTTTCTCCTTAGATAAATGCTGATCATTAAAGACTGCTAGACCATAGTTCCCTGTGTCAATAACATAGGTCATTAGAATTATGGTCAACATAATAGCATCCTATTATTCGTCGCAAATACCCAAATACCATAAATGACTCAAATCATTGCCTAGATTTTCTCCATTGTAAATTAATAGGATGCATCACTTGTGGATCAGGATGTGAGTTTAGTTCGGTGGATAAGTATTATATCCCTACTAAGATATGCATTATAATTATAATATGCATTATACTCTTTAAACTACAAGTAGTCAATCAACCTACAAGTACTAAACCATGAACTCAAGGATCTTAGATTCCTTTTAAGTTTTAGTCAAATGTCAGAGGCCAGATAATATTCCACTCATTTATTTTATTTTGTATCACATCCTCCATCTAGGATTAACCAAACAACAAAGGCTCTATATATTCTTTAGGTATCTGTCATGGACACATGTGATCCTAATCATTGAGCAAAACTGCAACAGACTGTACTTTGAGAAGCACATTTGGTATAAAGGGTATAAAAAGACTACCCTGTATCTAGTAAGCTCTCAATAAATTATAACACTCAAACCAATTAGATCATTCCAACTTGAGGTCAAAGGAAGTCATGGCCTACAGCAGAACTCTTCTACTGGTATCAGAAACATCCACACTGTGCCCTCCCTGGCACATAGTTCTCCAGGTTCCATGCTCATAACCAAGAAGGTTCTGTGCTGCTGCTGAAGAACACGGAAAAGGACAGTGTAGTAGCACAGGAGACAGAAAGTACCTGGTACTCAAACAGAAGACATTCGAAATTACAAAGTTTTCATTTAAAATTGGTCTTTGCATAGATTTCTCAAATATGATTAATTCTAGAAATAAAAATTTCAGGGAAAAAACCAACAAATTCTTTCTCATATGCAAAAAAGAAAAAATAGGATTTACAGAGGTATCAGGTTAAATACCCAAATTGTAATTTTAAGTATATATTAAAATCAAAGAAGTCAAAATCTAAGAAAATTTATAAGTTAGTCAGTTAAGTTGAAAATAAAATATATTAATGATAAAATATACAATAAAGTTGTATCAAGTAACTTTGTTTTAAAGAAATTTGAGATTTGGCGAAAGGGATTACAACTCCTTCGAAGTAATTTTTATTGAAATTTACTGAATGTACTAGATGATGAAAAGAGTTCTACTTGACTACCAACATAATATAAATAAAATCAACATGACATGAAAATAATTATTTTCTTTTTTCTACTTAAAGTAGAAACAATCTTATTTTATATATCAATCCCAGTTCCCTCTCCCTCCCATCCTCTATGCCCTCACCAACACCCATCCCATCCCTCTTCTGCAGGGTGATGCCTTCAATGGGGAAATCTGATATCAAAGTCTGTCACATCATTTGTGGCTGGGTCTAGGTCCTCCCCTGTGTATAGAGGCTTAGAGGGTATCCTTCTATGGGGAATGGGCTCTCACAGTATCCCTCTATGGTAAATGAGCTGTCAATGTCCATTCTCTATACCTGATACCATAATAGGCACAGAACTCTTAATGGGTCCAAAATGCTCTTATTTTGTAACAATATTTTGACTTTTGACTGAAGTTGGTCACAAGAAGATACCACTTAAATGCATCAATGCTGGCACCAGGTGCTTGAATATATATGGATTTAAAAAGATCAGGCAAAATACAAGATATTTAAACTATGAACACATTATGGTAATAAGATAAAATAGTGAACTTTGAGGGCATCTAAAGTACAAGTGCATTTAAATTGATGAAGCAGAAACCCAAGTCATTGTTTCATTCACATACAAGATTGAACAGTTTACTGATGGAATGAAAGTCAGGCTTAACTCTTATTTGCCACTCAACGGGGTTACCTCCAATTAGGATGCTAGGCTTTTAAATAAAAATGATATACTTAGCAGTCAACACTTCATGTAAACAGAACATTCCTAACAAGAATGATTCAAAAAATTAATTGCAATCATTTAAAATAAGAAACAATAAACAGGAAAGCAGAAAAAATGCAGTCCACATCAGTATTTAGGATTTTAACTAATATTGTAACTTTCAAAAGATTAGCAGTTTGTCATTCAATTCTGACATTCTCTGCACGAAGCCTAATTCATTTGGAAACAACAAGGAACAGTGAATGACAAATTCCCACTGGTGACCAGGAAAGCAAGATTGCATTTTTGTGAGTATGTGTTTTCTACCCAGTAAGCATCACATCGATGTGGGTGATTTTGATGTGGGTAGATTGAATTAAAGTCTATGGAGGTTCGCATGTTGAAAGGAAAATAGATTATCATATTTTAGTTGTTGTATACAGTTGGCAGTCATGGAGTTTATAGACATAACAAAGATGGCAATGTGTAAGTGTGAAAACAAAAATCTCCATGTTAGATAGCTTGTAGCAACCTGCTGCAATTGATTCTGCTTCCAGCCTCTCTCTCTGACCTCACTGTTACCCTCAAATCCCATTCAGCTTCCATGCCGAGTTTTTTATTCTGCTGCTGCTTTCTCTGTACATAGTTTCTTTCCAAACCAACATCCATGTTCCACTCATCAACCACTGCTTTAGAAAGCTCCAGGCTGGAAGGCCAGGCATGAAGCGCTGGCAGGTGGTGTAGCTGTTAGGCAGCCTTGTGTATCACAGGAGATCTGATGTTATCAAATTCCTTTTCCCCCAAAGACTAAAGAGAGAAAGCCTTTGTGAGCTTGCAGGAGGGGGATGAAAACAGTTTGTCTCCAGAGCAGGCAGCCTTTGTCATAATACAAATGGAATCACCTCGGAAATTTAGAGAATTAATATCATAATGAAGACGGGAGTACCCATTAGGGTGGTCTAATGTTGCTCTAGAGAAACGTGATGGATGCCTAGTGGCTGAAAGCCCTTATTTGCAGAGAGTCACCTCTGCAGTTGCCATTATTAGGAAGATGTCTGAAGCAAAGGATCAGACACAGCCATTGCAAGATGAGATAGTGTTTGACTGGTTTCCAGGGAACCGAAGGATACAAGCTTAGTTGTACCTGTCAGGATGGCTCCCAGCATTTTCCCCCTTAATGTCTTTTTTAGCTGTAGGAAGTTTCTCTTTAAAGATTCAGTGCTTTCCTAATGGCATGCGATGAGTAATGGAGAGCATATAAAATGTTATATAAATTACAAATGGATACAGTCCATTTTAAGACAACGTGTGCTAGCCCTAAAGAATGAGTTTATTTAGCTTTAGCTTTCTCTTGAAAATAAATTTAGTCAAACATTGTGAAATGCATACACCACTGGCATCCTTGCGCTCATCTGGCCTTCTATGTAAAACATCCCAAGCTTTCAGAGAAAATAGATTCACACACCCAAAACTGAAACTGCATTTGAACCTTTTCCATGAACTAAAACCTAGAACACGATAGTTATAGGAAGTATTTAAAATATAATTGATCCATTTTTCCTGATACTGTTTCTTGATCTCTCTGTGTGTATATGTGTGTGTGTCCTAGTGACACTGAATTATTTAAAATGAGACGTTTCTAATAATTGAAATGGGAGCTTTACAAAACCTACAGCATTCCAGATTACTTAAAAAGCTACAATTACTTTCCTGAGAAAAATATGCAGGATGTACAGGAAAGGTTATTGCCTGGAAACTAAGGGAATACCCACTTCCGCTCCACTTTATTTTCTCAGATTTTGATTTATAGTTTGTGTTTCTCAATCTTTTTGTTGTTGTTGTTTTGTGTTTTTCGAGACAGGATTTCTCTATATTGTTTTGGAGGCTGTCCTGGAACTCACTCTCTAGACCAAGCTGGCCTCGAACTCACAGAGATCTGCCTGCCTCTGCCTCCCATGTGCCAGGATTAAAGGCATGCACCACCAAAGCCCAGCCACATTTCTCAATCTTATATTGGCCATTGACTCAATAATATCCTTTTTCTACATCATTCTTCTTTAGTATCTGTCCCTTCTCAAGGCATATTTATAGACTAGTTCATTGTTTTGTAAAAAATCAAACATATTTTCTTTCTGAGAAACATTAAAGATATGATCAATCACATTTTAAAAACTTGGTTAATAGTCAATGGTAATAAGTCCCAAAATTTTCCAATGTTTTTCCAACAGTAAACAATAAAATAGCAAAATGTTGCTAATCAGTCAGAAAACAAACTGGGTCCATGACAGGAACTGGTACTGGTTAGTTATTTCTGTCCAGCTGTTTTTGATTTTCCATTGTCTTCTCCATGCAAAGTGCTTTAAGAATGTAATTGTTCAATCAAATCTGTGCCACTTCAAATGATATCCTAGAAGCAGAGTTCATCAAAATGTTCTGCTAATTGTCATCTGGGTATTTCTTGTCACATTTACAAAGTAATTTCATTCATAAAACAACATCATCATCATCATCAGTATCTGTATATATGTGAGTAGGCCAGAGATTGATATTGACATGTTCTTCATCTTTCTTTCCATGCTTAATTTTTGAGACAGGTTCTTTCAGTCAATGCTGAATTCACTGTTCAGGAAGGCTAGGTGACCAGGACTTAGTCCTGATGTTCTGGGTCAGACATTTGTGACACTTGGCTTTTATGTGGGTGCTGGTGATTCAAACGTGGGTCTGCATGTTACACAGCAAACATCCACTAAAAGTCTCCCCATCCCAGCCCTTACAAATCTTCAAACCTTTGCAAGGTAGCAAATTTTACTTGTTCTCCATGCACAGACTTGCTAGCCATCTGAATGTATGCATTTTTTTACATTTTATTATGTTTAAAATTTTCCTCTCTTCATATGTTTTATTACAAATATATGAAGTTACTTTCCTCAGCTATATTATAATCTCCCTATGAGGAATTGGTATATGCCTTCATAATCCCTACCCAGTGTCAGATAGTAGAAGGGAACACATTAGTATACACTCTATAAATGGAATCAAATGAATGTAAGAAGTGGGTGATATAAACTCTCTATCCCTCATTATAGATAAGCAAATCCTATGCGAGAAAAGGAGTGTGTGTGTGTATGTGTGTGTGTGTGTGTGTGTGTGGTTCCTCTTTGTTGTTTTTAATTTCCTTACAAACTGGCATGTATCCTCATTTTAAAATAAAGAAATCCATCCTTCCTAAAGCAAATCACAGCCCTAATGAAAGTAATATACCCCACTAGCATTCAGGCCCTACTAACGACAAACACAAGCTTGGACAAAGAAGGATCTAATGAAAACAATCACATTAAACATAGCTCTTCCATGCTCAGCGCTCAATAAGTGAGCAGCAGGCTCTCTCTGTCTGGCTTACAGAAAACAGGAGGTAACAGTTTGCAAGGAGCAGCGTTTTAATGTGATTGGACTATAACAGACAATCTATTTACAGCATGCTCTGGGGAGCTTATAAACAAATGTTGAGTAATTTCAGCCAGCAGTAATTACCCTTGCAGCTGACAAGGATAGCATGAGACTTTCTCCTTCACCTTCAGCCCAGTCCAGAAGGCAGTGTACACAATGCCACTTCTAATTATTTCTGCATTTCTATGGCTAAAGACCAAAGTGTGTTATTAGAGAGCATTTTAGAAGCTTTTTAAAAGCTTATTTATTAGGACAATTAAAAGTCATCACTATGACAGCAAATAAAAGGTTCCATTCTCAGGAATGCAGTATCAAGTGAGTTGCTGCCCACTTACCTTGAAGGCACCATGGACTTGTTTTGTGTGATCTATTGTTAAGAGCCGAAGCAGGAGCTTGGTAATAAAAAAATAATAATATCTGGAATTCATTTGGTTTAAATCTGAGATGTGTCTTTTGCTCTTTGTAATTTTCCATCAATTTAAAGCATTTAAGTGAATTTTCCTCCAAAGGGCACAGAATTTTGAAGAGTATGTTTGTGTGTGTGTGAGTACTTATGTGCACGCATGTGTATGAATGTGTGTTTTTGTGAGCATATGTGTGTATGTGAGCGTGCTCACACACGTGCAGGTGCACCTTACCTGATGACAGATATTGATAAGATAAAATATAGGCAGGTATGTTATCTCTTGTTTTCTATATCTCACAAGAAACCTTGAGTTTCTCCAGCTGAGTAACAGCATTTATCGGGAGGGGTCACTCCTATTACATCAGTTTGACATAAGGAAGATGTTAAGAATTCAAAGATCTAAAAATAAACCTTCACCAGATAAGCTTCTAATGGAGTGCTGAAGGAGTGAGACAATTATGTAGAGCAATCACCCTGAGCATTTGTAATTAACAATCAAATTACTTCGCAGAAGTGTCCAACAAGAGAACTTTTGTTGAACATTTCTATACGTGCCAAACTACCCCAGAGTAATTGAGGAAATCAGTGAACTGTGGTGTGTGTCGTGTTTCTGAAACACCATGGCCAGTTGGACATTCAGTGAGCTTCTGCCTGCCTGAGTAAGCTCAGATCAGATCCCTACTGTAGGAATTGACAGCAGATATCTAATCGCACAAAGTACATTATTTACATTTTTGATACATTGCATTACATTACATTCTGCCCTGTCTCATCACATCACCGGGAGACAGAATGTTGGGCAACCTCAGGTGACATGATGACAGGTCTCTCCTGGGAATGCATGTGAATATAACACAAATCTTTAAAATCAGAAGGCAGATACAAGAAAATGCTTTGGATTTGGGGCCTAAAAAGATCCTAGAAGCCCTCCAGTGGTAACATTTACCACTTCATTAAAGCCACACTACTTTGGTGATAAAAGTCAAAGAACTCTGCACAAAGAAGACTAAGTTTGTGGACTATTTACTTTAGATGCAGCTTGTAAGCAATTTTAAATGTGTTACTATGGTTTAAACAGACCACAAAATGTACATTGTGGTAAAACACAAAACAAAAATATACTTAAAATCAAAAATCAAATTAGACTTCTTGAAAGAAATCTGTCTCTCTGTCTCTGTCTGTCTCTTTCCTACACACACACACACACACACACACACAGAGAGAGAGAGAGAGAGAGACAGAGAGAGAGAGAGAGAGAGAGACAGAGACAGAGACAGAGACAGAGAGAGAGAGAGGAGGGAGGGAAGATGGGAGGGAGGGAGGGAGGGAGGGAGAGAGAGAGAGAGAGAGAGAGAGAGAGAGAGAGAGAGAGAGAGAGAGAGAGAGAGAGAGAGAGAGAGAGAGAGAGAGAGAGAATCACATAGTTTTGGAATTTGGAATCCACCATTAGAGTTACAGCCTTGCCACCATCGGGTGCCCTCATTGCTGAAATTTAGTTGGCAGGACAATAATTTGTCCTTGCTCTAGAGACTGGCAGGTGTCACTTTGGTCAGTGTGGGATGTGAGTGACAGACATTTTATCATGGAAAAAAAATGAGAATGCAGAAACTCAAGAGTCCCTCTGGGACTTCCCTGGTCATTGGTGAGCAGCACTGGGGCAGGACAGGCTGCTATGCTGTGAGGCAGGACCTCTTGTTGTGACTGCTCCAGGCAGCTGCCAATTCTGGGCGTTTTAAATAATATTTCTATTAACAAGGGTGTGCTTCTGCTTTGATGGAAGTATGCAGAAAGTTGCTCTCTAGACTGTCTGCTGGGCACCAAACTGCTCTAATTGCTTCCCTGTGCTTTATTGAGAAATCTGGTAAATGCTGACTTTGGTGGTAAATTGCTCACAGATTTATCAGTTTTGAGCCTACAGATGTTTGTGCACATTGATATAAGCTACAAGTTTATTTTCCCCTAACTTATATTGCTGGGGTGTTATTTCTTATTCAAGAAAAACTTATTTCAGAATATATCTGCAGAGATAATAGAGAATAGTAGGAAAAAGAATGCAAATAGTAACAAAATGAAGACCATTTCTATTTTGCATTTGTAAATAATTAGGAACTTATGTTTTCTTGTCTCTCATCTAATTTTAATATGGCTTAAAGATAAATAAAACTCAGAAATATAACATAAAAAGAAAAATATCTAGGAAGTCACAAATATATTTAAACTACATAGGTTTTATATTTGCCTTCCTTTGTGATATTTTAGAAAGAGAAAATTAAATATATATATATATATATACATACATATATATACTCTCCAGGCACACTAAAAGGTTGCACAAAATTGTTAAGAGCAGAAAAATCTTTGACTATCTCATACACCAATACATACTACACCATAATTTGTATATATGTTTAAAATGGAAAGATCAAATATTACTTTTTGTAAATTATTTTTAAAAATCATTATTGCATTTATTTATTTTGCAATGTTTTTGATAATTGTGTGATTGCAAATAACATGATATTTCTTATTTCAAATCTGAATCCATCTTAACTTTTCAATGTTGCAAGGAAAATATTAAAACTGTACTTACCATTACTAAACAAAGATATAACCTTATCCATTAAGCTTGTAGATGTCATGGAAGTTCATTCTAACTCACATGACATGAACAGGCCAAGTTTTATTTTTAAATCAGAGATCTCTAGTGTGACTGTTTAAAAGGGTGATTATATACAATGATATACAAGCAATATAAATATTCAGCTTCAGTTACAAGGATACTCATATGCCTTCATTTTCCAATAATTTCCTCCAGACCACTGCCAAAATATTACCTTGCAACATTAAAATGAAAACCATATGTTGATTAGGGAAAACATGCAAAGTCAAGGCACATTTCAGCCTTCATTGAAACAGTTAGCATGGAAACCTCCTCCACAGATGAAGAAGATATGTGAATTCAGATTGATATTAGAATATGTTGCTTAACATCCTTTGCTAAATGTTGTTTCCATTTTTAAGCAATTACTTGCATTAAATAAACTGAAGCATGCTATTTCAATGCATGCAAGCAGCAGGACTGGAAACTGGCATTTGAGTCTAAATTTGAGATGAGAAATAAGATATTTTTCTCCGACTAGGATAAAAATTTCTCCATTGAATCTGATAACATACTGAAAACACACAGTCACAGTTACTTCTTTTCCCCCTACTTAGTAATGCAAAGATAAATTGTTCTCCTTTGGAAATCAAATATTTTCCTAACTGCTGTGTTTCTTTAATTAAACTGTATTCTTTATAGTGATCAAATATAATTAGCAGTAACAAGTGTTTAATGAAAACAAACTGCTACTCCCAAGCCTTTACTACATGCTTTGTTCAAATCCCACAGATGCTCTGAGGATTGCTGTATCTCTATCACAAGTACAAAGCATGCCTTCTCCACATTTCAAGCAATAAAAACAATTACGAAAACTTCTGTGGTTCTAAAGACCACATTTGATTTTGTCTCTTCAGATTCCACAGACACTTCCAACTTAACTGTTCAGCTATTACATAGATTTGTTCCTCAAATACTGCACTTGGTATCAACCAGTAGAGCATTACCCTGGTATCTTTGATTATTAGGAAGTAACCAAAGTGAGAGGAAAAGTACCCATGCTGGACTCATTGACAACCAGGTGATATAACAGGACTTCTGTAATTAATTGTGAGTGAAAGAGGGCTTGGTTTTGCAGCCTCGTAAAAGTTTTCCCACATGGCTGAACCCTCGGTCAGGAGACGTTAGGCAACATTAACTGCCAGCACATTTTTGCAAGGCTCTGGAGGAACAACTGGTCACTGGGGCTCCAATCCTGAGAACCTGGGGACAAAAGACATCAGCGTCTACCTTTCATCTTAGCTGAGATTTGGAGTGGGTTCAGACCACTGAGGCTTCTTAATTCTCACTAATTCATTTGCTTTCCTGATTCACTTGGCTTGGGATAACCTGAGAATGATAATGAACCTGCGAAGGGAGCTCTCAGTCCCCTGCCTTTAAATGTGCTTGGCAGGGATCGCGGGCGTTCTGTGAATCTTGCAGAAGGAAAAGAATCTTATTAGCACTGATTGCTAGTCACGAGTGTTCTTCAGACTGCTCTTGTTTTAACTCTTGCTTGCTTTCCACACAGAGGAGCAGTGAGTAAAAAAAGGGGAGGTGCCAGGGAGGTGCCTGTCCCTGGATGTGTGGGTAATAGTTCAGTATGTGATTTAAACTGAATTCAAACACCCAGTTCACACTGGGTGTCTTAAAAATAGCCTGAGTATTCCTCCGTGATTTCTGCAACTGATGAGAATGCCTGTTTATTTAGCATAGATAAACGCACAGTGCCAGACTAGGTTTTGGGGGGGAGTGCACTTCAAGAACAGTTTGTTTGTTTTTGGACTTTTTAGGTCATTTTCAGACTTAACTCATCCAACAGTAGTCAAATCAATCAACATTTTCTGTGGTTTAGGATTCTGTTGAACTGGCACTGTTGCTTTTACAGTTAGTTATGTTGTGGACCTCTAAGTTCTACCTAGTTAAGAATTTTTTGCTTGAAATAAAAGAAAGTTCATAGATGAACTAGAACAACTTAAGTGTGCTAGTGTAACCAGAAGTGATCATTCTTTGGATTTTGTGGTATGAAACTGCCAACAGAATTAGCCCTTTGTTCAAATGTGACTGGGCTCTTGCATATCCAGCCGCCTAGATAGTCCCATACACTAACTGAACAGCGGGGTGGGGAGGGGGGTGTAGGAATAAAAAGGGCCCTTGTTTGCAGAGCAAAGGCCTAGCATGTTCTAGTATGTTGCAAAAGAGATATGATCTCTTCTGCCTTGTGTTTGTCACCAATCTGCCCATACTCCTAGCAACATTGAGAATGTCCTCTGAAATCAGAGAGGCAAGAGCAAATCATGACATCCACACGGGAGTTCACAAATCTGCAGCTTAGGTAGTAGGCCTATATTCACAAATCATAAGCTGCTCCCAGATTTCAAGCAAGTGGACTACCAAAATATTAGAGTGGAGACCAACCTTCAGGCTCTAAACTCCAGCAATTTAAAAGATGGCAAAATAAAGGCCCATGCAGTTGAGATGTGACAGAACAAAGATATTCATATCCTAAGTTTAGTGCTTTCTTAGGCAATGTATACAGAATGCTCCAATTTTGATTTCTTGCCAACAGAAGAAATTCTTCACTTTCTAAGTAACTTGACATCAGAGAATCACATTTTCAATTAATCCTTAATCTAGAAGCCTGTTTCCACTTGCTTCTCCCAACCTTGGGGCCAACCATGTAGCTGAGCATACAAGGTGAATCTTTTCAAGAATTATAATTCTTTCACTATTCATCTTAACTATATGAAATCACAATTTAGGTGCAACTCTGTGACATTTCTGGTTAGGAAACAGTGAAACTTTGCTTATGCAAAGGATATAAGTGAAAGAGATTTTTAAAACACTACATTATAGCAAATCAGAGTGTGTATATGGCAGCTGGCAAAGCTGAACTTACATCCCCAGCCTTCATGTTTCCCATGTCCTAAATCAAGTCTTGTGTGTCTTTTATGATTTGTGTGGCTTATTTAGCCTTACCTGAGTATTGGGTTCAAGAGACTCTCAATAAATGTTAGCTGTCACTTATGTTATTATCATCAGTCATGTTGTTAGTCTTATGCTAAATATAATACAGGAAAGGATGGATGCATGTGCCATTGTAATGCTGAAGTAGCTATGGATTACTAATTGGCGATTGTCACAGAGAAGGAAGACGAGAGTAGAGGCACATGGTTACTGGAGCCTTTTCCATTTGAGAAACCGTGAGACCCTGACCTTGTGCCCTCAAATGGGACTTCCGGAGGCAGGTTTTCGTGAAGTAGCTTTCAATTATTTGCTTATTTCTCTCTGTGTGTATGTGTGTGAGTGGGTGCACATGTGCATTGTCACATGTGCAGAGGTCACAGGACAACTTGGAGGGAGCCAGTTCTCTCATTCCACTATGTGAGTCCTAGGATAGACCTCAGATATCCATATTTGGGGGCAAATACCTCTACCTGATGAAAGGTCATGTCAGTTATTACATACATGTGTTAATTGTGGATTTCAACCAGGCAATCTTAATGACTAAAACACTATTAACATGGTTATCAACCTGTATGGAAACCTATGAAACCAGTTTGAGTTGAGAAGGCCATGAATTAATCCAAACTGGGACTTGGGGCCTCTATTGGACCCAAAGAAAGTCTTTTGCAGAAGTTCAACCCAGACAACTCACCAAGCAATAAAAAAAAAGAGGGAAACATAGATGGAACTAGAGTAGACGTGGGTCAGATATCAGCAGGCAGCTACAGATAGTCTCCCAGAAAGTGTGTCCATGACCCTTTCTGAGGCAGCTGGCAGGACTTCCCAGCTGAACCCAGGCAGCTGCAGTGGCCTTTGTGACGGTCCCAATTACTCTATCTTTTAAAATGCACAATTGTAGTAACAGTGGGACTATCCATCCAGTAAAATTAGTCAGACAGGAGAAATTATGATCAAACCTGAGCAACTGAACAGACAGCTTAGAATGCTATTCAGCGCAAGTTCAGGAATGTCACTGACTGAGGTCGCTGTATTCTCATTTGAATCTTCTGTATTTTATACAATGGGCATTAATATCCCTATTTTGCAATGAAACTGTGGTTAAAAATTGAAAAGTATATTCCACACATGGCTGATAACTGGAAGAAACAAATGGCATTAGAACAGATATCAAAACTCATTCTATACTTTCTTAATGCTCAAAACTAAAGCTGTAAGGATACACAAACTCTCCGAAGGTCTTCAAACATATATAGAATGGATTCAAGAAAAAAAGTGTTCAATGCTTCCATGATGTCATAAATTACAAGCAATAGCACCCTGTTTGACTTGATGATAAGAAAGATAGTAGTAACCTTGGGTAACATGATGAGGACCCAAACTGCAGGATGTAGGAGGTTGACAGGAGACAGTGGCTACAATTGAGAACTTTTTTAAGAAGGAAGCTGCCAATAAGAGGACTATGGTGCTTGCCATCTGCTAGGTCTGTTGCTGTTGTCTGGGGAGATGAAAGTATTTGTGGACAGTAAGGATAGAGACTCTAGAAATCAATATACATAGAGAAGAAACAGTAATTTAAAGATAGCTAAACGTATATAGTTTGTGGGGGTTTTGTTGTTATTGTTGTTGGTGGTGGTTTTATGTTGCTTTGAATTTTTAATTTCTGTTTTGTTTTGTTGTTTTGTTTGAGGTGGTGACAATTATACAAGTATAGAAGTACGCAGAAGTCATCAGAATGAACAAGAAATAGCACTTCTGCTTAATAATATGATTGGTAATCATGTCAACACAGTTGGATTTGGAAGCACCTAGAATTCAGTAAATTGCATAAGTAAGTGTGTCTGAGAGGGAACTTGCAGACAGGGTTAAACTAAAAGGAGATGACTAATGGAATGTGGGTGGTACTGTCTCATCCACTACAGGCCTAGAGGAATTAAAAGGGGGATGAGGAGAAAGTCTGCTTCTTGGCCACTCTCATGTGGTAGCCTTTGCTACACATTCCTGCCATTGTGATGATCTGCCTCTCCAGATCCAGACTCAGTCACCCCAAAGGCTATGAATTGAATCTTATAAAGCCGGGAACCAATAAAATTCTTCTCTCCTTTAAGTTGTTTTTCACACAACAAGGAATGGAACACAGAAAGATATTTTTGATCCATAAAGTAGGAGACAAAAGACTTTGTGGTAAGATATAAGTGAAGTAAATTTAGGGGGTCTTAAGTGTATAAGTGTGTGAATGAATGAGTGAATTAATGACACAGGAGAAATTCTGGTGAGAGATATTCATTATGTAGTACCAGAAGGCAGGGCTACAAAACTTATTAGTAGACAAATTTGGATGCTGAACAACACAGTGTGTGCTAAAAGTTGATGAGTCGGTGCTGTTGTAGCTAAGCTTCCTGGGCTCTTCATAGTCTGTCCACCACTCTGTTCCCTGCCCCAGTAAGAGAGTCACTAAAGGATGCAGGCATACTGATTACATAGTCAACACTAATCCTGCCTTGATGAGATGAGCTGTAGTATTTTACAATGAAACCAGGTCAGTTATGAACACTGAAAATGCCTTCTCCTTCCACCATCTGTATCCCAAATAACTGGTGCATCATTCCCATAGAAGGAACATAGCTGACTTTATCTCCTTGCCTAAACTTCTTTGCTAAAACCAAAGCATTCCAGAAAAGTGAAAGTTTTAGAATTTATAGTGCAGGCCGCTAAGGTGTGTGTTTGTGTGTGTGGGGGGGTAGTCTGCCTGCATGCATCCATGCACACCAGAAGAGGGTATAAGATCTCATTATAAATTGTTGTGGGCCACCATATGGTTGCTGGGAATTGAATTCAGAATCTCTGGAAGAGCAGCCAGTGCCCTTAAACTCTGAGTCATTCCTCCAGCACCAGCCCTTAGAGATTTCAGCAGAAATAAACAGTAGTTTTGAGAACTCATTTTAAAGTCATTCAAACATGAATGACTTGAAAAGATACAGTGGAGTAGGTAGAGCATCTGTATCCCCCATCTTCCAAAATCTATAGAAATTAACTTCTGTTAACTGATTGTGGATTATCCAGCAATTTGGTCCACATTCAATGTGCGTACATGAACATTATAAGAAAAAAAAGTAAAACTTTACCTCTGTATTAATTAAGTGCTTCAGAATTCAAGGTCAATTTTAAGGAAAAACAAAACCTCTTTACATAAGCTCACTTATCCAATATATTTCACATTTTATAAGATTTTGCTAGCTGAAAATTTCAAAAAGTCTGTGAAGCCAAAAGTTTTCATAAACATTTCTTCAGAGGCCCATGTTGATTTAGGAAGTGTCCACATGACAGTAAAACAACAAATCAATCCAGTGGAAAAGAGATCAATTGATTCAATAAAAACATCAAACAGGCTGTTTGCCGTGACGAAGATCAAACTACTGTTTGACAGAACTTTTACTTTTTAATCAATGCTATTGATGTCTGTAAACACTCTCTTCATCTTACTAGTCCAAGCTCATCATACAAAGAGGACAGAGTTGGTAACTGGTAAGTCATTTCTGTAAGAAAGCACACCATTGGCAACCTCTTGAGGCCCAAGTTTAACTTCGCTTTTCACCTCTCACTCTAACTAATTTCTTCCTTATTCATGACCTTCTCAAAGAACTTCTCTTACCATGTGGTGGTATTCATCACACACACACTCTACTTGAGTCAGTTGCAAACCTACTGACCAACCTTTTGTGCATTTGCTCTTAAGAAGGCAAGTTTTAGTCTTATTTCTTTATGTGCATCCTGCATGCTTCTTGACGGATGCCTCTGGAGTGGACAACATGCCCATAACTATTTAACTGCTGTCTTTACAGAAACATGTCGTCTTAAGCTCATCATTTCTTCTGATTGGAGAAACTGTAGAGTTCCTTTCTCTAACACACAGCAGCCAGCAGGGTACATGTGTACACATGGATGGTAGGGTTTTTCCTTCATCATCTTTGTTTCCAGCTTTTCCCCTACCTGTAGATTGTAATAGACAAACATGCATTACTTGCCTGCCTTAAAAATATATAATGGGGTCCTGAGCAGTGGATCAGTGTTTATCCCTCGAATACTAAGAGACATCGTGTGTCCATAACACAAAGAGGGTTGCTCTCTTTGCCTGGGCTCTTAGGGAAGTGCCTGGACCCTACCCTGAGTGATATCCCCTATGCGGAAGGAATTGGCAATAGGGTGGGAGGATGGGGTGGATGGTGGGTGGGTGCTGGAGGAGGGGATGGAGAGGGAACTGGGACTGACATGTAAAACAAGCTATTTAAAATTAAAATAAAAATATATATAATGAAAATTGAAAAGAAAGAAAAAGACGGATAAATAAGATACTGAACACTGTCTATGTTCATAAGTAAGATATTCTGTAACTAAGGACTTTCACAATCTACCTACTAGTTCAGGAATTGCCATGACTTCTGAAATTACTTGACACAAAACTCTCTTTTAAGTGAACACGATTGATTGGGCAGACAGTTACCTTTCAGGAACCACTATATGAACTTCACTTTAGCAGATTTCAGAGCAAATCTAAGAGTGAATGATGAAAGCACCAAAATGCAGATTGTGGGCAGTGCTGTGCAAGCACATCCGCTAGACTCCAGGGAGAGAAGGATGCCTGTCTCCTGTCTCTGTGACTCCTTATTTAACAACCTGAGTTAACAGGTATGAGTGCTCCTCAGTTTCAGAAAGCCATCTTCAGAATCTTAAAGGATGAATGGTATTTGGAGATGTTAAAACTATGACATCTATCTTTCTACTACTCAGGGAGACTATCTGGAGACCCGAGACAATAACGGGAAGTTTATCTGTAAATAATTTCTAGTCAAGCACAGTAAAGCTTTTTTTTTTTACTCATAGGCCAGAGTAAACATAAGCATAACTCCACCATGATCTTATCTGTGCTTGTATATTAGACCCAGTTATTGGTTTTCTTAAAGGGAAGGAAAACTGAAAAGGATTAGTTATCTCAGCTGTAAATATCTGTGTTACGGAAACACAGCTGGAGAGGCACACATTTCTCCCTGTGCCACTATCTTTCCCATGGCTGAAACCAGCATGGCTCTACTGAGGTCTAAAAGACAAAGGTGTATTGCCTCGGATTCCTGCCATGCCAACACTCAAGTGTGCCACCTGCACTGAGCTACAGTCACCTGGAACTTCAGGCATTGCTCACAATCCCTAATGTTATCTAAGGGTGTTAAAGCCGTTTTTATCAGGAGAGACACTAAACCTTGCTTTAAAAATTGGGTAAGAATATTAAAAATGGTAATTCACCAAGTACGGGAATGTTTTATTACACTGTAGTCCACAGGATGTTTAAATATCAGAAAGGATAATCAGGAAATAACTATTTTTAAGCTCCCAGCATGAGAGCAACCTGCTGCTACCATTGGGTACAGAACAGAAAGGTGGGAGCTGCTCTAATATTTTAGATTTTTTTCACAATGCATCATCCTATTTTAAACACAGATCAGTGGAAAATGCCCTTCCCTTGAAGATATTTCTGTACTGCTTTATACGCAAATTTTTTGAGGTTTCTATTTATTCCCTGACTGATTCTTCCCAAGTTTAAAAGCAAGAATTGTTCCAATTTGCTATAATTCTGTTAAAAAAGCAAATTGTCATAGCTCAACTACTTCTTTTCATTTTTATGTGAAATTAAAAGGGAACAAGCCAACTAAAAGTGTATGTGTGTGCACGCACATGCAAACGATCACATGCGCACTACATGGATGTGTGAGGACACATGTGGACTCTAGAGGTCAATGAAGGGTATTTTTCTTTTTCACTTTCCACTTTATATTTTTGAGACAGTCTCACTGAACCTGGTACTGAGTAAGCCAACTAGACTGGTTGATTAGCAAATCCCTGGGATACTTCTCTGTCTACCTACCAGCACTAGGGTTACCTAAGTGCAAGGCTATGCCAATTTTTTATATTAGTGCCAGGATTTGAACTCACATCCCCATGTTTTCACATTAAGCCTTTTGACCAAAGTCATCCTTTCAATCCTCAGATTTTGATTGTAGGGAAAAAGTGATTAAATATTTTATTTAGATACTATACAAAGTCATAAACAATTGAAGATGTATTGAAAATCATATATATGTATATGAATTTCTAAGATAATATATACCTTTTTCTTTTCATTAATGTCTGTAGCCTCAAATTTGCACACATTTCTAAGAAATCACAAGAATCCTCTTCCTCTATGTGCTCTGCCCAGTTGTCACCAAAAGCTACATTTTTCACAAGATTGGTCTACAGACTCTGGTTTGAAAATGATGTAATCTTCCCATCTCATTCAGCTTTTCCATTTTATTTAGACTCACTGTGTGTCATTTTGAGCTTTAAACTTTTAATGTTCCAATCTTCAAAGCCACAACAATTAAAAACTTCTCATGTGGGTGTTACTTAATGTGTGACTAGGAGCTATCTTAGTGGCTTAGTAAATTAGCCAGCTAGTAAGACAGTTAGCAAGTTCTTCTGGTTACATTGTGTCCAAGAACTAGGAAAGTGACAACAGCACAGTGTAAGGTCCAGAAATATGTCAAACAAGAAAACATAAGTGGCTACAAGCATCATGGCTTATTTCCCCTGCAAGGGTGTTTTGAACAACACTGGATATGAGACAAATCTTTAGTTCACCCCTCTGTGCATCCAAGGGTTGGGTTTTGTCGTGGTTTTTATTGAGTGCCCCCTGGGTAGAGAGCTTTATATAAGGAGAGGGAAACAGCTTTGTGAGTAGAGACATATGAAGAGGACCCAAAGACTTGAATGCTTGTGAGGATCTTGTCAAGGATGTCTGTAATACTATCCTTGAATGGCTACTTTTTGTTTTTCTTTCCTTTTTTTTTTTTGTTTCTACCTGTGAAGGGGAAACTGTAAGGTACTCTGAAGCACCAACTATCACTACCAGGAAATGAAAGAAAAAATTATTAACTTTCAGTTTTCTTTTTCTTTTACAGGAATATTCTGTTATAAAATATAACCTCATATTTTATTTACCTTGAAGTCATGTGCTATGCTTAAGCCTCTGTATGTACATCTTACTTAGCTTAACTTAATATCTTACCTCAAAGTAATCTAACTGTTAGGGACTATTCCCACTTTGGGATATGAAAAAAACTGAGGCTCACATTTTTTTATTTATCTCAAGTTGTAGAATGAGTAATAGACAAGCCCAGGTGTGGAATTGTGGAATTGCCTTTATTTTTAGCATAGCATCCATGCTTTGCTATGTTATAATTCCTCTTTATCATTCTTTAATTCTTTACTGTAGTGCATTTTTATACACTGAATCCAAGGAAAATGAAAGATGACTTCTAAGATCTGTAGCCTGTTCAAGGCCAGACATGAAGATGTCCCTATGTTAAGTTCACAGGAATCTGAGAGAATAAATTACATATCCCAAGCCTCCACTTTTCATGGCGAACCACAGCAACAAGACAAGGAAAACCACCAAAAGCAACATGAAATTAAATTTCTCAGGAGTAACTCAGAGCCCACCATTTAAAAGCAAACTCCTCGTGCCAGGTTTTATAAAAATGATGTGTTGGATGGCTGGCAAGTCATTTGCAGCTCAGGGCAGAACACTTGACAATCAGCAGCAAGAGTGGAGTAGAGTTTTTAACCAGGAAAGACCAGAGGGAACCGTAGCAGTAGGCACATTCCACATCCTACACTTTAATCCAGGAGCTCTGAATTCATGAGTTCTCAAAGGCCTTTTCAAAAGCTGGAGGAAGAATCTAGGCTGGTAGTCTTCAGAGGACACTGTGCAGAGAACAAAGACCTGATGACATCAAATCAAGGGACATCTCCCCTCCAAAGACCTGGTAATAAATCTCAGGAGAGACACCCACTGTATCACATCTGTCTCAGCACACTCATAAAAATATCCTCATTCCTAAGGCCATCAAAATTCCTGCTTAAAGAGCCTTCATTATAAAAGAAGGAAAGTGCACTTCTGTCAGACTCTGGGACCGGCTGCCTGCAGCCTTCAGCACTAGGAGGAAGGAGTCCACACAGCATGGGATGTTTGATGAGTAACTCAGCAGCAAATGAAACCTCATGGTCAGAGCCTGCTGGTGTGCACGCCCCACCGTACAGAGGACAGATGGAGGTGAGGAGCCAGGGACGGCTTCCAGTGCAGATGGGGTGCCAGGAAGGTGGCTTGTTAATAACACCGCTGCTCCCAGCAACTTCTTGTCAGCAGTCAACGTTTCAGGATCATGGACTTGTGGCTTCTTGAAAATTGCTGTAGGACTGACATAATTCCTAGTGTAATTCCTGGTGTAGTTCCAATAACAAGAAGAGAAAATCTCGCAGCACTCCAAAGGGCTGGGCAAAGGCCATTACTGTGCAGTGACTGACATTTGATGAAACTTTACATCTGGTCTGCCAGCATTCATACTGTTCCAAGAATCAAAGTCTTCGGGTTGATGTTCAGGTCAACCATTTCTCTCTTGTTCTTTAATTTTTGGTAAAAAGCAAATAATCAAAATGTACCTTCTCCTGGAGATCATTTCTTTAAATAATTTTTCAATAGATGCTGTGAGGTGATTTTGGATACAGGTACAACCAAACTAGCTATTAGGATTGGTTTGTTTTCTATTTATCAGTCCAGACTAATGGAATTTTTATACATGAGAAGGAGATTTTTAATAAAGTAAGATTACTGAAAAGTCGCCCAGGAAGATGGAGATGAACATTGGAACTGGCTTCCCCTGCAACATCGTCATGGTTATACTTCTACAAATGAATGGCATTCTTTACATTTCAAAAATAAAAATTATAATAAATGTTCTATATGTCTAAGCCACAATGAATAAAAGTCTTATAAAAATTTCTTACTGGATGATTTCAGAATTTGCTGTGGGCATGGCAGAACTAATCAGCTATTCAATTATCCTGCTGATCTTTCAAAATAAACAAAGCTTAAAGCTTCTAGAATTTTTAACATGGAGCTTCATTTGCTTAAGAACTGTGGTGGGGCTGGTGCTTGTGTATCACAACTGTTAGGAGGATTTCATTATTTCTCTTTCTCTGCTCTCGAGGTCCTTCATTCTGCTATTGCAAACTCTATCACACAGATGGTGTAATGGAAACATAAAGTAGAGCTTTCTTTACATTCTTCAGGCACAGGAAATATCAGCGTTGCAATGCTTGTGACTATGCAAAACCAACCAAAAATTCCTTATAATTTTACTGGAGAGGTCAACCTACAGTATGAACATATGAATGTACTACTCTGATGGAATGAGTCAGCCATTTGAAAACAATATTTTCATATTTTAATTTAAGGTACTTCCATATGGATGAGAAGAAAGCAGAGATAGAGCACATGGACCGAATCCAAATATCATCAAGGAGAATGTTGTCAATTGAACCAGACAGTTGAACATGAATTAATTTGTGAAATAAAATGAAAAGACACCATATACATGTATGGGTTTTTCCTTCTTCAAAACTGACTTACCTTAAATTGTCTAGCTCCAAAAGGCCCAGTAAATGTGGCTCAACTAAAGCTATCACATATAAATACTTTGCTTATTTGGCTGCTGTAAAAGAAATATCTCTTTCCCATCTGCTTTGCCCTCTGCTAATGTCAATAGGCAATACTAAAGGCCTGCATTCCAGCCCTTCTTTTATCACAAGGTACTCCCTAAACTTGAGTTTGCTCTCAGACTACAGGATGTTTCAGGCTCCAACAATCTCATCTTCAAAGTCACAAGATCATTGGAAGGATAAAGTGAGATCATGAAAATTGCCTACCCTTGATACCTGCAAGCATTGTGCATATATAGCCTGCTTATTACCATTAATTCTAAGATTTACAGTTAAGGCATTTGCCCCTAGAAATTTATGTGCATAAATTTCTATAATCATAATAACCCTACTTTATTAGTATCAGCAGAGTAGTAGTTTCTTTGTGCTTATAGAAACAATTCCAGCTGGCAGTATTGGACGAAGAATTTTTTTGCTTATTGGACATTATAATAAATATGCAGATGATGAGAAACATGTTAAAACTATCATTGTTCCCATTTTACAGATGAAAACAACTAGCTTCTGAGAGGCTTACATGTGTGCTCAGAGATCCCTACGGCTGATTATTATAGGAAATAGCTAGAGCAGCAGGCACCAGCAGAAAGAAACAGTACATGCAATGCCTGCAGTCAGGTTGCGTGCACTGACCAATGCAGCGGAATAGGAGGACAAGAGGACAGCATGTTCTTCAATTGCTCCTGTCCTAGTTAGGTATAAGATGTAAGAGAGAAGCATTGCTTCCACCCAGAGCTCTCTTTAAAAATTAATGCTGTCCACAAGGCGACCTCTGAGGAAGGAGATAGGATCACCAGAGGAAAACCATCTCCACAAACTATCTCCATGCTCCAGGCATTACATTAGCCTGACTGCAGTCAGAATGTACAGGATTCTGTGTGTGGTATTCTCCAGAAGCATGGTGCTTGCAATCCAATGTTATAAAAGGGAGAAAGAAAACAACAAAACATACAAGGACACATAAGCCACTGTAATATTTTATCAAGCTGTAAGACAAACAGACATCTTTTTTTTCAAAGAAAACATGTTGATATATTTTTTCCTTTCATTTATTTTCTTCCAGGTGGGGGAAGGGTAGGAGTTGGAAGTGAGACCAAGTGATGTAGTAACACAGCCAGAGCCTGTGTCTCCAATACTGCTGGTAATGTGTTCCTGGGTTGCAACAGGCACAGTGAGGAGGATGGGAAGGGAGAAGAGAAGGAAGACATTGAGGTTTGATGGGCAGAAGGAGGAGCAAAACTCTGAAACAGCAGAATTCTCCAAAGACCCCACAAAGCTCTCACTTTTGTTTTCCATCCCGGTCACTTTTTCTTCATGCAGGTTTGTGGGTACGTATATATAGATGAAGCATATCCATTTTTACCTGACTACATTTTACAAGTTGTTTCTCTTTCCTTAGGATATTTGGGCTTCGTACTTTTCTTCATATTTGATTACTTCAAATAAAACAAGTTAGACACTCATCCACACACAAGCAACAGGCGTTATGTACATATACCCTGACACACACTCTAGATGATAAATGAATCAGATAAATCTATATATAAATAGTTATCGATCCACTGTTCTCTGCAGTGTTGCCACTTCACACAGTCGCCCCCCGCCCCGGGTGATCTATTTTGCTTTGGGACCTTTAGGTTAGCTGAAAGATGACTGAATTGGTGTGCTGCTGGAAGGTAACCTGTTAGATCTTTGTCCTAAGGACACTTAAAAATGGGAGCAGAACACGTGGGTGAGCTAGAATCGTCTTCTCCTTTCAGGACAGAACTCATTCGTCGTTCTATGCAAGGCTCTTCTTTGGGATAAATCATGGCACAGGAGTCTGCTGTAGACAAGAAGAGCCCAGCAGGTAATGTGCACAGCCAGTAAGCTGCCAGCTTATTGACAGCCAGTCTGGGATTTCACAGTCAACGGGGATGTCAGCTTCTAGGGAGTTCAAACAGAAGCCCTCCTGAAAGCAAACTCCAAGACAGTAATTTCACCTGTCAGGAATGGTGAGCCAGATGGATTTAGCAGTAGTCTGACATGGCCAGTCACTAGCAGAGATTTTTGAAAGGAGATGAAAATCGCCCCCACATTACATTTCTCACCATTGCTAGCCATTCCTACCTGCAGAAACCTCAGTTTTAAAATCAGGAGGGTCTGAGTACTGGAACAAAGGGTCAGGGGAAGAGGAATTTCTGCAAGGAAGAGACAGCCTTCAGACCTGGCAATTTACTCCTGCAACTTAGCTGTCCTCTTCATTTGGAGCCAAATCCTCTGGCACACCCGAATTCCCCCTCGCACCTAGAAAATCCACTCTCACTGAAGCTCACAACATATCTCACTGTGGAATCTTACAGAAGGCAATAATTTCTAGGAGCATTTTCCCCTCTAAAAGTGTCTGGAAATATAAAACAGATTCATCACACCAAATATATATTACTCCCTCCCAATATCATGATTTTATTTGGAGAAGGAGAAGCATTTAGAGGTTTTGATCAATTTTGTTATGCTAATCATAGTATTTCTACTGGTTTGAGGCTTCTACTTAATAACTTTTAGCAACTAAAAATATCCCTGTAAACAGTAGTATATCAGATTTTTCTTGTCATATTGGTACAAAAACCAGCTTCAGACAATGCATGGGGTGTCTGCCTGAATACAGTCAACAACTTCTGCAAGCATTATCTCTCTACTTGCAAATGGAACTCTTGTTCTAATGCAGGAACCACAGTATATCCTGTAGTTGTCCATATATAGACTTCTTTGCCTTGTTTATCTCATTATTTTGATTTGGTTTGTTTTTTAATTTTAGGCAGCATGGTTTAAGTGTGAAACCTCTCACAACTTGGCCCTCAGCTTGTGTCAATTTTAGGCACATTGTAGAATGTCAAAAGCCTAGCTCATGGGTGTAGGCAGTGGGCTCAGAAGCTTGTGGCCCAGACATACTTTCAGATGAGAGCATTGTTTCTTAATCAACTAAGATGTAGCAAGCCACACATGAAATTCCTGCCACCACAAGTGCTACCTAAGCTGCCATGCCTTCACTGCCATGAGAGGCAAGGACACCTCCTTCATATTGCTTCCGACAGGTAAATTTGTACAGTGACAATTACACAGTAACGGATACAATAATTTTCATATAGATAGGCAAGTAACTGGGCAGTGTCTACATAGGTATTTATAGACATAAAGACAGACATTGAAGAATATTCCTCATATTTCATTGTATATGCACTAGTGTTTCAAGGTCTTATATTTGAATTCAGAACAAACAAGACACACATGGTATAATCTTCCCTGAACCCTAGCATTCCATTCTCAACTTTACAGTTACTCACCCTCATCTTAGTTGTAAAGCATATGCAATACCTTATTCTCTCTTAGAGCTCACTTTACCTACAATATAAACTACTTAGTAAAGATAATATTTTCCCACAAGATCTAGAAATAGATGCAAAAAAATGTGTCACTTTAGGAATCCCCTCAAGCAGCTCTTTAGGGCCCAGAATTCACAATTGGATCCTGGACAATTCATAATTGTCCTGTTGCAGAGTGTGCTCTCTATTTGTACATAGAATTAATAATTTTATTCATGGATTTATACTTAATGAGTGTTCTGTTATGTTTTAGCTTCATAGATTCACTTATAGTTGGAAAATTCTTACAAGTCACAGATATACTGCTTTAACCACACCCAAATTTTCAGCTCTGCTTCTAAGGAACACTTAATAAATAATGACATTTATCTATAAATTACTTTATTATGATTTTGGAAGACATATTCTTCGACCTTAGCTCAGTGTCAATATTATTAAGTTATTTACCTATTTTGAGCTGGTTCTTTTATTTCTGTATTCTATACATAATATGGGTAGCAGATGAACTGCCAACACAAGACACATACCTTTTATGGCATAGACATTTTTTCCTTTAAAAAATGATGTCTAGCTATGATATTGATATATGGCATTTATTATTGACATTTTTGCAAAACACTTAATCATGTCTTGGATCGCTGAAAAATATTTTGGACAGCATGTAAATACAAGCAATCATTTCCTAATTAAGAAAATAAACCTACTTTATGAATATTAAAAATAAGAGTAAATTATTTTTATCATAAAACTTAGTAAAATATCAATCATTTAAACTTGATAATTTCAAAACTGACTATTATTAAGCTGTCTGAAAATGTTCATGTTAATGCATTTTTCTTTTTTAATTTAAATTAAAACAAGCTTGCTTCACATGTCAATCCCAGCACCCTCTCCCTCCCCTCCTCCTCCAACACCCCAACCACCCAACCCATCTGTCCTCCCATTCCCAGGGATCTCCAAACTCTGTCACATCATACCAAGCAGGACCTAAGCCCTCCCCCACGTGTCCAGGCTGAGAGAGTATTCCTCCATGTGGAATGGGCTCCCAAAGTCTATTTGTATGCCAGGGATAAATACTGATCTGCTTTTCCAAGCCCCATAGATTGCCAATGACTCCTCACTGACACCCACGGTCAAGCGATCTGGATCAGTCCCATTCTGGACACTCAGTCACCAGTCTGGGGTCAATGAGCTCCCACTTGTTCAAGTCAGCTGCTTCAACAGCCAGGTCTTACCCCTTTGCTCATCACTCCTCGCTCTTTGCAACTAGGTTGCAGGCGTTCAGTTCAGTGTTAACTGTGGGTGTCTGCCTCTGCTTCCATCAACCACTGGATGAAGTCTCTAGGATGGCATAGAAGGTAGTCATCAATCTCATTATCAGGGAGGGCATTTAAGGCAGTCTCGATGCCAGTTGGTGTTATCCTCGTAGATCTCTGAAAATTTCGCTAGTGCCAGATCTCTCCTCAAATATATAATGGATCCCTTTATTACGGTATCTCTCATCCTGCTCTCCTCTATTCTTCCCATAACTCAACCTTAATGCACCCCCATGTCCTTCTCTCCCCACCATTTCTAGACCTCACTTTTCCCCAGCTCCCTCTCCCCACCCCATGCTCCCAGTCCACTCAGGAGATCCTGTCCCATTCCACTTCTCTGGGGTACCATTCATATATCTCTAGGGTCCTCCTTGTTTCCCAGACTCTCCGGTGGTGGGACTGTAGGCTGGCAATCCCTTGCTCCATGTCTAAAATCCATACACGAGTGAGTACATACCATGTTGGTCTTTTTGTGACTGGGTTGCCTCACTCAAGATGGTTTCTTCTAGTGCCATCCATTAGCTTGTGAATTTCAAGATTCCATTTTTTTTCCCCAGAGTAGTACTCCATTGTGTAAATGTACCACATTTTCTCTATCCACTCTTCAGTTGAGTGGCATCTAAGTTGCTTCTAGGTTCTGGCTATTACAAATAATTCTGCTATGAACATAGTTGAACAGATGTCATTATTGTATAAATGTGAATCTTTTGGGTTTATGACTATATATCTCAGAGTTTGTTTGATTTGCATTTCCCTGATGGCTAAAAATGTTGAGCATTTTCTCAAGTGTTTATCAGCCATTTTAGAGTCCTCTATTGAAAATTCACTATTTAGTTCTGTACCCAACTTTTTAGTTGGATTTTTTGGTGGTTTGGAGACTAACTTCTTGAGTTCCTTGTAAATTTTGGAGACATATGTGTGGTTGGTGAATATCTTTTTCCATTCTGTGGGCTGCCTTTTTGTCTTGTTGACTGTGTCCTTTGCCTTACAGAAGCTTCTCAGTTTCATTAGGTCCCATTTATTAACTGTCGATCTCAGTGTCTGTGCTACTGGGGTTATGGTCAGGAAGCAGTCTCCTGTACCAATTCATTCAAGGGTACTTCCTACTTTATCTTCTAAGAGGTTCAGTGTGACTGTATTTATGTTGAGGTCTTTGATCCGGTGGACTTAAGTTTTGTGCATGGTGATAAATATGGATCTATCTTTAGTCTTCTACATGCCAGTATCCAGTTATGCCAGCACCGTTTATTGAAGATGCTTTCTCTTTTCCATTATATAGTTTTAGCTTCTTTGTCAAAGATAATGTGTTCATTGGTGTGTGGGTTAATATCAGGGTCTTCAATTTGATTCCATTGATCTACCTGTCTATTTATATGCCAATATCAAGCTGTTTTCATTATTATAGCTCTATAGTACTGCTTGAACTCAGGGATGGTGATGTCTCATGAAGTTCCTTTATTGTACAGGGTTGTTTTTGACTATCCTCCGTCTTTTGTTTTTCCATATAGTTGAGAATTGTCCTTTCAAGGTATGTAAAGATTTGTACTAGGTTTTGATAGGGATTTCATTAAATCTGTAGACTGCTTTTGGTAAGATGGCCATTTTTACTATGTTGATCCTGCATATCCAAGAGCATGGAAGATCTTTCTATTTTCTGGTATCTTCTTTAATTTCTTTCTTTAAAGTCTCAAGGTTCTTGTCATACAGGTCTTTCACCTGTTTGGTTAGAGTTGTTTGTGGTTAATGTATAGGGTGATGTTTCGCTGATTTCTTTCTCAACATATTTATTGTCTATATATAATAGAGCTACTGATTTTTTGAATTGATATTGTATCCTGCCACTTTGCTGAAAGTGTTTATCAGTTGTAGGACTTCCCTGGTAGAATTCTTCAGGTCACTTACATAGACTATCATATCATCTACAAATAGTGAAAATTTGACTTCTTTCTTTTCAATTTGTATCCCCTTGATCTCCTTTTGTTTTCTTATTGCTCTAGCAAGAACTTGAAATACAATATTGAAGAGACACAGAGAGAGTGAACAACATTGTCTTGTTTCTGATGTTAGAGGAATTGCCACGAGTTTCTCTGAATTTATTTTGATGTTAGCTGTCGGTTTGTGGTATATTGCCTTTATTATGTTTATGTATGTTCCTGTCATTCCTGATCTCTCCAAGATCTTTCTCATGAAGGGATGTTAGATTTTGTCAAAGGCTTTTTCAGCATCTAATAAGATGATTAAGTAGTGTTTCTTTTTCAGATTGTTTATATGGTGGATTATATTGATAGATTTTCATTTGTTGAACCATCCCTGCATCTCTGGGATGAAGCCTACTTGATCATGTTATATGATTTTTCTGATGTGTTCTTGAATTCGATTTGCCAGTATTTTAGTGAGTATTTTTGCATGAATGTTCTTGAGGGAGATTGGTCTGTAGTTCCCTATCTTAGTTATGTGTTTGTGTGGTTTAGGTACTAAGGCAATTGCAACATCGTAAAAAGAGTTCGGCAGTTATCCTTCTGCTTTATTGAATGGAACAATTTGAAGAGTATTAGTATTAGTTCTTCTTTGAATTTCTGGTAGAATTTTGCACTGAAACCATATGGCCAAGGCTTTTGTTTGTTTGTTTGGTAGGTTGGGTTTTGTTCTTTTGTTTGTTTTTTGTTTTTTGTTTTTTTGGTTGGGAGACTTTTGATGACTGCTTTATTTCAATAGGGGTTATAGATCAATTTAAATTGTTTATCTGTTCTTGATTTAATTTTGGTAAGTGATATCTCTCCAGAAAATTCTCCATTTCCTTTAAATTTTCCAATTTTGTGGAGTACAAGTTTTCAAAGTATGACTTGATGATTCTCTGGATTTCCCCAATGACTGTTGCTATGTCCCTCTTTTCATTTCTGATTTTGTTAATTTGCAAGTTTTCTCTCTGACTTTTTGTTAGGTTGGATAAAGGTTTGTCTATCTTGTAGATTTTCTCAAAAGAACCAACTTTTTGTTTCATTGATTCTTTGCATTGTTTTCTTTGTTTCTACTTTATTGATTTCAGCGCTCAATTTGATTATTTCCTGGTGTCTACTTCTCCAGGATGAGTTTGCTTCTTTTTGTTCTAGAGCTTTCAGGTTTTCTGCTAATTTTATAGTGTGGCTATTCTCCAGTTTCTTCATGTGGGCACTTAGCCGTATGAACTTTCCTCTTAGAACTGCTTTCAGAGTGTCCCATTGGTTTGGCTATGTTGTAAATTCATTTTCATTGAATTCTAGGAAGTCTTTAATTTTTTCTCTTTATTTCTTCCTTTACCCAAGAGTGATGCAAGTGAGCATTATTCAATTTCCATGAGTTTGTGGGCTTTCTGCAATTGGTGTTGTTGTTGAATTCTAATTTTAAGCCATGTTGGTCTGAGAAGATACAGGGGATTATTCCAATTTTTTGTTATCTATTGAGGTTTGCTTTATTGACAAGTATGTGGAACCTTTCGAGAAGGTTCCATGTGGTGCTGAGCAGAAGGTATATTCTTTTGTGTTTGGATGGAATTTTTTATAGATGTCTGTTAAACTCAATTGGGTCATAACTTCTGTTAGGTTCACATAAGAGTTATTTACCCTACACAGAGGTTATGCTCATGCCAGAAAGTATAAGCTGTCAAATAAAAAGCTTGTTGCAGGAGGTGGAATACCTTAATAAAGAGTATCCCAAAAAAGCACCCCTACTTGAAGTAATACAGATTACTGCTTGACTGCCCATCAGAAACTAAAGATTACCATGTTGATGAAAGCACCACACTCTTCTTCTACAGGACATGGGGAAATCAGTTGGTACTGACCAGGAAGTTTCCTTCCTGTTGTATATCATTAACAGTACCAGAAGGTACTGTTTAACAGGCTTACCCAGTTGTGTACACTGAGGGGTACAAAAATGACCAATATGGGGGTAATCAGCTGCTTTCTTTGGACTTGATTTAAGGCCAGTTCTATAGAAGAAAATCGAGTCTGGCACTATAAATATTAACAAGAAGCCATGGTTTAGGGAGTTTATATGTCCCCGGATGAACTTGTATTATTTTACCAAATAGACATAGAATCAAACTGTCTGATTCATATAATTATACCCATTGACTAATGCATCTCTCAGACACAAAGACATTTCTTTATGTGGTGAATGGGAGTTAATGCAGAAACTCACAAGCAGTCCAAGTGCAGAGAATAAATCTGTCGAGTACTCAGCCATAAATGCAACTTGTACATCACAGTCTCTTCCCTCCACCAAGTATCAGGAATCATTGTAAAGCAGAAGGCAGAAAAACGATATAAGCCAGAAGTAGCATGGGAAGATGGGAGCAAAATGGATTTGTACCTATGCTCATGAAGTCATAACAGCTGTGTTTGCCTACACAAGACCTATATAAGATGAAGGCATTTGACACTGTAGCATGGAGTGGAAAGGGGGTCATGAGAAACTGTTGGTAGTGAATATCTTTTGGGGAAAAGTCAGACTCCTAGCTTTATTGTGTCCCAGAAAGTGTGCCCACAACCCTGATGTATGCCCAACCCAGATTGGACACAAAAGACAGAAACAATTTTGAAAGGTCACAATGTTGGAGGACAGTGGATCTGGGAGGGGTTAGAGAGAAATAATAGTGGATGAATATGATTAAAATATATTTTACGTAAGTATGAAAAATCTCAAGTATAATTAATATATACTTAAATATACTTTAAAACTATTTCAAATCGATCATCAAAGCACTCTGAAGCTATTTTTCCAAAATAATAGTATACAATGCGTTCATGTATCTACATCATCCCTGTGTTTATAAAGTTTTAGGGTAGTGAGAGTTCACAATTTTTCTTTTTCCAGTTAATTTCTTAATCTTAGTTGATATAATAGACTCCAGGGGTAATAATCAAATCCTGAATGAAAGCTAAAATTTCCTAGAGATATAATACTATAGTTTAACTAGGGATTTTTATTTGTCCCCTGACCAATAACCCCCCTTGTGTACAGAGCAAGGTTCTTCATCTTCTTGGCAGCCTCTTAGGCTGAACTTAGATCTTAGTATTCAGTCCTACTTTAAAACATCTCAGGAAGTCTAGGAGAGAAAATTTGCCAACCAGAACACATTTCCAGACCTAGGATGCTTGATTTTTCAGGCCCAATATTGGCCTAGTTGGGGTATCTCATTGCTAGGATCTCATCTCATTATTTTTCAATTCATATTGGATTCACTGTTAAGCTATTTTCAGTCATGCACATTGACCTAGATTCTCCCACCATGTGAGTTACTCCCTAGAAGTAAGCTAGGTACTTGAGGAAAGTGCATTAACACTTTCAGGTATGCCATATTAGCTGGTTTCTGGGCACTTTAAAAGAGTTATCTCACAGGATAGTAAGTGACATGTGCTCATATCAAGGAGGATTTACACAGCTACCCTAGGCTCCTTCTTCAGAAACTTTTTTTTTTGGTTTTTCGAGACAGGGTTTCTCTGTGGCTTTGGAGGCTGTCCTGGAACTCGCTCTGTAGACCAGGCTGGCCTCGAACTCACATAGATCCGCCTGCCTCTGCCTCCCAAATGCTGGGATTAAAGGCGTGCGCCACCAATGCCCAGCTTCTTCAGAAACTTTTAACTAGTAGAAACTGGTTTGCTATTTAGAAAGAAACCAATATTTATGTGATGATTTTTTAAATATTCTGATAAATATTCCATTGTACAATTATCATTCAGACTCGAACTGTAGAAAGGTCTCAGATCTAATACCAAGATATTAAATAGGAACCTTACTTTGAAGATCATAAATTACAATTTCTTCTTAGAACCAGTTGCATATAAAGATATTAACAGTTGTTAATATTTTATTTTCTTTCTACTAAGACTTAAATGAGGTATGTAGTAATTCATTTAATTATATTGGTCTTTCAAATAATAAATCTAGCTCAAAGTATCTCCAAGAAGAATACCCCTTGTAGTTAGTTCTTCTAACAGACAAACCCAGATACAGATGTCTGAAGAGTGATTGTATATGAGGATTCAGTTTTGTCCTCTGCACTTGGTGTCCACACCATCTTCCTCTTCCTCCATTTCTCTACTTCTGAGATCTTTTTTCTTCTGGATTTGGCTTCCATTATGGGTAACTCTTTATTAAAGTCGTCCCTTGAAAATCTCCAGTCATAGGGCCTTAACAAATCAGCAGGAAAAACCTACTGGTTTAGTAAACACTCAGTCTGGAATCAGATTGGACTGGCTAAGGCCTTTGTATCGTCAATATTTCACTCACCCAGTGATGGGCAAAGGGACTAAGAAAGAGACCATAAGACATGATTAGGAAAATAAAAAACAAGGACAGTGGGGAGATTGTGATGCTCTTAAAAGTAGTGCCTCCTTATATTCCCCACCTAGGTCAGATAAAGGTGAAATAAATCAAGTTCTATCTGGTTTAGATCAGTGATTGCAAAAACCAAACCCAAATAATATAGAAGGAATATTATCAGAAAATTAGCATGTACCAACTACAGATGTTTGCAAAAGTGCTGCCTGGGAAATAGCAAACACACATCTCCCAGGTAAATAGAAAAGAAAGACTAACAGGGATGTAGGCGGTTCCCCACCCTGCCTCCCTCTTACTGCTCTTGCTAACTTGTTTACAGGAGTATCTCACTCAATAAACCTGAGCCACTCTGGGTCAGCAGCTGCTTCTGGGGAGGCCAGAGGTGCCTAACATGTGGAAAAGATTCAGTCAGTGTTTGCTGATGGGGAAAGGATGACACCATATTTAAGCAAATATCCTCACCAAGATGTCTGGAAATAGACATTTTCTGTTATTCTCCAACACAGCATATTTTACTCACAAGAAAATGGTCACAGCTACTTAAGAAATTGTCCAGTGGGATTTATGAAGTTCCTCTTTGTTTCAAAACAAAACAGAGGAACAAAACTAAGAACTGTTGAAGATTGATACCTCTGTCTTTGTTGTTTACTGCCCAGTCTAATACTTAAAAAATAAAATAAAAAAAAACACTGTATTGGAATGATGGGCATGAATTAGAAAGTGAATTAAGCTGAGGTTTCTAGTGGCTCAAATTTATTACTCCAAAAAAGGCTGTTTAATTTCTTCTTTGATTGATGTGGGTGAGTTTAGCATTGTTCCTAGGTTAAAATGTGTTCCCCTCTGCCCAGGAGGATATCTTGTAGCCAAGAACAAAATTGTACACAAAGTTCCGTGGCTAGACGTGTACCTCCAGTGTTTTTAGCATCCAGTTTTATGCCTTGAAAATAAATTCACTGGGTGGAATTATCAATTAAACTTAAACAGTTTAACTTCTTTTTTAAAATCACCAAACAGAAGCTTCAATAAATATCTAACAGAGAAACAATGAAGAGAGACACAAACACTCTCTTAAGGAAGCGCATAAACTCGTCTAAGCCTTGGAAGAGGTTATTTGCTAAATGTCTAGAAGAGTTAATGATCTTCCAGAAGGGAATAAAGATCAAACCCAGTGTCTTCCACGGCCCTAATGGCTCAGTACACTAAATCTTTTACTCTTCCCTAAGTGACTTCAGTCTCTTTCTTTGCCCTCCTGAAAGCAAAATCCTACTCCTTTATATTCAAAGTGGGAAACTACTTTAAAATTGCATTGAAACCATATGCTGCCCAGGAAATTCAATGTTAGCAGGCAGTAAATTACACATTTTATCTGTGTGTTGTTCCTCAGTGTTGCTACAAACAGATTACAGTACCTGGTACCATTTAGTGGCCAGAAATCCAGTCCATGCCATTTGGAAAACATGTGTTGTGCTCATGGTGGGTTTTAGTTCAGTCTTCCACTTGGCAAGCTACTCTAGATCATTACTAATCATTATGTAAGTCTGAACAATAAGCACTTGAGTGCAATTAATTTATAGACTGCACATCCTTTCATTTTGCAAGGCAAAATAAAGGATGTTTTGTCAGTCTTATTCCCACTTCCCATTAATGTTATGTATATAAATAAGCTGGGTTATCTTTTTCCTTGTGAGAAACAGTGTTTTTATCTAACAGTTTTCCTCCTAGAGTTGCACAGAACTCCACTACTCTAAATTAGGACACTTTATCTTAAGGCTTCATAATCTTATGAGACTATAATTGGAAAGTTTATTTTTATAAAAAAGCATGGTGTTGTGTGTGGGGGAGGAGGGTCTGCTTCGTAAGCCTGGCAGCTGAGATAGAAAGAAGGAATGAGAAGGCGGCAGCAGAATTACGCCATCACAGCTAGCCAGGCTCCACTTGACAGAGCCGTTTAATATTTTGACAAGACAAAATATAAAGCAACATTTTATTCTGTAGAGACTTCACTAGACACAAGCATGGAAGTGCTTGTGATCAATAAAGTTTGCGGTGGAGAGTGATTTATTTACAGTGGGGTATTATGTAGAGAAAGAGCTGTGATATTTCCACAGGCTTTGACGGCATAATGGGCCCCTCTCAATCCTTCCACGGAAGGGTTAGATTGTCATGGCTGCTCAGGCAGTATTCAAACGTTATCTGATCAGCCTTAAAGACTTCAGAACGAGACACATGATTAGTTACCCTAAACGATCCTCATCATGCAGAAATTGATGATTTAATATAGTCAATGACAGACGATTCCATTTGTACTAGATAAAGTGTCTGCGGTTTGTATCAATCATAATAGAGTTATTATTGAGCATAAAAGAAAAGCATGTTTAATATCATTAATTCCAGATATGTCGCTTTCCACATCTGGCATTCATCCATAGACCAGAAGCACTCCAGGCTATCTCTCCTGCCTCTGTGCCGGCAAGTCCAGTGTGTTTTGTAATTTCAAAATGTTTTTCAGCACCTCCAGCTAGGCGTAATAACAGTTTACAGATTACCTATGTCATCACATTTTGACAAACTTCTCAATCTGATGTGACCTTCATCTTTAGCCATCTGCTTGCCTTTGTTTCTGCTCTTTTTTTTTCTTTTTTGATAAACCTTTGCAGCTTAAAGCTGTAGCAGTTGGTTCCATACACTGTATTTCTAGGTCAATGTTTCACCTGTGTAAATCCACAAACACTGGCTGCAATGTAAAGATGGTGCCCTTGGTTCAGGTCCCCAGGGGTCTGACCCTCCCTCACCCCCTTAGTTATATTTTTCATCATTCACGTCAAATTTATTTTGATTGTTTGGAGGGGAAAACATACCGTCAGAAAAAAATAAGGAAGCACACGTGAGGATTTGGATGAAGGAAGAGGGAGAAGAGAATAGCCAGAAAAGCTGAGAACTTGGAGAATTCAGGAAAAAGTGTAATTTGTGCAGTCATCTCACATCCTGAAACACTGGGAGAATAACATAAATAATGAAGGAAGAAGAAACAAACTTTGGGGGGGATGCACATTTTAACCTGAGGCAAATACTTTTTTCATTATTTTAAAACTCTATTTTCCAAGCAACATTGTGAAACTGCAAAAACTGCTCAAGCCTCAAATATAGGCATTAATTTTTATGGAGAAAAAATATCTTAGAAGAAAGAGGCCTTAAATTAAATTATTCTTGTTCACACATGTTTCTATAGTATTTGGCTCACAAAAGGCTCTGAAGATTTCTTAACCACCAAATTCATGCATCATAATGTAGTTTATTATTCTGAAAGGAATTAGGAGAAGTCACTGCTAAGTAGACCTTTAGAAAAAATTAAGAACATGACTGAAATGACTAACCTTGGAATTACGACCACAATCAAGGTCTCCATCATCAGAGATTTCAGGTACAAGTAGCATGGGAAGAAAAGCTTGTTGATCACTCTTGGGTTCAGTTAAGTGCTGCCTGGACACAGATATTAGTTTTCTCAGATTTTGTTTGGTGGGTTAGAGTAAAAGAGATTTATATTTATATCTATATTTATATTTATAATTTCAGGGCCAGTGAACAACTTTTCAACTTTGGGTCTCACCACTTCATCAGAATGGTTTTAGTTACCATAGCTTCAACATAATTGGTTTCACTGGACAGAGTACACAATTTTTGTATATGGTGCCTTTCTGATGATTTTGGTGTGACTTACAAATCATTGGAATGATGATCTAACTCTATAATAATTCTATTTTAAAGTATTGGTAACGTGGAAGTGGTACATGTATATAGGAATCACTTGCTAGATTGATCAAATCAGATTTATTAATACATACTTAAGAACATTTTACTGCCTCCTCCCGCCGCGAGAACTGGGATTGACATGTAAAACAAGCTATTAAAAATTAAAATAAAAAAATAAATAATAAAAAAGAACTTTTTACTGGAGATTATCTGTAAGAAAAAAATCCTAAAGAATAAGAATTCTGATATTCTAACTATATCATTTCCTAACTATGTGACATCTATAAAGCTAATGTCCAGTTTTCAAAGTGACATTGGGAGTCATTTGTTTTTATTTTTTGTACTATTTTTTAATTAGGGTGTAATTATGTCATTTGCACATTTCCTTCCTTTCTGCTAAACCAACCCATACACATTCTTCCTCGGTCTCAAATTCATTGCCACTATTTCAATAATTTTGTTATTCATATAGACACACACTTTTATATATTTATGAATGTAACCATACGTTTATATGCAATATACATACATACATATATATAAATATATATATTTCCTCTATTCATGTACCCCTTAAACGTTACCAATACCTTTGAATAGGAATAAATATCTTTTTGTATGTATACTTAAATATATATTATATAAATATATAATTATATAGTGCATACTCTATATAGATATAACAGTATTATATTACATGAAATATAATAATATGCAATAGTACACATTATATCTTATATAATGTATAAGAATATATAATATATACACATATATATTCCTGCTTATGTAAATACAGCATGTTGAGTCCTTATAATGCTACTTGTATTTATTAATTTTAGGGCTGACAACTTGGTATGGGATAACAACTGGGGAGGTCTTCTCTGTGGAAGACTATTTGTCCCGCACTCAGAATTCCTTGGTTACCTGTAGTTCTTTGTGTAGGGTTGAGGCTCCATAAGATTCTCCTATTCTGTGTTAAAATTCCAGCAATGCTATCATTGTTCCTATCATTTAGCTTGCTATGTTGATAAGACTTTTTGGGTATAGACTTTGACATTTCTAGGAGACTATGCAAACTCACAGCAAACGTTCTAGTCCTCTGGTTCTTAGAAACATTCTGTTTCTTCTTCTGCAATGATCCCTGAGCCTTAGCTACAGGAGTTGTGTTGTAGATGGGTCATTTGGATCTGAGTACCACATTGTAATTTGTTCATTGAATTTATATTGGTTGTTCATTTAAGTAATAGTCTCCATTTGTTACAAGGAGATAATTCTTAGATGAGTGGTGAGAGCTGTTATTGTCTGTGTATATAAAGACAGATATTTAGGATGTAGTTAGAAATTTTGCTGGTTTAGTAAAGTGGCAGTTAACTACTCCAAAGTCTATGATGTTATTAACCCTGGGTAACTGACTAGTTTTTCAGTACCAGGCATGATTTCCTTCTTGATGAACATACCTTAAGTTGAACAGAGTTGTATCTGCCATTATTTCACTCTTAAGGATACCTTTCCATGCTGATCTTGTAGTTCTTAGGCATCATAGCTGGGAAGGACTATTGGTTGCTTCTTTCCCTTGGAAGCCTGCATGGCAGCTTTGGTACCATGAAAGCTAGTTCTCAGGGAAGAAGCTTTCATGTCAGATCTTTCTCAGACCCTTCAGGTCATGTACCTGAAGTTGATGGTGCCTTTAGCAGTAGGGTCATGCCTTCCACTTCTACAAGCTAACCAATAACTATAAAAATTACTTATAATATTTGATAAGTCTCTTATCTAACTCTTACAAACAACTCAGAAGGGAGATCCTCATGCCTGGTATTTGATATTTTTGTTATATAATCTATGTTTCTTGTGAGGAATATTGCATCCCAGATGGGAAATTTTGATTACACATATTTTATGTAGATAAATAATAATATTCCTCTTAATGGCTTTTTCAGATATCCTTACTGTTACTTTACTCTTGTCACTTCTTTTATTGTATTTATCTCCCTCCTTCCTAATTAGTGTTCCCCCTTGTTTTTCCTTTACACTCTCCAACACTTTCACCCTGCTATTAGTCTCTCCTCATCACCATCACATGGGCCCTTGTTTCTTTCCTGTTTTCTGGAGTTTCTCCAGGTTGTGTTGTGTCTATCCTGGCTTTGTCCTACAAACTTGACTAGGAGGAGGAGTAAAGGACAGATATTCAGACATACAGAAATTCTATGGTCGTGTGGGTTGTGTGTGTTCTGATAGAATGACACCTACTTCCCTGGAACCTCAGCATTCTTAATATGTGCAGCACGGTGGAGGAGTAGGCTAGTCTTTGTAGGAGGTCTCTATAGGTCATCATTCTCAAGCTATAAGCATTCAGGGGGAGGAAGCTAATGGTGCTAATTTTTGCACATACTGGTAAATCATTCATGAACACTCCTATCTGCACAGAAATCTAATATTTGCACTTTAATCAGAGAAAGGCTTTGCCCTCCCTCCAATTCTCATCTTAGGGGAAACCACTAAATTCTCATAGGTGTGGGACATTTGTCCTACTGTGCCCATATCAACAATAACATTCACTCTGGACTTCATTTGCTCTTTCATATTCACTAAGTGCTTCCTCATCTCTCCACAGAATTATATACTCACATATAAAGATTTGAAGCTAGGAATTACAGATAAGAGAAAACATGTAGCCTTTGTCTTTCTGGGTTTGGTTATCTTAGTCATCATAATCTTCTCTGGGTCTATACATTTTCTTGTAATATTCATTATTTCATTTATCTTTATTCTACAGCATGCATGTACCACATTCTCCTTGTGCATTCATCAGTTGGAGTACGTTTACATTATTTCCTTCCTAGCTATTGTGAATAGAAAGGCAATGAACAAAGCTGAACAAGTGTCTGTGGGGTAGGATGTCAAGTCCTGGAGCATATTCCATAATTATCAAAACAATACAGTACAGGCACAAAAACAGACATGTGGAACAGTGGAACAAAACTGAAGACCCAAACATAAATATATGTAACTACAGATAACTAATATCTGACAAAATGCCAAAAATACACTCTGGTAAAAAGACAGCATCTTCAGTAAATGAATGTGCAGAAGATTGAAGTTAGAACTCTATCTATTGCATTGGGCATGCACTGACTCTAGCTAGATCAAAACCTAAATGTGAACACTGAAGCTGCCAAACTGCTAGCAGAAAACATAAGCAGTGCCCCACGTGATATAAATGTAGGAAAGGATTCTCTGAATAGGACTCCATTTGCTCAGAAATTGCTAAGTGGGACCTCATGAAACTAAAAGTTCCTGCACAGCCAAAAAGATAATCAATTGAATGAAGTGTGGTATATTTTTGCCAGCTATAGGTCACAAGATTCATATCTAGAATATATGAACTCAAAAATCAGAGTCTAAAATGCAAATGACCCATTCAAGAAATGGGCTTAGTATGTGAACAGAGAGATCTCAAAAGAGGAAATTTAAATAGCTAACAAATCTCTCAAAACATGTTAATTATTCATAGCAATTGGGAAAATGAAAATCAAAGCAACTTTATAATCCCCCAAACAGAATGTCAAAAATCAACAAAAAAGTCAAAAATACTAGAAAGGATATAAGGAACAGGGAACCTCCCTCACTGTTGGGGTTGCAAATGTGTCCAGCCACTCTGACAATCAGTGTGTAGAACCTTCAAAAAGCTAAAAGCAATTCTACTATATGATCCAGTTATGTCACTCATAGAGGTGACTGTCTTCTTCTAAAGCACCACCAAAATCAAAACACTTCATTTAATAAATGACAAACTAGACACACAAACAGAAGATCTATGCAATGCTAGCCTGTCTAACAGCAGAAACAGAATAAGGTCTATGTTCTCAATTGCTTGTCTGTGATCGTTTTCCTGAAATAATATAGCAATTATGCTTTGATAGTCAAAGCATACCTAAAAGACAAAGTCTAATAATATGTAAGTACAAAATGATGTGCTCTTCTTACATGGTAATGCATTCATTTCTCAAAAACAGGCATTCCTGTTGAATATCTTCCAATACTTTAAAAAAACTAAAGGAAAATTTACACAAGGAACATTCCAATTTTTTAGCAATAGTTACCTACCACATACAGATTTTAAGCTAGAGATAATCAGAAACCATGATGTGATAGAACTTGCAGAGTTTGACATTTTAGTTCTTAATCTAAAAATAGATTCAACCTTCAGTATCAACACAATATTGTTAAAGAGTTAAAAATAATAGAGTTCTGTTTTAAAATGTAACTTACGTTTTAAATAGTATTGTTTTAATTACCAAACACGCCTCCAAAAGATACCAAATACAGTAAACAAATATTCCTGTTGGTTGAAATACTCCATTTTCATTGATGGTTTAGCTTTGACACAAGCATATATGTAGGAAAAATGTCAATCAATTTTTGACATCCAAAATATTTGTGCCAGACACACACAGGACAGGTTCACAAAGCAAGTGACCATAACATCACCTAATGCCAAAAGCAAATGCTTCCTGAATTACAGTCTAAAAAGGAGACAGTTCCAGTTATAAGCTCAATATAGATTTTGCTTTGGTCACTAATCATTTGTGTCCTCAGTATGCATGTATTTAATGAACGAGCCATTTTGCCTGAACAAGAATCATTGTGCTGACAATTGCTATTTAGATTTGATTTTTACTATGCGACTGTAGATTTATAAGTAAGAATAAATGGAAGCTATATGGTAACAGGGAGGCTGTGGTTCTCTATTTCAGTTCACAAATCTAAAAGGTTAACTGCATCCATCATGAACTTGGTCAGCTGGCAGAGAAACTTAACTTACAACAAAAATTATGTATGTAGTCATTCTGATGTATATTCAGGAAGATGTAAAAGGTTTCCCAATAAATTTACCACTTCAGAACAATCGTTAAAAATAGCAAATAATGATTCAAGTGAAAATAGTAGAAAGTGCTGGTTTGAATAATTTTCTTTCTCCTCTTTTAAAGTAGGGATACTATTTAATTTTTGTGGCAACGGTGAGAAAAGGAGGAGGCACACACAAGAGTGTGCAGGTCATGTGCTAATGCTCACACTTGCAAAGGGCAATTCAAGATGTCCATTTTCCTCCTCTGTTGCTGTCTTCCTGTGCCTTAAGAGATGTCTCAGAATTAACACGAATCTCCTGGGCCACTGAGCTCCTTGAAGCTTCTGCCTCCAAGTGCTGAGGCTACAGGTATGTGTAACTATACCTGCCTTTTTCTGAGTGCTTGGTATTCAAACTCAGATCCTCCAGCTTACAAAGCAAGTTTTCTTAGCCAGTAGATCTGCTTCCCCAAGATGTTATCATAATCTTTCTTATCATAGTTACAATTCAGAAGAGGCCTTTTATCTGCAGAGGTTTCTCATGTTATATAATTTTACAACCTAGGAATAATTATAAAACTTGTTATCTTATTCAGTAAAATTGTTGTTATATAGAGATGCAAGGCATGAAGATTCAAAATGTTTTAACTCTAGTTTCCTCCTAATTTCTGTACAATTGTTTGAATATTCTTTAGTTTTCCTCTGCTCACTTACAACTAGTTTGTTTTCCTAAAGTATTAAACTAAAATCAAGCATGCATCATTCCTTGGATGACTTGATGTACTCATCTTGTCTAATTTATGAATTGCAAAAACACTAGTTTGTGCTTCATCATCTACAAACATTTTAAACAGTTGGGTTATGTGTTGGAAAAAAGTATAATTATGACATATGTCAGCCTCTTTAAGCTATGTGGATAGAGTAAATAAAGGTGGACATCTAAGTTACAGGATGCTTGTGTCCTAGTCAAGGTTGTATCACTTGATAGCTATGGAGCTTATCATTGGTTAATAAAGTTCGCTGGACATCAACTCCCCAATCTTAAAGGAAAGTACTTCATGTTGTCTGATATCATAAATATAAAATGAAATAATTCGTATAAAACACTTAGTCCACAGCTAGGAAGAGAGGTCAGAGTGTAAAGTGTTTGCTTCTCACATATAAAGGATTGAGTTTGGCTCACCAAAAAACACCTAAAATCAACTTCTAGGAAACATTCATTGTAACCCCAGAGTTGAGGAGAGGAGAGTATGAGACAGACAGATTCCGGATGCTTACTGACCAGTCTGTCTAGGCAAGATGGTGAGCAGCAGGTTAAATAAGAGACTTATCTTAAAATAACTACAGTAGAATTAGAGAAGGCCAGGCCTCACCCACCTGTAATATTTACACAAGCATGCACAAACATACACACATACACCACTTTAACATAAAAGCAGATAAACAGCAACCAGTGATGGCCATAAAATAATATCTATTGCCGGGCAGTGGTGGCACACACCTTTAATCCCAGCACTTGGGAGGCAGAGGCAAGCGGATCTCTGTGAGTTCGAGGCCAGGCTGGACCGACAGCCTCCAAAACAATATAGAGAAACCCTGTCTCATAAAACCAATAATAATAATAATAATATCTATTACGTATTAGGGGTTAATCAGTCATGCTGGTATGTCTATAAAGTCTACACTTCTTCAACAGCAAAGTCACAGCATGCTAAGATTTATATTCTATTTTATTATATCTATTTATTTGTGCATGAATGTTTATGGTGATCAGAGAACAATTTTCAGGAGTCAATTCTCTCCTTCCCCTCTGTGAGTCTTGGGGATCAAACCCAAGTCCCCAGGCTTAGTGGCAAGTGCCTTTCCCTCTGAGCTATCTCATTGGCTCTATATTCTTGATAATAGGCTGAATAAGAGAAGAAAATTTACTAAGCTTATCAAGTAAGGAGAAATAAAAATCAGATGAGATGTGTTGAATAGAATTGACCGAGCATTTGACTAAATTCCCAGGGTCGTTCATTGGTCCAATATGGCAATCTCCACTAATAATATTTAAAGGAACAAAATCAAAAACAAAAAGAAAAAACAAGAGATCGACTGAGGATGGCCAATATTGCATTTAAATTGTAAATAATGCAAATATGAGTAAGTACGTAGGACCTGGAGAAAGGGGTGAATAGCTTATTCTACATGATGTAGGTGGGGAGAGTGAAGAAAAGATATAAAGTACAAACACCCCTTCTTTTCAAAATGACTCTACAAAGTAAGTAGATAGCTTTGAAAAACTTTATACCAAGTTTTCCAACATCAAGTAGAAAAAAATTTTAAAGAAGCCACCGACATGTTCTTAAAAAGAATTCCACATAAATTCCACATAAAGCTTTTTAACTAATTAATACATTACCCACACACACACACACACAGACACACACACACACACACACACACTTTTTTGTTGTTCTAAATCATAATGTAAAAAATCATTATCAATAGACTGAAAATCATATGACTCAGAGGTATCAATAAGTGTACACAACACTGTCAATAACAAATCTAGCAAATATTCTTAAAATAACCCACATATCTGGGACATTACAGATTAGCAATCCACTTGTGTAATTGAAACTGGCTCAGATCCGGTGGCAGCAGGCACAATCATTCGCTTGTTGATTTAACTTTTTCAAGGTCAGCTGTCCTGTGGCCCATTGTCATAGATAATTTTGCTTCTGTGAATTTGTATCTTGTCACCAGCCCATCAGGTGAAAAGAAAAATGAGCCAACAGTCAGCACTCAGGGGTTGTTGAAGTGACAGAAGGTTCAGTTTCTTTAGAAACAATGGCCTTAGCTTGACATTGTGTGATTGTAAGGTAAAATACTGTCTTACCTAAAAGCATTTGTCCACAAGTGAAATGAAATTGTGTACCCATTCCTCAAAGAGAATGGTGATTCTGGAATTTTATCAGAAAAATGTGCTAGGAGTCATCACTATGTTCCACGTTTGTTTTCAAATTATTTTTGTTTTGTCTCATAAGAGATACTATAGACTGTTATCTGACAGCCCCTCTTCTCTTCATATATACATACATGTCAAAATAATACTTTATATTTTGGCATCCTGTAGTCCTTAGAGCTACTGAATCTGCATGTGTTTGAAGGCATGTCACATTCTTCACACTGAATGACAGTATGGAATTACCAGCAGATGGTCTATGTAGCCCTCTAAGAAGACTGAAGTTCCACTCATTGCTTATTGCAACAGAAATTCATAAAAGGTGATGTTTTAGTTGGGGTTCCTATTGCAGTGATAAAAATTCCATGACCACAAGTAATTGTGGGGGTGGGGGAAGGTATTTCAGCTTACACTTCCACATGAAAGTTCATCTTGAAAGAAGTCTGGGCAGGAACTCAAGGCAGTGACCTGGAGGCATGAATTGAAGCATAAACCATGAAGTAGTAGTGCTTTATGGTTTGTGACTCAAGGTTGGCTAGGTCAGTCTTCTTATAGTATGGAGGACCACCAACCCAGGGTACCACTTCCCACAGTGATCTAGGTCCTTCCATATCAATCATCAAGAAAATGCCTCATGGGCCAATCTAATAGGAGCATTTTCTCAATTTATGTTCCCTCTTTCCATATATCTCTAGCTTGTGTCAGTTTGACATAAAAACTAGCCAGGACAATGGGTATGTGTACAATACAGATGTTAAGAAAACTTCCAAACTATGACTGAATGATGAGTAGGGTAGAGGAGAAAGAAGGAATACTCTCACGGGTAGCAGAAAAATGAGTAGTCAGGGAGATGTCATAAATAACCAGAGACTGACGGTACAAATCTTTCTGAGCCTTCTTTCCAAGTAAACATGGCAAAAAGTGAAAATTTATAAGCAAAAAGATGCAAACATCAAATATGACGACAGCAATCCCCAGTCTCAACCCCATCTGCCAATCCCCTTCTCAGTTCTCCTTTTAATCATAGACAATACCATATTCTATGATAAAAGTTTGCAAATCGGAGCATGGCAAAAGTATCACTGATCAGATTTACTTAGAGGCAAATTATTAGCAAGCACAATTGCAGATTTTAAAAAATATAAAAGCAAAATAAGTTCAGAACTCCAAATAGCAGGGAGAGAGTAATGTTTTACTATTTAGATTGTTTTCCTTGAGTAACAAAGCACATCCGTATATTCATTTGCAGGGAAACAAGTTAGATTTTGGCTATTTCGCACCATCCACCAACTCATGACTATCTTACTAATTGATAGATCAAGATATGCTCTACACCGGGGCTCCTGAAAGAGTTCAGTATAACTTAAGCCACTCAAAGTGTCTCATGATACTGTTTTCTCCTTTCTCTTTTTCAGACTGTCCCTATTTCAGCCACCATCTAATCACCCAGTGCCATTGGACTCCAAACTCAGACCAGGAATGATCTGTAAAGGATCCTTGACTTGCCACTACCCAGGGGAACATATGTCAATTTGCAAATGGTCCAGGCTCTGGACATTTCCAGTCCTGACCCAGATGAAATCTCAAAAAATAGCTCCTAGTGTCCCAACTCAGCAATATCACTTCTTCCCAGTAATAGCCCCTGCTCACCCACCTCCTCGCAGACGTCTCATGTAGCACATTTCCCTATCTGTGCTTCGCTGTTTTCCTGAGCAGAGAATTCACATAGTCCTTGTTTATTTCTCCAGTTATAACTAATATGTGAGTTTGGGTATTGAATAAATCATATCAGTCATTTTAATAATTACTCCCAGCACTTAGTCTTGTGCTTAGTAGCTTACTTTCAGCTAGAAAAAAAAAGCAGTAAGGACTAGATGTCTTAAAGGCAAAAATAGTTCATTTGCCACACATGGCTCTGGAGAACAAAAAGATATATGTGGAGTTGTGTGGTTAGGGTCTGGTGAAAGCCTACTCCAGTTCAGAAAGTGGCAGCTTCTCATTATATTACTACACTGCAGGGAAAGAACAGGACAGCTCTACTATCTCTCTTCAGGGGAGCTTGGATGTCACTCATAAAGGATCTCCTTCATGACCTAATTGCTCCCTAATACCTACCTCTTAGTCCCTACCTGCAAATATTCTCCAGACTGACATTTAGATATGAACTTAATGAATTTGTAAGGAAGCAAGTCTTGAATCCATAACCAATAGAACAGCAGTTGTGAACCATGTGTTAATTCAATAAATTAATAGGTAAGTAGTGAACGTCAATCCTTTGGAAGAGCAGGCAGTGCTCTTAATTGGTGAGCCATTTCTCAGCCTACACAGTGTATCTTGATCATTGCCTTTTCTCATTCTCCCCTCCAGCTCCTCCTAGGATTCTCTTACATCTCCCTTCAAATTTCACCTCTTCCTTGTATAATTATTTGACTACAGTTTTAAGCCACTGGGATCAGTTAATTCTACCGATATGCACACAGACATTTTAAGAGGGACCACCATTTTCCACACACCTAAAGAAAAGCAACTATCAATTTTCAGCAGTCATCATTGACAAATGCTCCTGAGCTAGGTACAGGAACCTTGGGAACTCCTCCCATTTCCATGCTGAAACTTGTAATTGCCTTGGTCTTATACAGGTTTAATATAAGTAAGTATAATTTCTATGAGTTCATGTGAACAATGGCCATGTCATGATCAGATGTCAACATTTCACAGCTCTCCACTCCCCTGCCCCTGCATCCTCTTTTGAAATGTTCCCTGAAGCTTTGTGAAGGCATAGGGGTATCAAACTATGACTGATCACGCAAAGAACTTTGTCCACAGTATTTTGAACAGTAATGGGTCTCTGCATTAATAGCTATTCACTTTAATAAGAATCTTCAATACCAAGGTTGGGAGAATTTTCTGGTCAGCCCAAAGCTGTTTTCTATATATCTTTTGCAAAACATATGGTATCTACAGCAACAGTGTCTTACTATCTGATTGTGGTAGACAACCAATGGTAATGGGCTATACTGCTTGTGGTGCTGCTGGGGCCTCTCCAACCAATAACTTGAAAGAAAGGTAACCAACACTTATCACTGAGATCTTCTAATGAGTGTCTTCTAGGAGTGGTTGTTTACTAATGTGGAATGTTTCTATTCAAAGTTCTCTTACTTAAAATGATTCTATTTTTTAATTGTCTTATAAACTAGCGGGGTCTCATAATGCTTTGCCACACATTGTTAGTTTTGGCTAACCCCCTCTCCACTCTTTTTTCCCCAATCCTATTATTATCTCTGCTTACACCCTTAACTCCCAGTACCCTCCACCAGAACTGACACATTATATCCCCTCTTCCTTTTCTACTTGGATTGAAAGATGACAGATTTCTAGCTAGCTTCTTAATGTATACTTCATTAGGTTAAACCTTCCACACCATCCTTATTTCTAGATCATTGTTGTTCTAGCACATGTTGAACTCTTGTGCCTCCAGTATCCCCCATCTCTACTTTTGTTTCACCTATATGCTACTACTCACTCCATACGTTCACTCTCTCCACCCATGGCCCATTTCTGGTTGACTACCTGCCATGTATATTCCCTGTTAAACATACAAAATAAAAGATTAAAACTATGACTCTCATATGTGAAAGAACATGTAGAATGTGTCGTTAGGGGTTTGAGTGACACTTCTCAATATATTTTTTCCAGTTCCATTCATTTACCTACACATTTCATGAGGCCACTTTTTACAGCTGAATAATGCCCCCATTGTGTATATGTACCACCATTCCTTATTTGTTTGGCATGTAAGTTGATGCCATTCCCTATCTGTTGAGAATGAAGCAGTAATGAAGGGTAGAATTTTATAACCTTCCTCCATTAGCCACTCTTTATGTCATGTGGTCTTAATGAAGGACTCAAGTTTTATGGAGACTGTGTTTGTGGGATCACCCACTGTAAAGGTTTGTACTCTTGTGTTATTGCCAAAACATTAAAAAATGTGTCTTTAGTGTGGAGAGAGGGGAACACTCCTCCACTGCTGGTGGGAGTGCCAACTCATACAGCCTCTTTGGAAATCAGTATGGAGATTCCTCAGGAAAATGGGAATTAATCTACCACTAGACCCAGCAATTCCACTCTTAGGTATATATCCAAATGAGGCAAATTCATACAACAAGGGCATCTGCTCCATTATGTTCATAGCAGCATTATTTGTAATATCCAGAACATGAAAGCAACCTAGATGCCCCTCAACTGAAGAGTGTATAGAGAAAATGTGGTACATTTACACAATGGAGTATTACTCAGCAGAAAAAAAAACAATGGAATCTTGAAATTCACAGGTAAATGGATAGCACTGGAAGAAACCATCCTGAGTGAGGTAACCCAGTCGCAAAAAGACAAACATGGTATGTACTCACTCATATATGGATTTTAGACATGGATCAGGATAGTGCCAGTCTGCACTTCCACTGATAGAGAGTCTGGGAAACAGGAAAGAACCTAAAAGATAGGCATATATGCATAGTACCCAGGAGAAGAGGATTGAGACAAGATCATCTGAATGGATGGGGAACACGGCGAGGGGTGGGGGGGAGTGGGAGCTGGGAAGAAGAGAGTGGGTGAAGAGGAAGAGAGTTGGTCATGGGGGAACAGGAAATTGAGTGGGTGGGGGTAGAATAGGGGGAAGAGGGAATCATAGGATAGAAGACAGATCAGACACCAGAGTGACCTCGAGTGATCTAAAGGTAAAACACCAATTGGAAAGCTAAGCAATAGTGGAGAGACCACCTCGAATGCCCATTCCTGATAATGAACTTGATGTCTATAACCATCCGGGAGCCTTCATCCTGTGACTGATGGAAGCAAAGGCAAACACACAATTAATCACTGAACTGAACCCAAGGAACCCAGTGACAGAGAGAGAGGAGTGATGAGCAAATTGGCAAAGAATGGGCTGGCAAAACCAGCAGAGACAGCTGATCTGAACAGGGGAGAGCTCTTGGACCCCAGACTGACAGTGGGGAGGCCAGCATGGGACTGATCTGGACCCCCCAAATGTGAGTGTCAGCGAGAAGGCCTGGGCAACCTATGGGGCCCTGAGCAGTGGATCAGTGTCTATCCCTGGAATACAAACAGTCATCGTGTGCCTATAGCATAAAGAGGGAAGCTCTCTCAGCCTGGACTCTTAGGGGAGTGCCTGGACCCTACCCAGAGTGAAATGACAGACTCTAGATATCCCCTATGTGGAAGGATTTGGCAATAGGGTGGGAGGGTGGAGGGGAAGGGGAGTGCGGGAGGAGGGGAGGGAGAGGGAACTGGGATTGACATGTAAAACAAGCTATTTAAAATTAAAATAAAAAATGATAAAAAAAATAAAAAAATGTGTCTCTAAATCTCCAGTGTCTTTCAACATCGGAATAAAAAGCAAGTTAAATAATTTACTCTGAGAGGGTAGAACCAGGACACAGTCCCATTTAAATCAAACCTCTATCTCTTTCTGTGGCCCCCTTTAATCCTGGAGTTTACAGCAAAACCATGGCTACATCTTCATCTGTAGCCTCTCCTAATCTATCTCCATGGCAAGTCACAGATTCTCCCCATGACCTCTTTAACCCTGGGCTCTCCACTGCAACTCAGGCTGCTCCTTCAGTGGCCTCTCCTAGTTTCTCATTTTATTGCCTCAGCTGATTTTCACTGATGACCATTTCACATCTTCAAAACCATTATTATAAAAGAGATGGTTACATATTAATAAGTTTCATTGCCTGAATGAGATTCTCTTCTTTGGTGTTTTTGGACCATGGTTTCTGTGTGCTGACCTGGAGGAGATATTCCCAGAAGATTTAATGTCGAAGATGCTAGTCCCTTTAATCACTGCTGATTTATCAGCTCCAGCTAAGCTAACCAGCATTGACCATCCTGGCAAAGTAAAGGTTTCACTACTGTGGTGCTAGTCTCTTGTTAATTATAGCTGATTTTTCACATCCAGCTGATCCAACTCCATGTGTTCTTAATTCAAAATATTACACAAATGGCAATTATAGTCTTTGTTTCCTTCTCAAACTTTAAATGCCAGTTCTCCATCATCCACATCTCTTTTAGCATTCCTATCTGTCATACTCTCACAATAACAGCTCATTAAACTCTGAGTGCTCAATAGCTGTTCCTGCCAAACATTCCAAAGTCATTCCTCCATCCTCCCAAAAATATAGTCATGTCTGTCACAACAATACCCCATGAACCTTGTACCAACTTCTATCTTTGTTTGTTTTCTATTGCTGTGATAAAAATAAAATCAAAAGAAATTTGTAGAAGAAAGAGTTTATATGGCATACAGCCCAACATAAGGTAAAGCCAAGGCAAAAATTTATAGCAAGAACATGAAGCTTACTACCCTGCTTCTCATGGTTTACTTGACCTTGCTTTCTTATACAACCCAGGACCCGATTTCCAGTGGTGGCACCACCCACAGTAGGCTAAGCTGACGAGGGAGTCAATGAAATGGAGAAACTAATATATTTATTAACTGGATAAAACTTACAACCTGGGAAGATGAGAAGCACAGCAGGCTTCCAAGAGAGAAAGCTTTGCTTTCTCTTTTCCTTTTATATCCTTACCTGTCCCGTACCCCTGTCTACTCCCCTTTGGGCATGGACAGTATTGTGGGTTCACACCTACAATTCCCCTTTTAGTCTAAATAAAAGATTTGAACTTGATACAAAGCTCAAACATATGCAACATATACACATAGAAGATGATAAGAAAGTTATAATCTACCTATATCCTAAACTAAACATATCTATACCATCTAAATCCTAAAGCTAACCCTAACCCTCCTACATCAACCATTAATCAAGATATATCTACAGGGTAATTTTACAGGGATACTTTCTCAATTAAGTTTCCCTCTTCCAGGTAATGCCTAAGTTTGTGTCAAATTGACAAAAACCTAGCTAACACATCATCCTTAATACTATGTTTTTTCCACACACCAGTGTTAGGTTCTAATGGGCTGCCATTTCTTTGAAGTGGAGGAGAATCATATTATTGCATGTTCACTTTCAATATGGCAGAGATATAAGCACATAGTTAATCTGTAAGCACCTACTGAAAATACACTGTTATCTAAAAGAAACTGAGATGACTGTTAGGGATAGAGAAACAGACTATCCACAGTAGTTTCATGAGAAGTAAAGGGAAGATGTGACAGAATCAAATCCTATCAACCGATCATAAGTCTAGAATATTTGCTCGGAGAGACTGACTAGCAAGAATTGAGTCCATATTTCAATGGACACAGCCAGCTTATGTTGGCCATTCCAAAATTATACTGAAGCAACAGTATTCCTATTTCAAGTCTGTGCTGCCTCCAACATGCTGTGTATGTATGTGGAAGGGCTGGGTTCAACAAGGAGCTGGAGAACAAGGAAGCTGTTTATGCTACTCAGCACAGGTTTGGCTTCTAGAGCACAAAGCATTGTATTTAAGGGAGGAAAAGAAGATTTTAAAGTAAAACTGAGAGATCTGATACAGGCACAGGCCTGGGGTTATAAATATAACTTTGGGTATGGCAAATGCAGTATATTTACAGGGTGTTCAGATAGGAAGAGAAATTGTGAGTTTGAAGTTGAGGAGAGAAAGGTTTATAATAATCAAATGGATTCAGAGTCTATCAAAGTGCAGGTAGGTAAAACCATGAGTACATAAGAGCTAATGAGGAGAAAGGAGGAAAAATAAGGAGCAAACAGAACAATTCTACTGAAGTCCAATTTTAGCATGCGATCAAGGGTAAAGTTTCCTTGAGAAGTTAAGTCCTAAAACAGTAGCAATCGGAGGAAGAAGATGCATAAGGGGCTGAGATTGGGAGTGCTTTACAGAGAAGTGAGAAAAATTTTTGGTATCTGGACAGATGACTGCCTTAGTTGTGCAGCAATCTAAAAGGTAGAAAAGAAAAAGGACAAGAGAACTTCAATCTCCCAGGTCTCTAATTGACCCATCCTACACCCCCTCTAGCAATCGGTCCAAGTTTACCATGCATAATAAGAAATGACTCTTCCCAACCCCAGCCACACAGTCCTGCAGGGCAACTACTACAACAGCACTGCCAACTCAGTCCTGAAATTTAGAAAACACTGAAGCCGTTTAGAAAACCTTTGTGGAATGGCTACAGCATCTTTCTAGGTCCTGAGTGAATATGACCACGTCTTTGCAAAACTTGTCCCTCTTATCCTACAAGCATCCACAAAGGCATTTCCACAGTATTGAATGTGCAGGCTCTCCAGGGAGCAAGCAACAATTTTAAAGGGAAGCTTGAAACAAGCAAGTGGGAGTTCTGTAAATCAGATGTAACACCAGAAGGAAATGAATTTCAAGGTCTCCATCCTTAAACGTAGCTGAGAATGAGAAAAAAGACTTCAGTAGAGGTGGCACTAGTCAAAGCATAGGGCATGTTTGCTGACAACATTGCATGGGTATAGCACAATTCAGTGAACCTTTCTGAGCCTTGGTGCTCATGTGTATAAAGTATAAATATGCAGACTTCATGGGGTTGTTAGGAGTTACAATGTAAGCTTTCTGTTGTTTCCATCACATACTAGTCACCTTCTAATATTTGATAAGACAAAAAGTAATTTTTAAAAAGAAATTGAGATACATTTATGTTAGTGTGTGTGTGTGTGTGTGTGTGTGTGTGTGTGTGTGTGTGTGAGTGTGTGTAGGTCAGAAGATGACTTGTAGAAGTCACTCTCTCCTTCTACCATCGGGAGTTCCAGACATTGAACTCAGGTCATTAGGGTTGATAACAAGCTCTCTACCCATCGAGACATAATCAGCATTCAAAGGAGTATTCTTTAATTTCATAGACATTTAGGCAGCATTTCATATTGCATTTAAATAAATTATAGGAACAGAAAAATCTGTGGTGATAAAGAAAGATTGTATGACCAATCAAGACAGTACAGTTTTGCAATCCCAGGACTTAGGAGGCTGGGGCAAAGGATTATAAATTGAGACCATCATGAAATATATATACAGTGAGTCTTTGCTTCATAGAAGCTAATAGTTCTTGATCAAGTAAAGGAATTAGAATATAACTGGCTCTTAACTGTGTTTGCTAATTGATATATCAGAAGCAAATGTTAGATCTAATAAAGCAAGCATATATATTTTACATGAACAAAAAATCAGCAACACTTACTTAAACTTAAGTCATGCTCTTTTATTTAAAAATACATATTTAAATATGTGTGTGTGTGTTTTTATGCCACATAAAAACTAGTGAGACTAGTGGAAGGCTTTGGATCCCCTGAAACTGGAGTAACAGACAGTTGTGAGCTACAATATGGTTGCTGGGAAACAAATCCATGTCCTCTGCAAGAGCAGTAAGTGCTGTTAACCTCTAAGTCATTTCTCCTGCCACTTAAAATATGTTCTGGAACAAAAAACAAAAACAAAATAAGTCACTATATCTGGGCTTTAGTAAGTGTTGGCTGAGTAAATGGAGAAATAAAGAAGCAATTGAGAGTGTTAATATTGACTGCTTTGTTCACTGGGTTGCTATTTGCATATCAATGACTATCTTAAATCTTTTAAAGAACATTGCTGTTCATATGTATGTATATGTGTAAATGATATGAGCATGTTGGGCTGGTGTGGGTCCTCTTTCATACGTGAATTTGTCATATATGTAGGGGGAAGTAGACAACATTGAGATGTTGTCCTCAGTTTCCACTTTATTTGAGACAAGTTCTCTTTGTTATTTGCCACAGGCTAGCTGGCCCCTGAGCTTCCAGGGAATTCTCTTGTCCCCACTTCCCATGTGGCCCAAGGAGTCATGAGATTTCAGATTCACACTACCTAGTCAAGGTTTGCATGTGTCGTGGGCATTTGGATTTTGGGGCTTGTGCTTCTGCAGCAAGTGATTGCTACCTGAGCCATGACCCCCAGAACCAGTCTCAAACCTTAAACTCTTAAATTAACCTAAAGAGAGGAAGTCTCGTGAAGGCTTCATCCATAGGACCTGAAGTAGGAGGCTAATTCTACAGGACCTGGTGAGAATGTACCAAGTGCTAGGAGTTGGTGTTGCTATTATGGTATGCAGCTCTTGTTAGGGTCTCTGTACTCCCATGTCTGTTAGCCTAGGATTCTACAACACGCTTCCTTTCCAGCACTCGGTTTCCCTCCAAAACTGGAATTTATCCCTATCTTTCAGCCCAAGTATTAGTCTTTGTTCCTGCTCCTGTGTTCTGTCAGGAAAAGTAAGGCTGACTTTATCCCTTGACATAATAGCCTGCTTTCCCATTCCCAGTGATGTTCAGTACCAGAAGCTAACATTCTCCCAATTTGGCCCAATGCAACTGTTAACCTAATTTCGTTCCAGCTGGATAGCAGACAACACGAGTAGGCATCATCCCAGGGTCCACAGGTTCCTCTGCAAACAACAGTGGATGGTTGGCTGCCTCTCACAAAGACTCAAGCTAAAATTGGATCATTTCAGCCAGCCTCTGATCTTTTAGCTTCCACCTCTGTCCTTTTCTTCACCACTGGGCTATTTTCGTAACAGAAATTTCAACACACTAGACGATCAATCCCATTGCAGGTAGAGCATGCCCATTTAAACCAAGATGTTTGGCTGCTGGCATCAGAGAGAATGTGAAAATGTTAATTGCATAGACTCGTTCTCACATACGTTTTTCTAGAGATACAAAGTGGTCCTGATTCAAAAAGACAAATGATATGAAATTATGTGTTAGTTTCAATGCCCACTGATTTTATCACCTCATAATGAGTCCCAAGCCTCAGGTCTTTGTTGTCGACATCTTTCTGACCTGAACACTTCAATATATTCGATAGCATAATGGTTTCACAGCCAGCCATGAGTTCAAATTCTGTCTGTGAAAATTACTCTGTATTACCTCAGAGAAGTTATTCAATATCTACTGGCCTCCAGTTCATCGTTACCAAGAATGAGGTTGGTAATACTTGCCACAGAGGTAGTTTGAGAAATAAATAAGATAACAGATTAAAAACCACTCAAATTAGTACCTTGCACCAAGGAAAAGGTAATTCCCTCCCTCTTCTTCAGTTTCCCCTGGTAAAATGAACTAAAGATCAAACAGACTTCAGAATGGATCAAAATCAGTTCTATTCCTGAAGATATCCTACAATTTTAATAAGCCACACCAATATCAAAAATATGACTGTGAAAGCATAATTGGATACATTTCTCTTCTTGCATCAACTAAGCAAATTCAAACAATTTCATAAATTCGAAGCACTTACACACTTAAAAAAAAAGAAGTTTCTTCTTTCTCTATTTACTCCCTTGCAGCCACTGGTCATTTTGAGCATGCAATCAGCTTCATTGTTGTGGCACAGTTTGCAGATGCGAGATCTAGGTATATAGGAAGGAAGGCACCTTTGAAAGTGTTGTTATACTGAAATGTGGTGATGTTTGAAAAACTCAACCGATGTCCTAAAATGATATTTTTTAGTTAGTATACATGAAAATGATAGAAGAACTTTTCAGATTATTAGGTGTAACACCATGTGTTTCTTTCAACCACCCCTGAAAGAATTATTGTGTCTTACACCAGAAAAGCAATTGAGTCCACACTTCTTTGTGCATGAAGACAAATGATAAAACATGCCATTTCACCCACTGTTCCAGATGCTTCTTTCTTTCTTCATCTCCTAGTTTTGATATCTTCTCTATCTACATATCTGGTTTAAATGATAGTCCTAAATTCTTTGATATGTTACCTTTTGAGAGATTCATCTTTCACCTTCCTCTTGAACTCTACTAATTAAGTATTTAATATTTTAGGCAAACTGCTTTACACAATATATGACAAATTGACTCAAAATGGATCAAAAATCACAGTAGTCAAACTAATCCCGTAAATCTATAATAGTAAACCTTTGTAGCCTTGGAGTTGGCAATGAAGTTTTAGATACAACAGCAAAGGCATGAGCAACCACAGCATGGACAACAACTTGGAATTCCTCAAAATTATAAACTTTTTTCCATTATAGTATTGCCAAGAATGTGAAAGGAAAACTCTGGTGAAATGCTGGTAAACTGTGTGTCTGATATTATTTCTAAAGTGTGACATTGAAGGCAAACAATGCAATTTAACAATGAGTGAAGGACTTGGGTCATCAGCATTTCTCCAAAGAATTCATAAAAAATGATTAGTCATCACTTTAAAAGATGCTTAGTATTTTTTGGAAAATCAAGATTATAGTGAGCCACAATGTCAGAGATACTAGGATAGAAAGAAACAGAAGTGAGGTTGGTGATGAAACGGAAAATTAGGACCTTCACACACTGCTTGCAGGAATATCAAAAACATGGTTACTTCAAAAAACAGTTAGGCAGTCCCTCAAATAGCTACATATATTATGATCATTTTGGTTTATAATCTCAAAACATTGAAAACAAAGGTTTGAACAGGGCTTCATAAGCTTATATGTATAGCTCAGGGATACACTAGCAAGGAATAAAAGAATGCATGTATTAAAAGAGTGTAATGTTAATGCTGGTTCAATGTGGATAAATACATTATGCTAAATTTATTAGCCTAAGGTATCAATATTGTATGGTTTTACCTATATGGCGTGTGTGGAACACATAGGGAAAATAGATTTGGAGACATGAGGGGTTCAGATAAATTACTTTTTCAGGAACAGGGTTTTTATTTAGGGCAAAGAATGTGTTTAAGAAATGTTGTTGTAACCAGTAGCACAGACAGTGAGATCAACAATTAATAAATGGGAACTCCTGAAACTGAGAAGCTTCTGTAAGGCAAAGGACACAGTCAGAAAGATAAAAAGGCAGCCCACAGAATGGGAAAAAATTTCACTAACCCCACATCTGAGAGAGGGCTGATCTCCAAAATTTACAAAGAACTCAAGAAGCAAGTCTCCAAAACACCAAAGGATCCAATTAAAAAGTGGGCTGCAGAACTAAATAGAGAATTTTCAATAGAGGAGTCTAAAATAGCTGAGAGGCACTTGAGAAAGTGCTCAACATCCTTAGCCATCTGGGAAATGCAAATCAAAACAGCTCTGAGATACCATCTCACTCCTGTCAGAATGGCTAAAATCAAAAACACCAACAACAATTTATGCTGGAGAGGATGTGGTAAAAGGGGAACACTCCTCCATTGCTGGTAGGAGTGCCAACTTGTTCAGCCACTTTGGAAATCAGTATGGAGATTCTTCAGGAAAATGCGAATAAACCTACCACAAGACCCAGCAACTCCACTCTTAGGCATATATCCAAAAGATGCCCATTCATACAACAAGGATGTCTGTTCCACTATGTTCATAGCAGCATTATTTGTAATAGCCAGAACTTGGAAGCAACCTAGATGCCCCTCAACGGAAGAGTGGATAGAGAAAATGTGGTACATTTACACAATGGAGTACTATTCAGCAGAAAAACAAATCAATAGAATCCTGAGATTTGCAAGCAAATGGATGGCACTAGAAGAAACCATCCTGAGCGAGGTAACCCAGTCACAAAAAGAGAAACATGGCATGTACTCTCTCATATATGGATTTTAGACATAGATCTGGGGAGTGCCAGCCTACAATCCCATGGTCAGAGAGTCTGGGAAACAGAACCTTCATTCAGTGTCTGATGGAAGAAGAGACAGACTCCCATGGCTAAGTACTGAACTGAACTCAAGAAAGCCAGTGACAGAGAGGGAGGACTGATGACCAAATGGATTAAGACTGGGCTGGTTTAACCCCCAGAAACAGCTGACCTGACAAGGGTTAGCTCTTGAATCCCAGGCTCATTCCTGGGAATCCAGCATGGGATTGATCAAGACCCCCTGAATGTGGGTGTCAGTGAGGAGGCCTAAGTAATCTATTGAGCCTTGGGCAATAGATCAGTATTTATCCCGGGTATACAAATGGACTTTGGACTCCCATCCAACAATGTCAGATGCACTCTGTACCCTGAACTCTTGGGGGAGGGTCTAGGCCCTGCCCTGGATGAAATGACAGACTATGGACACCCCCATGGAGGGCCTCACCCTCCCTGGGGAAATGAGGGGATATAGGGGAGGTTGGTGGGAGGGCACGGGAGGAGGGGAAGGAAACGGAGAGAGAATTGGAATTGACATGTGAAGCAACCTTGTTTCTAATTTAAATTTAAATTTAAAAATAGATAATAAAAATAATAAAAAAGAAAGAAATGGTGTTGTATAGTGGTGAATAACTTGTACACTGAAGACATGCTTAGAATAGCAAATTTTGTTAGACATTATTATGCTGTAAAACCCCAGATAAATTTAAAATGTGAAACACACAGATACACAATTACAACTGAATCCTTTAGCTTTCAAGAACAATTTGAGCTTGTTAACATTCCTATAATACTCCAACCAACAGTAGATAAGTGTTTTCAAGTGTACATGGAATATTCTCCAAAATAGAATATATCCCAAGTTATGAAATAAATCATAGCAACCTAAAATTTGATATAATATAAGCTTTGATCTTGGATCATAAAATGATTAAGCCAGAAATCATTAGCAACAAAGATACCAGGAAATTCCCAAGACACCTGGAAATTATGTAGTGTACTTCTAAATTGCAGATGGGTCAAGGAGGAGTCAAGGGAGATTTTAAAAGTGGTTTCATTGGGTGAAAATGAAAGTGCAAATAGATCAGATTTGGGGGGTTATGTCTAAAGTAAAATGATACTCATTCTTTCTCTTCCATCCTCTATATACTCTCTGCCTTTCTGTAACACTATTTTTTCATAAAATGAAGGGTCCTTTAGGAATGCTGTTCTAAGTTCTCTTGTGTTCTTAAAGAAGTAAAAGTCCAATGTTTCATCCAGTTGTGCTCTAAAATACTATATTCTTAAAATCTTGACATTTGAAAGGATATGTCCTCCTCTGTCCCCAGGATCAGCTCTACAGTTTTCAAGGGACTCTGCAAAATTATCAGTGGAATTTGACTCTTCCTCTGAAAGACCCCTGCCACACTGATGTAAACCATGCCCTTTCTAAGAGCACGAAATTCGAATGTAAGCCGTGCTTTTCTAAGAGTGCGAAATTCAAATGTAAACCGTGCCCTTTCTAAGAGCACGAAATTCAAAAGCTGTGACATCACCAAGACGAGTACCCTATCGGCGGTGCTCTCGCCTTCTACCTCATTTTGCATATCATGCTTGCTGGACCTGATGGAGAGCTGGTCTTGCAAGGTCTGCAGGACTTCATATGCAAATAAACCTGCTTCTATATAAGCTGTACTAAATCCAGCCCGGTATGTTCAGCCTCCTGAAGTGCTGCAGCATCCGCAGGCACCTGTGTGAGCAATAAAGAACCCTCTTGCTGTTGCATCCAGTGGCTCTGTCTCGATTTTTGGGCAAGGGTCTCCTGCCTGGAAGATTCCCTTTGGGAGTCTTTCCTTGGAGGTCCCACCGAGATCAGAAGACCCCTGCCCAACTCGACCAGAAGCTCACCGGGAGGTAAGCTGGCCAGCATCGGTGTTCCCTGTTGGTAACTGTGTCTGTTCGTTGTCTGTACGACTCGGATCCGGGTCACTCAGTATCTGGGCAGCTTGAGAAGGAGCTGATGAGCTCGGACTTCTCACCCGCCACCCTGGAAGACGTTCCAGGGGACGTAGAGGTAGGGGCTCAACTTTTTGGAGCCAGTGGCGTATCTCAGGGATACGCCCCTCTATTGGAGAATCAAGGGCCTCTGGTTCTTGAGTCTCCATCTGAATTTTGTTTTCGGTACTATGCCGAAACTGTTCAGCGCGTCTGGTCGCAGGCTGTCTTGTTGTATTGTGTCTGTCTGTTTGTCTCTTGTTTGCATTTGAAGTCGTCATGGGACAGTCCCTAATCACCCCCTTAAGCCTAACTCTAGGACACTGGTCTGAGGTTAGAGAACATGCCCACAACCAGGCAGTCGACATAAAGAAAAAGAAGTGGCAGACCTTTTGCTCCTCGGAATGGCTCACTTTTAACATGGGTTGGCCAAGGGACAGCACCTTTAACTTTGATACTATTCTGCAGTCAAAGAGAAGATTTTTGACAAAGGATCCCATGGGCACCCAGACCAGGTCGCCTGCATTGTAACCTGGGAGAACTTGGCTTATGACCCACCTCCATGGGTCCCTCCCTTTGTCTCTCCTAAACCTGCTCCTTCTCCCCCTGCCCCTCTGGAACCTGCTCCTTCCCCCCCCCCCACCGCTCCTCCGGCACCCTCTCCTTCTCTCCCCACTCCTATGCACCTCCTCCTCCTCCTCCTTCTGCTCCCCCAGCTCCCTCTTATTTCTCATCCCTGTACCCTACTCTCACCCAGGAACAATCTCCCAAACCCGTCCTTCCCCCGGATCCTAACTCCCCCCTAATGGATTTGCTCTCTGATGACCCCCCCTCCCTATCACCCGCCTCCGTTGCAGCCAGTCCCGATAGGAGCTCAACAGACGCCCCTGGTGGGAGACCAGAGGGGTGTCACCTACTCACCTCCTAACTCCCCAGTTGCAGACCATCTCCAGGGGTGGAGAGACCAACCGCCCTCGGAGATTACCTCCCAGGCGTTCCCCTTACGACAAGGAGGAAACGGCCAACTGCAATACTGGCTGTTCTCTGCCTCCAACCTATACAACTGGAAACAGCACAACCCTCCTTTCTCCAAGGATCCTGTCGCCTTGACTAATCTAATAGAATCTATATTAATTACCCATCAACCTACTTGGGATGACTTCCAGCAGCTCTTGCAAACTCTCCTCACCTCAGAGGAGAAACAGAGGGTTTTTCTAGAAGCAAGGAAGAATGTGCCAGGGGAGAACGTACAGCCGACTCAGCTACCAAACAAGATTGATGCCGCCTTCCCCTTGACCAGACCCAACTAGGATTTTACCACAGATGCAGGTAGGGGACACCTACACTTTTATCGCCAGTTGCTCATAGCGGGCCTCCGAGGGGCACAAGTAAAGCAAGTAAGTCAGGGTTCCGAGGAGTCTTCTGCTGCCTTTCTAGAGAGACTCAAGGAAGCCTATCGCATGTGCACTCCCTATGACCCGGACGAACCGGGACAGGCTACCAGCATGGCCATGGCATTTCTATGGCAGTCCGCGCCTGACATTAGGAATAAGTTACAGAGGCTGGATGGACTACAGGGCTACACCATCCAGGATCTACTAAAGGAAGCAGAACGTATCTATAATAAGAGGGAGACTGTAGAAGAGAGAGAGGACCGTATATGCAGAGAAACTGAAGAGAAGGAGACAGCTAGGGACTGTAAACAAAGTAAGGAGCTAAGCCGCCTCTTGGCCACTTTAGTGCAGAACAGCAATAGGTCAGATAGGCAGGGAGACCAGAGGAGGCCCAGGGTGGAGCGGGACCGCTGTGCCTATTGCAAGGAGCAAGGCCACTGGGTGAGAGAATGCCCAAAGCGACCCCGAAAACCAAAGGGTCCGCGGCCGGAAACCTCCCTTCTGGCTTTAGATGAAGACTAGGGGAGCCAAGGCCGGGAGGCCCCACCCACGCCTAGGTTAACTCTCAGAATTGGGGGGCAACCAGTCACCTTCCTAGTCGACACCGGAGCTCAGCACTCAGTCCTCACCACCTCCCCGGGCCAACTCAGTGGACGGACAGCCTGGGTGCAAGGGGCCACCGGTGGAAGGAGATACCATTGGACTACTGAAAGGAAGGTACATCTGGCTACCGGTAAGGTTTCTCATTCTTTCCTCCATGTCCCTGACTGTCCATACCCACTACTGGGACGGGACCTATTGACCAAACTTAGAGCACAGATCCATTTCGAGGGGAATGAGGCCACAGTGTCAGGCCCAAATGGAGCCCCTCTCCAAGTATTAACTCTCAAAATGGAAGATGAATGCAGATTGTTTGAGGGGGAACCTACAGTAAAACCCGAGATAGACTCTTGGCCGGAAGATTTTCCCTTGGACTGGGCTGAAACCAGGGGCATGGGATTAGCTAAACAACAACCTCCCATAGTCATTGAGTTAAAGGCAACAGCTACACCCATCTCAATTAAACAGTATCCCATGCCTAATGAGGCCTATCAAGGAATTAAGCCTCACATCAAAATACACTTGGACCAGGGGATCTTAACTCCCTGTCTGTCACCATGGAACACTCCACTTCTACCCATCAAAAAGCCTGGCACAGGCGACTACCGACTGGTATAGGACCTTAGGGAAGTTAATAAGAGGGTGGAGGATATACACCCCACAGTGCCCAACCCATATAACCTTTTGAGTACCCTACCACCCACCCATCCGTGGTATATGGTGCTAGACTTAAAAGACGCCTTCTTTTGTCTCTGGCTAAGCCCTAAGAGCCAGCCAATGTTTGTGTTTAAATGGAGGGACCCCGAACTAGGAATTTCAGGACAATTGACCTGGACGCGACTCCCCCAGGGATTCAAGAACAGCCCCACTCTCTTCGATGAAGCCTTACATCGGGACCTTGCGGACTTCCGGGTTCAGCACCCATCCCTGATTCTACTCCAGTATGTGGATGATCTCCTACTGGCAGCTCCAACAGAATGGGACTGTCTTAAAGGTACCGGGCATCTTGGGTACAGAGCCTCCACCAAGAAGGCCCAAATTTGCCAGACAGAAGTGACTTATCTGGGGTACAAATTAAAAGAAGGACAGAGGGGTCACCGCCAGCTGAGAGAATTCTTGGGCACCACTGGGTTCTGCAGGTTGTGGATCCCCGGATTTGACGAAATGGCGGCTCCTCTGTATCACCTAACCAAACAAGGGGCTCCCTTTGAATGGACAGAGGCACAACAACAGGCCTTTAGTAACATCAAACGGGCCCTACTCTCCTCTCCGGCTTTGGGCTTGCCCGACATAACCAAACCTTTCAACCTATTCATGGACAAGAAGCAAGGCTTTGCAAAGGGGGTCTTGACCCAGAGGTTCAGGCCATGGAAGCGACCTATCGCCTACTTGTCCAAGAAATTGGACCCAGTAGCCTCCTGATGGCCCCCTTGCTTGAGCATGGTGGTGGCCATTGCGATCTCGTCAAGGACGCAACAAAGCTGACTCTGGGACAGCCATTAACTGTACTGGCACCACATGCGGTTGAGTCTATCATCCGCCAGCCTCCTGATCGTTGGCTATCCAACGCCCGCATGACCCATTACCAGTCCCTGCTCCTGGACGCTGATTGGATTCGCTTCGGCCCAGCAGTCGCCCTTAGTCCTGCAACTCTGCTGCCACTGCCAGAGGGCCCTACATCCCACGACTGCCTGCAGATCCTCAAGGAAGCACATGGGACCAGGGTTGACCTGTCCGATCAGCCATTAAAAGACACGGACCACACGTTGTACACGGACGGCAGTAGCTACTTGCTGAATGGAGAACGACGAGCAGGAGCAGCAGTGACCACCGAAAACCAGGTAGTCTGGGCCAGCGCCCTTCCGGGAGGCACCTCGGCACAGCGGGCCAAGCTCATTGCCCTAACTCAGGTGCTCCAGCTGGCAGAAGGTAAGAGACTCAATGTGTATACCGATAGCCGGTATGCCTTCGCCACCGCCCACATACATGGGGAAATCTACTGGAGGAGGGGACTTCTAACTCAGAGGGCAAGGAGATTAAAAATAAAACTGAGATCTTGGCCCTTCTCAAGGCCCTATTCCTCTCCAAGAAATTGACCATCATGCACTGCCCAGGGCACCAAAGAGGAGACAGTGTAGAGGCAAAAGGCAATCATCTAGCAGATGAGACTGCTAAACAGGCCGCTCTGGGTCCCCAGCTCCTCACTGTCACAATCTTAACTGAACCAGGACGGACCCAGCTAATGAACTGGGAATATAGTACTGAGGACTTAGATTTGATGCAGAAACTAGGAGCGGACTATGACCCAGAGTGGGACAGATGGGTGCACCAAGGAAAAACCATTGTGCCAACTAAACCTACAATGGACCTAATTAATAACTTCCACAAACTAACTCATTTAAGTGCCTGAAAAATGCAAGTCCTGGTGGACCAAGCAGAGACAGGAAAACTTTTCCTCAATAGAGATAAGGCCCTACAAAAAGTCACAGAGACTTGTACAGCTTGTGCTCAAGTCAACGTAGGACAAGCCAAGACTGCCCCGGGGTCCGTCTCCCGGGACACCCACCTGGAGTTCAGTGGGAAATAGACTTGTGGTAGGTTTATTCCCATTTTTCTGAGGAATCTCCATACTGATTTCCAAAGTGGCTGAACCAGTTGGCACTCCCACCAGCAATGGAGGAGTGTCCCCCTTTCACCACATCCTCTCCAGCATAAATTGTCATTGGTGTTTTTGATTTTAGCCATTCTGATAGGAGTGAGATGGTATCTCAGAGTTGTTTTGATTTGCATTTCCCGGATGGCTAAGGATGTTGAGCACTTTCTCAAGTGCCTCTCAGCCATTTTAGACTCCTCTATTGAAAACTCCCTATTTAGTTCTGCAGCCCACTTTTTAATTGGGTCCTTTGCTGTTTTGGAGACTTGCTTCTTGAGTTCTTTGTAAATTTTGGAGATCAGCCCTCTCTCAGATGTGGGATTAGTGAATATTTTTTCCCATTCTGTGGGCTGCCTTTTTGTCTTGCTGACTGTGTCCTTTGCCTTCCAGAAGCTTCTCAGTTTCAGTAGGTCCCATTTATTAATTGTTGATCTCACTGTCTGTGCTACTGGTGTTATGTTCAGGAAGCTGTCTCCTGTACCAATTCGTTCAAGGGTACCACCCACTTTCTCTTCTATGAGGTTCAGTGTGGCTGGATTTATGTTGAGGTCTTTGATCCATTTGGACTTAAGTTTTGTGCATGGCGATAAACATGGATCGATCCGCATTCTTCTACATGCCAGTCTCCAATTATGCCAGCACCATTTGTTGAAGATGCTTTCTTTATTCCATTGTATATTTTTAGCTTCTTTGTCAAAGATCAGATGTTCGTACGTGTGTGGGTTAATACCCGGATTTTCAATTCGATTCCATTGGTCTACCTGTCTATTTTTGTGCCAATACCAAGCTGTTTTCAGGACTATAGCTCTATAATAGAGCTTGAGGTCAGGGATGGTGATGCCTCCGGATGTTGCCTTGTTGAACAGGGTTGTTTTGGCTATCCTGGGTCTTTTGTTTTTCCATACAAAATTGATTATTGTTCTTTCAAGGTCTGTGAAGAATTGTGCTGGGATTTTAATGGGGATAGCATTGAATCTGTAGATTGCTTTTGGCAGGATTGCCATTTTTACTACATTGATCCTACCTATCCAAGAGCATGGGAGATCTTTCCATTTTCTGAGGGCTTCTTTAATTTCTTTCTTTAAAGATTCAAAGTTCTTACGATACAGGTCTTTCACTTGTTTGGTTAGCGTTACCCCAAGGTATTTTATGTTGTTTGTGGCAATTGTAAAGGGTGATGTTTCTCTGATTTCTCTTTCAGCCCTTTTATCATCTGTATATAATAGGGCTACTGACTTTCTTGATTTGATCTTGTAGCCTGCCACTTTGCTGAAGGTGTTAATCAGCTGTAAGAGTTCCCTGGTAGAGTTCTTTGGGTCATTGATGTAAACTATCATATCGTCTGCAAACAGTGAAAGTTTGACCTCTTCCTTCCCAATTTGTATCCCCTTGATCCCCCTTTGTTGTCGTATGGCAATAGCTAGAACTTCAAGTACCATGTTGAAAAGGTATGGAGAGAGTGGACAGCCTTGTTTTGTTCCTGATTTTAGAGGAATTGCGTTGAGTTTCTGTCCATTTAGTTTGATGTTGGCTGTTGGTTTACTCTATATGGCTTTTATTATGTTTAAGTATGTCCCTGTTATCCCAGATCTCTCCAAGACCTTTATCATGAAGGGGTGTTGGATTTTGTCAAAGGCTTTTTCAGCATCTAGTGAGATGATCATGTGATTTTTGTTTTTCAGCTTGTTTATATGGTGGATTACGTTGATGGATTTTCATATGTTGAACCATCCCTGCATCCCTGGGATGAAACCTACTTGATCGTGGTGAATGATTGTTTTGATGTGTTCTTGGATCTGATTTGCCAGTATTTTATTGAGTATTTTTGCAAAACCCAGCAACTCCACTCTTAGGCATATATCCAAAAGATGCCCATTCATACAACAAAGATGTCTGTTCCACTATGTTCATAGCAGCTTTATTTGTAATAGCCAGAACTTGGAAGCAACCTAGATGTCCCTCACCTGAAGAGTGGATAGAGAAAATGTGGTACATCTACACAATGGAGTACTATTCAGCAGAAAAAAATAATGGAATCATGAGATTCGCAGGCAAATGGATGACACTAGAAGAAACCATCCTGAGTGAGGTAACCCAGTCACAAAAAGAGAAACATGGCATGTACTCTCTCATATATGGATTTTAGACATAGATCTGGGGAGTGCCAGCCTACAATCCTATGGCCAGAGAGTCTGGGAAACAGAAACTACGTTTAGTGGCTGGTTAAGTACTGAGCTGAACTCAAGAAAGCCAGTATCAGAGAGGGAGGACTGATGATCAAAGGGATTAAGACTGGGCTGGTTTAACCCCCAGAAACAGCTGACCAGACAAAGGTTAACTCTTGAATCCCAGGCATCAGCCTGGGAATCCAGCATGGGACTGATCAAGACCCCCTGAATCTGGGTGTCAGTGAGGAGGCCTAGGTAATCTATTGAGCCTTGGGCAGCAGATCAGTACCCATCCCAAGTATACACACGGACTTTGGACTCCCATAGAACAATGTGAGGTGCACTCTCACCCTGAACTCTTGGGGAAGGGTCTAGGCCCTGCCCTATATGAAATGACAGACTATGGACACCCCCATGGAGGGCCTCACCCTCCCTGGGGGAATGAGGGAATAACGGGGGGGGTGGGGGAGGGCACGGGAGGAGGGGAGGGAAAAGGAGAGGGACCTGGAACTGACTTGTGAAGCAACCTTGTTTCTTATCTAAATTTAAAAAAAAGAATAAAAAAAATCATTATTGATTAAAAAAAAATTAAACCTGGCATGTATGGCTACAAATATCTCTTAGTTTTTATAGACACCTTCTCTGGATGGGTAGAGTCCTACCCCACCAAACATGAAACTGCAAAGGTGGTCACCAAGAAACTATTAAAAGAAATCTTTCCCCGATATGGGATGCCTCAGCTAATAGGATCAGACAATGGGCCAGCCTTTGTCTCCCAGGTGAGTCAGCAGGTGGCCAAGATACTGGGAATTGATTGGAAATTACACTGTGCATATAGACCCCAGAGCTCAGGTCAGGAAGAACATATGAATAGAACAATTAAGGAGGTCTTATCTAAATTAACGCTAGCAACTGGCTCAAAGGATTAGGTGCAACTTCTACTCCTGGCTCTGTATCGAGCCAGGAACACCCCAGGCCCTCAGAGCCTTACCCCTTTTGAAATTCTATATGGGGCTCCACCCCCCCCCCCGCCATCACTTGCTTTGATTCTGATATTTCAGACTATGCTAATTCCCCCTCTCTCCAAGCACACCTGCAGGCCCTGCAGATCGTGCAGAAGGAAGTTTGGAAGCCCTTAGCAGCTGCCTACCAGGACGCCACTGATACACAAACAGTGCCTCACCAGTTCCAAATCGGAGACTCAGTCTGGGTCCGGAGACACCAAACCAAAAACCTCGAGCCTCGCTGGAAGGGACCATATAAGGTACTCCTGACAATGCCTACAGCACTGAAATTTGACGGTATTGCCGCCTGGATCCACGCATCTCACATGAAGGCTGCCCGCCCGGATGCTTCCACATCTCCTGCCCAGGCATGGAGACTCCAACGCTCTCAAAACCCCCTAAAGATAAGACTTATTCGCAATTGGTTGTCTTGTTTGCCCTTTTGACTACCCCCACCCTGTCGACCAGCCCCCATACCCTAAAACAATTAACCTGGCAGATAGTATCCCTGTTAAGAGAAGCTTTCCTTGAGAGGAGCTTTCCCGCCCGCCTTGTTCCAGAGCCGCTTTCCCGCCAGCCTGGTTCTAGAGCCGTATCAGTCCCAAATAAACACACAGGAGGCTATATTCATTATGAAGCTGTTGGCCTTGCTTGTTTCTAACTGGCTAGCTCTGACTTAAGTAATTAACCCATAATTGTTAATCTAAGTATGTCTCTTACCGGAGAGGTTTCCGGGCTTCCTACCCCAATGGCGTTACATCTCGGCTCCTTCTGTTTCTCCTACCCAGAGTCCTCCTGGACTCCTAGTCCCTCCCATCTTGGTTCCCTATAGGCTCAACAGTACTTTATTGACAAATGCACAGGACTTCCCCCAACATCTCCTCTTTTCTGTTTAAACAAAAAGAAAGGTCTTAACTTTAACACCATCAAATTATACATAACAGAACAGTTATCAAGCAAGAACATAGTTACAATATTTTAGCAAGATTTAAAGAAAATATCATCCGTCCCATCCTTGTGAGTCCAAAGTTCTATATGTAGCTTATCTTTTATCATAACTAAGGAAAACTATAATTATAACTATCTATCTTCAACTCCATCAAAGACCACAGAAGGATAATATATAAATACTAGGATTGACAGAGACATCTTACTGCCTGGACAGCCACCCAAAGTTCCTCTGTAACGTTGGGGCATCCATCTTCAGCCCATAGGCCACAGTGTGTCCAGAAGATTTCTCAGCAAAGCAGGAAATTTCAAACTGTCCATCTGTGCTGGCAGTCTGTCAGTCATTTTTCTTTGTCCTGCAGAAAGTCTCGTAGACTCTTCCATGAAGCAGGAACCCTGGAAGACTGAGTTCAGCAGTAACTTTCCTGTGGGTCCTGCATGTCCAGATTATACAGCAACAGTCAGTCTAGGCAAGAGCAGTTTCTTGCCCAAATGGCTAACCTTGCCATGTTGAAAGCAAACTCCATAACAAGTTTCTTCGATGCCCATCTTCCTCTCAGACATAATTGGTGCTGCTCGGAGCAGACATTTCTCATTGTCAAGAAAAACCCTAAACCATTTTAAATGCCATTTTCTGAAGGTCTTTGAAAGGTTTGAAGACTGTCTATCTATCTCAAATATATTTCTGTATATCTAGAAAACCTAACTAACCTAACTATAAATTCTATTATCATTAACTATCTATAGTCTGTATTCAATTATGCATTACATTTTAAAAGATCAGTATAAGCACAATACTTAATCAAGAGGAGAAATATACACATCACAAAATTGACCTTGAATTTGTATCAATAAATGAAAAACAATACCTATATCATAATTCCCTTTTTTACCATTAAAAAAGATTGGCTGTGATCACTAGCCAATTATAAACAATCCCATTTAAATGAAAACAAAGATTTATAAACAAGATGGGAATTGGGACGTCGCTCATTCCAAACTGCTTCCTGCTGGAAGGGGGCGCTGTTCATACCATGGGGATCATGACAAAACTCAGAAACCTGTATAAGTCCGTATTTTCAGGGTCTGTAAAGCTGCATCATCTTAGCTGTTTCGATTGTTGGAACACCTGGTCCACTGCTTCCGGGGGTCTTGGTTCATCGAACCACAGAAGCCTGGAAGGAATCCTCAGCTTTTCATTTTCTGTAGAAACATAAGCTAAAACTCCTTTTCCGAGTAACATATCCTTATACTTAAATTTTGAAGTCAATGCATTTTCAAAAGATATAAGTTGAATTAATTCAGCAGCATTTATAATCAAGTGTACTTTAGCATTTGTTCCTTCCTTAGCAATGAAAAAACTGAAAAACACAATAGTGTACAGTATCCAGACTCTCTGTGTGATTTCCATCTTTACGTGGCTTATTTATTTATCTATTATTACTTCATTTCTTTCACTTTCATTTATTTTTCTCTGAGACAGGGTTTCTCTTTGGAAATCTGCCTGCCTCTGCCTCTGGAGCAATTCCTACTGGCGTGTGCCACCACAGCCAGCTTTTGTATTTATTTACCACTTTGTCGTTTCATTTTCTCTCTCAATCTCACGTATATTTTTAAACACACTGTAAACCTTTAGAAGTTTTTCTTCATTTAAGTCTGACTTTACTGTAAATCTTTATGTTTTTCTGGCCACGTGTCTTATCTGTAAAACCACGGCTGTTTTAAACTGCCGTTTCAAGATGGTGGGTGTAAGCATGATTCCAGTTTACCGCCTCAGTCCATGCTGACATCCAGCAAATGCTGCCACTTCCAGCTGTATGTACACACCTTTCAATTGTTAGCAGAGTCTCTTAAAACAACCTTGCTGTTTCTTGTTTTTTTTTTTTTTATGCCGAGTCAGGAAGACTCCATTAAGCGATCTGCGTGAATCTCGTCGCTAGCAAAACAGAGCACACCTGAGAAAAATGCTGCTACCAAAATCTGTGCTTCTCTCTGTTCTTCTGTTTCAAAAATTCCTTTAAAGCTTTTGTCATTCTGCGTGGAAATTCATGATCCCACTCCTGATCACCATTTTGTTAAGAGAAGCTTTCCTTGAGAGGAGCCTTCCCGCCCGCCTTGTTCCAGAGCCGCTTTCCCGCCAGCCTGGTTCTAGAGCCGTATCAGTCCCAAATAAACACACAGGAGGCTATATTCACTATGAAGCTGTTGTCCTTGCTTGTTTCTAACTGGCTAGCTCTGACTTAAGTAATTACTCCATAATCGTTAATCTAAGTATGTCTCTTACCGGAGAGGTTTCCGGGCTTCCTACCCCAATGGTGTTACATCTCGGCTCCTTCTGTTTCTCCTACCCAGAGTCCTCCTGGACTCCTAGTCCCTCCCATCTTGGTTCCCTATAGGCTCAACAGTACTTTATTGACAAATGCACAGGACTTCCCCCAACATCTCCCCAGCAAGAAATGTCTTGTGGTCTCAGTCAGGGAACCATGCTGTAGGAACCTGGTAGCCCTTGCTCACCCCAGACTTCTGCCAACAGGTGGCAGGGTCAAATTATTGGGATATACCTGACTATGAGGCAGACACATTGCCAGAAAAACTAAGATCAAACCCTGGCAATAGAAGCATGCATGGCTATGGTGTCCAGGGAGTCCGGACCCCAATAGGGTGTGCCACCATCGAGAAACGGTGTAAACTGGGTCACAAAGACTTTTACATGTGCCCAAAGGATGGGAGGGACTTCCACACGTCTCGTAAATGTGGAAGCTATGACTCTTACTTTTGCGCCACCTGGGGCTGTGAGACCACTGGCGGTGCATACTGGAACCCCTCATCTTCCTGGGACAGGTCACCATATTACAGGGCTGGTGAAGGGGACATTGTTCAAACTGTTCTGGAGGACTCTGCCTTCCCCTTAACATCACCTTTACACCGAGTGGTAAAAAGGCTCCAGAATGGATCAGGGGATATACTTGGGGGCTCCGCTGGTACATAGAAGGAGAAGATCGGGGGATTAACTTTAAAATACAACTTAGAGTACAACAGGCCTCCCAACCAATCGGTCACAACCAAGTCCTGGCGGAGCAGAGGCCGGCATCCTCCTCAGGTTTCATACCAACCCCCCTGCCAGTGGGTAACTCAGTTAGAGTTGAAATAACCACACCAACCTCGCCCCCTAACCAGTCCCAGGATGCCCAGTCCCAGGAAGACTTCCTGGGGACAGGGGATAGACTTATTAACTTAGTAAAAGGAGCCCACCAGGCCCTTAACTCCTCAGACCCCGATCGAGCTAGAGACTGTTGGCTATGCCTCAGCGTAGGCCCCCCCTACTATGAGGGAATTGCTGTTACAGGAAATTTCTCTAATTATACCAGAGCCCCGGAATCGTGTTTGGTACTGCCTCACCACAAGCTAACTTTACCCGACGTTTCTGGGCAAGGGACATGTTTGGGTCAGGTTCCTAGGTTGCACCAGCCACTCTGCAATTGGACCATCCAATCTCTGTCAGCAGGGAACTATTATCTGGCCGCCCCAAATGGTACGTACTGGGCCTGTAACACAGGTGTCACCCCCTGTATATCGGCCCAAGTGTGGAGCCAAACCTCAGAGTTCTGTGTGTTGATCCAGCTGTGGCCCAGGATGACCTATCATAGTTCAGAGACCGTTTATGAGTTCTTCAAAGACACCCCTAGAAGGCAGAGGAGGGAGCCAGTAACTATGACCCTCGCGATCCTTCTGGGAGTCGGGGGGGGATTGCGGCAGGGATAGGCACTGGAACTCATGCCATGATACAGACAGGGAGATTCCAAGCCTTGCATGACGCCATGCATTCAGACCTAAAAGCGGTTGAAAAGTCACTGCCCTCGAAAAATCTCTGACCTCTTTATCTGAAGTTTTTTTTTACAAAATAGACGGGGATTAGATTTACTCTTTTTAAAGGAGGGGGGATTATGTGCGGCCCTTAAAGAAGAATGTTGCTTTTATGCAGACCAGACAGGGGTAGTGAGAGAGACAATGGCTAAGTTAAGAGAGAGGCTGGCCCTGTGAGAAAGAGAGTTTAGTTCACAACAAGGCTGGTTTGAAGGATGGTATAACAGATCACCCTGGTATGTTACCTTACTTTCAACTCTTATGGGACCTCTAGTTATACTGGTGATTATTCTGATAGTTTATCATCTAGACCTTAGTCCTAACTCATCAATATCAGGTTCTAAAGCAACAGGAGACAGATTTACTTAAGGATAAAAGAAATGGGGGAATGAAAGACCCCCGCCACACTCATGTAAACCGCGCCCTTCCTAAGAGCATGAAATTCAAAAGCGGTGACATCACCGAGAAGAGTACCCTATCAGCAGTGCTCTCACCTTCTACCTCATTTTTGCATATCAAGCCTGCCGGACCTGATTGAGAGCTGCTCTTGCAAGGTCTGCAGGACTTCATATGCAAATAAACCCGCTTCTATATAAGCTGTACTAAATCCAGCCCGGTATGCTCAGCCTCCTGAAGTGCTGCAGCATCCGCAGGCGCCTGTGTGAGCAATAAAGAACCCTCTTGCTGTTGCATCCAGTGGCTCTGTCTCGATTTTTGGGTGAGGGTCTCCTGCCGGGAAGATTCCCTTTGGGGGTCTTTCACCTCTTGACCCAAATCCAGGATCTCCAGAGCTTTCTTCCCTCAACACTCTCAGCCTTCCTTTCTAACCCATATACAGTCCTTTCTGAAAGCTACTAATACTCAAAAACATTTTCTATTAGGAACCCCAATGGCCACACTGGGCTAAGACAAAGGTAGGTCTCCTTTACTCCCTTCAGGTCTCTCTAGATTTAAATTTAGTCCTTCAGTAGAATGCTTGCAGTAGTCCCTCCTCCAAACCGCCTACATTCCCTGCCAGACTCTGCCTGTTGGTGCAGAACCAGGGTTCATCCAGTTATTTTCCCAGTACGTCTTATTAGCCTTTCTGTCTAGCCCTTCTCATTCATTTGTGTCTCTTGCAAACTTTAGAGACATGCTGCGCCCTGCGTGCACCCTGTGTCCGAGAATGTGCGGAGGATGTCGGAATTGCTGACACAGATACCAGTTAGTGGTGAAAGAAGGCTTTAAGAAGGCTTCCAGAAAACTTCAAGAAACCCCTCAAGAAGGCTCCACTTTATTCTTACCTTGGCTGGTTATTATATGCCCTGACACCAGAGGTGGCTGTGGGGGGTCAGGAAGAGGTTGTTAGTCATTGGAAAAGGTCAAGGTCAGGGTGTTCCCGTGGGTGAGCCCTTATCAGGAACTTATTGTTCTGGTAAACATTTCTTACAGCACCGTATTGTTTTTAGTAAACATGTTTTTAGCAAACAATGTCTTACAGCTGCCTGCTCCCAGGCTGGTGGGGAGATGGGCCTCTGGCCAAGGTCTGTTGTTCCCACATATACACTCAGTGCCAGGGACCACATAGCCCCACACTTGCCTAGGATCCAGACTAGGTAACAGCAGCCAACAAGTGGAGCACCCCTCCTATAAAGACAAAACCAGATAACTACATCAAGAAACACCTCAGACAACATAACACCAGATGCCTAGACCCCAGTGCAGAAGCACAAACTGCAATGGCAAAGACAGCATGCTTCCACCAGAACCCAGTAATGTTATTACAGTAGGCTAACATTCAAGTCATAAACAAAGAATTTGACAAAGAAATAAAATTGCTAAAGTAAACTCAAAATGAAATAAAAAGAGAAATAAAAACCCTAGGCTGACTCTGTAGACCAGGCTGGCCTCAGACTCACAGAGATCTGCCTGCCTCTGCCTCCAGAGTGCTGGAAAATATACATGTTTATTTTGTTTCACATATATTAGTGCCCAAAAGTATGTATGTGTACTACGTGTATGCAGTGCTCATAGAAGCCAGAAGAGGGCATCAATTCCCCTGGAACTGGAGTTACAAACAGTTTTGAACCATAAGTTTTGAACTCAGGTCCTTTGCAAGGAGAGTCAGTGCTCTTAACCACTGAACCATCTCTCTAGTCATGGGCTGATCTAGACCCCCTGAATGTGGGTGTCAGTGAGGAGGCCTAGGTAATTTATGAGGCTTTGGCTAGTAGATCAGTATTTATCCCTGGTGTACAAATAGTCTTTGAGTGCCCGTCCCACAGTGAGGGATGCTCTCTCAGTCTGGACTCTTAAAGGAGGGCCTAGACTCTGTCCTGGATGAAATGGCAGACTATGGAGATCCACCATGGAGGGCCTCACCCTCCCTGGAGATCAGAGTTGAGATTGGGTGCAGGACTGGGGGGTCTGGTGGGGAGGGAAAGGGAGGAGGAGGGAGAGGGAGCTGGGATTGACATGTGAAACAAGCTTGTTTCTAACTTAATTTTTTTAAAAGGAAGGAAAAAAATAAGCTTTTCTATTTAAATTTTCTAGTAAATTATTAAAATTAGTTTGCATTAAATCATCTAAGAAGTCAGTTCAAAACCCCTACCCCAGATAAAGAACAAGAAGTAATTTAAAGTTGGAAAAGAAAAATCTCTATCCTGTTATTAATAAAAGCACTAGAATAACAAATTATTCTTGTCCATTTTCTGGAGGTGGTCAACAAAACAGCATATTTTCATCCTTTATGTACCATTTGATATTTTAAGAAAGTATGACCACATAAACTCTCCAGAAGAGTAATCCCTGCGAGAAGACTGTGATGGCCCTGGAGGCAGCATGAGAAGGGTCATTGAAGATATTCATTCCAGAACACCCTGCCATCAATCATCCATACACTCAGGAAGTTAGGAATTAACCTCCAGTTTACCACAGAAGTATCTGATAATTTTCAGGACACCTTTATTAGACAAGATTATACAAGCCTGGGCATGGAAAGATGGGAGGGAAAGGGAGCTGGGATTAACATGTGAAGCAACCTTGTTTCTAATTTAAATTTTAAAAAAATCTAAAAAAAAAAGAATATACAAACTCCCAAACCAAACAAAACAAAACAAAACAAAACAAACAAAAAAAACTGTCAAACAAAAACTTAGAGGTAAGCTTCACCAATAGATTATAAGATGTGGAAGGAAGAATTTCAGGTCTTGAAGACCAAGTAACAGTTCAGTCAAAGAAAATCTTAAATCTGAAAAACAAATACAGGCACAAAACATCCAGGAAATCTGGGACACTATGGAAAGAGCAAACCTATGAATAATAGGTATGAAGGAAGGAGAAGAAACCCAGGTCAAAGGCACATAAAATATTTTTAACAAAATCATAGAAGAAAATTTCTCCAATCTACAGATGTCTATTATGGTACAAGAATTATGCAGAACTCCAAATAGACAGAATCAAAAAAGAAACTTTCCACAATTCATATAATATATAATATATAATAATACATAAATTATATATAATAATACAAACACTAAATGTAAAGAACAAGAAAAGACATAAAGGAGTAAAAGACCATATGAAGGCAGGAGCATTAGGATAACACCTAACTTTGCAGTGGAGACCCCCAAAAGTCAGAAAAACCTAGATGGTTATTCTCCAAACTGCAAAAGTCCTCAGCTGCCAGTTCAGACTTCTATACCCAGCAAAATTAACAATCACAATAAAAGGAGAAATAAAAATGTGCCACGATTAAAAGCAAATTAAAGCAATTTCTATCCACCAATCGACCTCTACTGAAGACACTGGAAGGAAAATTTTAACCTGAAGAGATTAACCACAGCCTAGAGGACACAAAAAACAGGTAATCTAAGAACAATAAGTCAAAAGAGATGGAAAACTCCTACAACCGTATCAACAAATGAACAAGAATAAAAAATACTCCTGATTTATAACTTTCAATATTAATGGTGCAAGTTTGAAGAAAAAAACCCACACAGACTAACACAGTGGATTCCAAAATACCATCTATCTTTCTTTTGCAACCAAGAAATGTACCCCAACACTAAAGATAGGTATCACCTTAGAGCAAATTAAGTAAGAAGGTATGGTAAGCAAATGGGCCCAGGTAGAGCAGTTATAATATGGAGGCCAGAAAAGATCATGTGGAGCTGAAATTACAGGTGGTTATGAGCCACCTAAAATGGATGCTAAGAAACAAACTCCAATCCTCTAAAAGATCAGCAAGCAGCCCTAACTGCTAAGCATTTTCATAGGGCACTCCAATCTACTCTTAATGTAAACATGATCTGCTATCATTTATTTGTTTATACAATCATTCTATGAGCATGTTTTATATTTACCTTTTATCTTAAGACTGTAAAGGCAAGAAAGAGACAAGTATGATTTTCATGGGTTTCACATCAAAGAAAGAGAAGCATGAGCAATATATTCGTTATTATGTAATATTGGATAAATAAGAAAACAGAGGTATTCAACTTAGTAAGAAGATTATTCAATTGAGTTCAGAAAAATCTGGTGGATATTTTAACTTGGTTCACAGGGATGCAGATAATTGCACAAGAGAGACACAGACAAGGAAAAGTGATCTGCTTCCTTTAACTATAGGAAAACATTTCATTGCATAGATATGCCAGAGTTATAAACGAATGCTTATCCATTTGCAAGTTAGCAGACATTTCAATTGGTTCCAGTTTAAAAGAATCATGAATAAGGCTTTATGAATAGCCACATATAAGTATTTTCATAGACATAATATGACTATTCTTGAGTAGATACCTGACACTAAATTGCAGTTTAGTTAAGTTTGTTCACTTTTAAAGAAAAGTTAATAAAGCTGACATTGCCCTCAACAGTTCATGGTAGTAGGAGTTTGCTGAACACTCACCATCCCTTTCTATTGTCAGAGTGGTAGATTGGTTTCTTTGTCAATACTGTGAAGAAATGTAGGACCTCATTCTTGCCAAGCATATGCTTTCCCACCGAGCTAGATATGCATGCCCCAGGATCTTTTTTTTATAGCTTTTCTAATGTTTTTTACAGTAGCTTCATTTACATTTCCCTAATAACCTCATATTACATTCTCATGTACTTATTAACAATGTTAAAATTTTTTGAGAGGAAATTTTCATTTAAATCGTTTGTCCCTTAAAATTGGTTGTTAGTTAATTACTTTATTTGAAAGAATTGTTCCAAAGTAAGTGGCTTTAACAAACAAGTGTAAACGTTTATCTCTGTGAGTTAAGGTTTCAGTGGTATTTTAGCCTGGTGATCAGATCAGACTTAGCCTTTCTCGTGAGATTGCAATGAGGATGTCAGATATCTGAAACCTTAACTTGGACTAAAGGACCAACTTCCAAGATCCCTCACTCACAAAGCTGGCAGTAGCAGCTCAATTTTGTAATGTATGACAGCCAGCTTCAAGAAGAATGATTGATCCAAGGGAGAGAGAGCTGGGTATAAACCTCCTTGGCCTTAAAAGTCTAGTACCACAACTTAGATAAACTTGCTTAATATTTATATAGTCTAAGTTCATCATTTTTCTAAACAATTTTGATATTGGTTTTCTTTAGAGTTGAATAAGATTCATGTTTCTGTTACCCATTCATCTCTTGAAGAATATCTTAGCTTATTCCAGTAGCTTGTAAATAGAGCATGAAAAGAATGGACATGCAAATATCTCTGTTGGTAGGGCATGAAGTTATCTGGGTATAGATCCAGATTTAGAATCGCTAGGGCATGTGTTCACCCAATCTCAGAAGGAAAAAAAAGCAATCATTTATTCTTGCTCATATGTGGATCTCAGTGTTCAATGTATGCATGCACATGTGTAATAAATGTACATTCAGGTATAGTATACCATTAAATAAGAAGAACAAAAAAAGTAATATTAGGTTATAAGGAAAATGGAATACAGATAAATGATACAGGAATCACTAAAAAGCATATAAAACTAATTTTTTCTAGTCGTAAATTTCATCATTTTTTCTTTTTTGTGGATAAATGCATAAAAATCTAATTGTTATTGAACACGTGAAATCTGAATCAAACATGCATGGTATTAGAATTGTTATTCTAAATGTATAGAAGTGTATTGAGATGTAGAGAGTTTGGGACTGAGCACACATTTGAGCAGCAATGTTAATGAAGCCACTTGCTGTGTTTATTTGTGAGTTTATTGTAATACAATAAATTAATAAAACCTGGCATTCTTTTCATTCTGTCACAGCTTACCCATGGCATGTCCACATATTTTGTCATGTCTGAAAAAATTATGCAATAAAACAACAGACAAGGGATGATCAGAGGCCATATGGAGGCTGTCACCCTAGTTATAATTTAATTGAGTTCCCTCTTATTGAATTGTTAGAATTATATTTTAATTCTGGTTCTTTATCAGGCTATAATTTAGAAATATTTTCACTGGTCAGTACCCATTTTCTCATCTTCCCCATGAGGGCTTAGAAAAAATAAGTTGTAAATTTTGAAGGCTAATTCATCTCTTCAGCTTATATTTGGTATATTGTCCAGGAACTTTTAGCTTTTACTTCATTTTTTCCTATGATTTCTTCTGCAAATTTTATAGTTTTAGCTTTTAAATATAGGGTCATGATCAATTTTGGGTTAATTTTAGGATATATAGCATGAAATAATGTTCAAAATAAATTCACTTTTTAAGTTTTCCATAAAATATTCTTGTTTACATACTTAAAATAATTTGGTATTTAAGTATAAGGACTTATTTTTAGACTTTCAATTCTGTTTCATTGGGAATACACTGCGTTGTTTATTGTAGCTGGGTGAAAATATTACCATCAGGTAATATAAGGCCTTCTACTTAACATTTCTTTCTCAATATTACTCCAACTGTTCTGACTTCTTTGAATTTCTATATTCCTTTTGATGTTCCTAAGATTAGCAGTTTTAACTGCTGTTTCTTTTCAGTTGGTCATTCCCTAATGGAAGGTCTATTGGTTTTGTTGGCTTTTTCCATGTACCAAGAGTGGCTTCACTAACACTAGTTTTTTGTTTTTTATTTTATCAGATTTTTCTATCTGGTTGTCATTATTCTCTTTCTAATTATTGTTAAGTACAGTCTAAATGTACTTAAATACAGTTTCTCCTGCCTTTTGAAGTTATTAGCATATAATACTAGGATATAGATTTTAAATTTCTTAAATAATCCTCCATATATAAGCAGACACCATAATGGATGCAAAATTCAGAAAATCGGGACATATCTTAAAAACAATTCTACTATTGTTTAAAGAAAATTGAAAATTTTCTATATGTAGATGACCTACTAAAATGAAACCAATATGAGCTAAACAATATTTTAAAATCTACAAGTAACAAGATTAGAACAGTTAAAATCCATTAGATTAAAAATGATGCCCAAATTTAGATTAATGCTTTGTAAATTATTCCATAAAATGTGAATGAATGTTACCACAATGTTTTTACAAAAACAATACTACACTGACACAACAAAAAACAGACACAATTGAAAATTGAAAATTATTCAACAATTACCATGATGAACATATATACAAAATTTCATAAAAATAACATGCTAAATCAAATGCATGAACGCAGAAAAAGGGATTATTTTTCATCATCAAATTTGCTTCATTTCAGAGATTCAGGAATGGTTCCATACGTACAAACCAATAAATGCAATCCCTCATGTATATGGACTCAAGGTAGAAACCAGTTCATCAACTCACTTGATTCAGAAAACTCTTGACAAATTCAGATTTCCTTTATTCTAAACGCCTCAAAAAGACTAGAAAAATTAAGAATATCACACAATATATAAAAGCTTAGTATGACAAAACTATGGTCAATATACAAAGTGAGGAAAACTCAAATTGTCTCTATAAAAGTTTACAAGAAGACAGTTCTAACCATTTTCATCATTTTTATTAAACATAGTGCTTGGGCGATCCGAACTTCAGGTAAGCTTGGGTCTCCGGGGGACACTCCCTATCCCCTGCTCAACACCCTTCCCCACGATCTTCCAGGGCTGCTCCTGGCATGCAGATGACCCGCCCACACAGGAAAGACATCAGCCCTTCCAGGCCCAACCTCCAGAGACCCAAGCTTCAGCTTAAGCTTTAGTGTCAGCATCCCCAGCTTCAGCTTCAGGAAGGAAGGAGACCAGTGGAGACGGAAAGACCACACCAGCACCCACTGGAAGAAGAGATGGGAAGAAGACAGAATAAGAGCTCACTCAGCAATAGAAAGACTAACATGACTCCACCAGAATCTAGGGAACCAATGCCAGCAAAACCTGAAAAGCACTACATAGACAAAGCAGAGGAGACAGACCTTAAAAATTATTTTATAAAGATGATAGAGAACCTCAAAGAAGAAACGAGGAAATCCCTTAAAGAAATAGAAGAAAAAACAAACAAAAAATCCATGAAATGTGGGGAAAATTTCAAGAAATAAACAAATCTCTTTAAGTATGTAAAGAGTACCAAGAAAAAACAACCAAACAAATGAAGGAAACAACTCAAACAGTTGAAGGATTGAAACCTGACATAGAAACAATAAAGAAAACATCGAACGAGGGGAGCTGGAAATAGAAAAGCTGGGTAAATGATCAGGAACTACAGATGCAAGTATCACCAATAGAATACATGAGATAGAAGAGAGAATCTCAGGTGTTGAAGACTCATTAGAGGATATACAGTCGTCAACCAAAGAAAATCTCAAAACCAACAAATCCCTAACACAAAATATCCAGGAAATATGGGACCCTGTGAAGAAGCCAAACCTGAGAATAATAGGTACAGAAGAAAGCGAAGAAATACAGCTCAAAGGTAAGAAAACATATTCAACAAAATCATAGAAGAAAACATCCCTAACCTAAAGAAGGATATGCCTATGAAAATAAAAGAATCTTACAGAACACCAAATAGGCTGGACCAGGAAAAGAAGTCACCTCTCCATATACTAATCAAAGCATCAAACCTACAGAGTAAAGAGAAAATATTAAGAGCAGCTAAAGAAAAAGGCCAAGTAGCATACAAAGGCAGACCTATGTGAATTACACCTGACTTCTCAATGGAAACAATGAAAACCAGAAGATCCTGGATAGATGTCCTACAAATGCTAAGGGAACAAGGATGCCAGTCCTTACTACTATTTCCAGCAAAGCTTTCAATTACCATAGATGGAGAAAACTAAATAATCCATGACAAAGCCAGATTTAAACAATACATATCCATGAATTCAGCTCTACAGAAAGTGCTAGAAGGAAAACCTAGATCCAAGGAAGATAATTACACTCACTAAGACACAGGCAATATATAATCCCACACCAAAACACCAAAAGAAAAAGGGAGGAGAAACTACACAAAATAACTTCACTACCAATAAATCAAGCACAAACAAGAATCATTAATCAGTGGTCGTTAATGCCCCTTAATGTCAATGGCCTCAACTTGCCTATAAAAAGACACAGACTAGCAGTATGGATACGAAGACAGAACCCATCCTTCTCCTGCATACAAGAAACACATCTCCACATCAAAGACAGAGGTTATCTCAGAGTAAAGGGTTGGGAAAAGATTTTCCAATCAAATGGACCCAAGAAACAAGGAGGTGTAGCAATCCTAATATCTAACAAACTAGACTTCAGATTAAAATCAATCAAAAGGGATGAAGAAGGACATTCCATATTCATCAAAGGAAAATTCCATCAAGATGAAGTCTCAATTTTAAACATCTATGCCCCAAATACAAAGGCACCTACATTCGTGAAAGAAACATTACTAAAGCTCAAATTGCACATAAAATCTCACACACTAATAGTAGGAGACTGCAACACTCCACTCTCACTGTTAGACAGGACCTCCAGACAGAAACTTAACAAAGAAACAAAGGAACTAATAGAAGTCATGACCCAACTGGGTTTAACAGACATCTATAGAACATTCCACCCAAACACAAACAGATATACCTTCTTCTCAGTGCCACATGGAACCTTCTCTAAAATTGACCACATAATAGGAAACATAGCAAATCTCCACAGATATAAAAAATTGGAATACCCCCCTGTATCTTATCAGACCACCATGTATTAAAATTAGAATTCAACAATAACACAAATCTCAGAAACCCTACAAACTCATGGAAATTGAACAATGCACAATTGCACCATCCCTGGGTAAAGGAAGAAATAAAAAAAGAAACTAAAGACTTCCTGGAATTCAATGAGAATGAAGACACAACATACGCAAACCTCACCCTTTACAATAGTCATAAACAGGGCATCATCAGGTAAACAGGCCAGCTTCCCGGCCTGTGTTCCAGAGCCTGCAGATCGCCTGGGAACTGCACAGAGCTCCCAATCCCGGCGGGAGCATCAGGTAAACAGGCCAGCTTCCCGGCCTGTGTTCCAGAGCCTGCAGATCGCCTGGGAACTGCACAGAGCTCCCAATCCCGGCAGGAGCATCAGGTAAACAGGCCAGCTTCCCGGCCTGTGTTCCAGAGCCTGCAGATCGCCTGGGAACTGCACAGAGCTCCCAATCCCGGCAGGAGCATCAGGTAAACAGGCCAGCTTCCCGGCCTGTGTTCCAGAGCCTGCAGATCGCCTGGGAACTGCACAGAGCTCCCAATCCCGGCGGGAGCCAAGCACCCCAGACTCCAGATCTTCTCTCCCACCAAAGAGACCAGGAAACTACAGGAGCCAAGGAGACCAGGGGAGTAGCTGTTCCGGATCAGGTACAACAGGACCCAGCATAGGGTCCAGGGGACCAGGTAGGAGGCTAAGCGCCCCAGATTCCTGTTCTTCTTCTCTACCCACGGACCAGCATTTGGACAAGGCATAGAAGAACCACCAGATTACTGGACTTACTAGCACCCACCAAAAGGGAACTCTGGTACCCAGACCAGGAAGGGGCTCTTTCTGCACCCACTAAAAGAAGAGATGGGAAAGAGACAATACAAAAACACAGTCAGCAACAGAAAAACAAATATGACACCGCCAGATTCTAGAGACTCCACACGAGCAAGACCCCAATATTCCAACGCGAAGGAAGCAGAAGAGAACGACCTTAAAAGCACTTTCATGAAAATGATAGAGGCCCTAAAAGAGGATATTGGAAAATCCCTCAAAGAAATGGAAGAAAAAACAAACCAAAAAATGCAAGAAATGGAAGAAAAAACAAACCAAAAAATGCAAGAATTGGAAGAAAAAACAAACCAAAAAAGGCACGAAATGGAAGAAGAAATGAAGCAAAAAATGCAAGAAATGGAAGAAAAAGCAAAGCAAAAAATGCAAGAATTAGAAGAAGAAACATACCAAATAAGGCAGGAAATGGAAGAAGAAACAAAGCAAAAAATGCAAGAAATGGTAGAAAAAACAAAGCAAAAAATGAAAAAAATGGAGGAAGAAACAAACCAAAAAAGGCAGGAAATGGAAGAAGAAACAAAGCACAAAATCCAAGAAATGGAACAAAAAGCAAACCAAAAAATGCAAGAAATGGAAGAAAGAACAAACCAAAAAATTCATAAAAGGCAACAAACGGACGAACAGATAAACAGAAAATTGCAAGAAGCAATGCAAATGCTGCAAGGGTTGAAAACTGAAATAGAGACACTAAAAAAAACACAATCTGAAGAAAGGCAGAAAATAGAAAAGCTGGACAAACAGTCAGGCACTACCAATACAAACATTACCAACAGAATAGAAGAGATGGAAGAGAGAATCTCAAGTGTTGAAGATACATTAGGAGAAATGGATTTATCAACCAAAGAAAACCTTAAATCCAACAAATCCTTAACACAAAACATCCAGGAATTATGGGACACCATGAAAAGACCAAACCTAAGAATAATAGATATAGAAGAAGGAGAAGAAATCCACCTCAAAGGGGCAGAAGGCATATTCAACAAAATCATAGAAGAAAACTTTCCCAACCTTAAGAAAGACATGCCAATGAAGGTACAAGAAGCCTACAGAACACCAAATAGAGTGGACCACAAAAAAATCCCTCGCCACATAATAATCAAGACCCCAAACATACAGAATAAAGAAAGAATATTAAGAGCAGCTAAGGAAAAAGGTCAAGTAACATATAAAGGCAGACCTATCAGAATTACACCTGATTTCTCCATGGAAACTCTGAAAGCCAGAAGGTCCTGGATAGATATTCTACCTACACTAAGAGACCATGGATGCCAGCCCAGACTACTATACCCGGCAAAGCTCTCAATCACTATAGACGGAGAAAACAAGATATTCCATGACAAAACTAGATTCAACCAATATGTGTCCACTAACCCAGCCCTACAGAAAATTTTGGAAGGAAAACTCCAACCCAAGGAAGCTAACTACAACCAGAAAAACATAAGCATTAGAGAATCCCTCTCTACCAACAGCCAAAAGAACAAAGGGGCGAAATTCCACCCATAATTCCACCAACAACAACCATCGCAAATCGAAGAAGGATGAGCAATCAATGGTCATTAATATCCCTCAATATTAACGGCCTTAACTCACCCATAAAAAGACACAGACTAGCAGAATGGATTCGAAGACAGAACCCTTCCTTCTGCTGCATACAAGAAACACACCTCACCCTCAAAGACAGACATTACTTGAGAGTTAAAGGTTGGGAAAAATTTTTCAATCAAATGGACTCAAGAAACAAGCAGGGGTAGCAATCCTAATATCTAACAAACTAGACTTTAAAATAAAATCAATCAAAAGAGATGAAGGAGGTCATTACATACTCATCACAGGTGAAACCCACCAAGATGAAGTGTCTATCCTGAACATCTATGCCCCCAATACAAAGGCATCCACATTCGTTAAAGAAACATTATTAGAACTTAAATCTCATCTAAAGCCCCACACAGTTATAGTGGGAGATTTCAACACACCACTCTCACCACTAGACAAGAATACCAGACAGGAACTCAACAAAGAAGCAAAGGGTCTAATAGAAGTAATGACCCAACTGGGATTAACAGATATCTATAGAACATTTCATCCACATAAAAAAGAATATACCTTCTTCTCACCACCACATGGAACCTTCTCAAAAATCGACCACATACTTGGCAACATATCAAACCTCAGCAGCTACAAAAAAATTGGAATAACTCCATGCATCTTATCAGACCACCATGCCTTAAAATTAGAATTCAACAACAACACAAATTGCAGAAAACCTACAAACTCATGGAAATTGAATAATGCTCAACTGCACCATCCCTGGGTCAAAGAGGAAATAAAAAAAGAAATTAAAGACTTCCTCGAATTCAATGAGAATGAAGACACAACATACCCAAACCTATGGGACACTTTGAAAGCAGTGCTACGGGGAAGTTCATAGCACTAAGTGCTCACATGAAGAAACAGGAAAACAGTTATACCAGAGAATTAACATCACAGCTAAAAGCTCTAGAACACAAAGAAGCAAACTCCCCCAGGAGGAGTAGAAGCCAGGAAATAATCAAATTGAGGGCTGAAATCAACAAAGTAGAAACCAGGAAAACAATACAAAGAATCAATGCAACAAAGAGTTGGTTCTTTGAGAAAATCAACAAGATAGACAAACCTTTGTCCAAACTTACCAAACAGCAGAGAGTGAACACGCAAATTAACAAAATCAGAAATGAAAAGGGGGACATAACAACAGACTCTGAGGAAATCCAGAGAATCATTAGGTCATACTTTGAAAACCTGTACTCCACAAAATTCGAAAATTTAAAGGAAATGGATGACTTCCTGGACAGCTATCATTTGCCAAAACTAAATCAAGAACAGATAAGCAATTTAAATAGACCTATAACCCCTATGGAAATAGAAGCTGTCATCAAAAGTCTCCCAACCAAAAAAAGTCCAGGTCCAGATGGCCTCAGTGCAGAATTCTACCACAAATTCAAAGAACAGCTTATACCAATTCTTCTCAAAGTGTTCCACACAATAGAAACAGAAGGGTCTTTGCCAAACTCTTTCTATGAGGCTTCAATAACCTTGATCCCCAAGCCACACAAAGATACAACCAAGAAAGAGAACTTCAGACCAATATCCCTCATGAACATTGATGCAAAAATACTCAATAAAATACTGGCAAATCGGATCCAAGAACACATCAAAACAATCATTCACCACGATCAAGTAGGTTTCATCCCAGGGAGGCAGGGATGGTTCAACATACGAAAATCCATCAACGTAATCCACCATATAAACAAGCTGAAAAACAAAAATCACATGATCATCTCACTAGATGCTGAAAAAGCCTTTGACAAAATCCAACACCCCTTCATGATAAAGGTCTTGGAGAGATCTGGGATAACAGGGACATACTTAAACATAATAAAAGCCATATACAGAAACCAACAGCCAACATCAAACTAAATGGACAGAAACTCAACGCAATTCCTCTAAAATCAGGAACAAAACAAGGCTGTCCACTCTCTCCATACCTTTTCAACATGGTACTTGAAGTTCTAGCTATAGCCATACGACAACAAAGGGGGATCAAGGGGATACAAATTGGGAAGGAAGAAGTCAAACTTTCACTGTTTGCAGACGATATGATAGTTTACATCAATGACCCAAAGAACTCTACCAGGGAACTCTTACAGCTGATTAACACCTTCAGCAAAGTGGCAGGTTACAAGATCAACTCAAGAAAGTCAGTAGCCCTACTATATACAGATGATAAAAGGGCTGAAAGAGAAATCAGAGAAACATCACCCTTTACAATTGCCACAAACAACATAAAATACCTTGGGGTAACGCTAACCAAACAAGTGAAAGACCTGTATCGTAAGAACTTTGAATCTTTAAAGAAAGAAATTAAAGAAGCCCTCAGAAAATGGAAAGATCTCCCATGCTCTTGGATAGGTAGGATCAATGTAGTAAAAATGGCAATCCTGCCAAAAGCAATCTACAGATTCAATGCAATCCCCATTAAAATCCCAGCACAATTCTTCACAGACCTTGAAAGAACAATAATCAATTTTGTATGGAAAAACAAAAGACCCAGGATAGCCAAAACAACCCTGTTCAACAAGGCAACATCCAGAGGCATCACCATCCCTGACCTCAAGCTCTATTATAGAGCTATAGTCCTGAAAACAGCTTGGTATTGGCACAAAAGTAGACAGGCAGACCAATGGAATCGAATTGAAAATCCGGGTATTAACCCACACACGTACGAACATCTGATCTTTGACAAAGAAGCTAAAAATATACAATGGAATAAAGAAAGCATCTTCAACAAATGGTGCTGGCATAATTGGAGACTGGCATGTAGAAAAATGCGGATCGATCCATGTTTATCGCCATGCACAAAACTTAAGTCCAAATGGATCAAAGACCTCAACATAAATCCAGCCACACTGAACCTCTTAGAAGAGAAAGTGGGTGGTACCCTTGAAAGAATTGGTTCAGGAGACAGCTTCCTGAACATAACACCAGTAGCACAGACAGTGAGATCAACAATTAATAAATGGGACCTACTGAAACTGAGAAGCTTCTGTAAGGCAAAGGACACAGTCAGCAAGACAAAAAGGCAGCCCACAGAATGGGAAAAAATATTCACTAATCCCACATCTGACAGAGGGTTGATCTCCAAAATTTACAAAGAACTCAAGAAGCAAGTCTCCAAAACAGCAAAGGACCCAATTAAGAAGTGGGCTGCAGAACTAAATAGAGAGTTTTCAATAGAGGAGTCTAAAATGGCTGAGAGGCACTTGAGAAAGTGCTCAACATCCTTAGCCATCCGGGAAATGCAAATCAAAGCAACTCTGAGATACCATCTCACTCCTGTCAGAATGGCTAAAATCAAAAACACCAATGACAATTTATGCTGGAGAGGATGTGGTGAAAGGGGGACACTCCTCCATTGCTGGTGGGAATGCCAACTGGTTCAGCCACTTTGGAAAGCAGTATGGAGATTCCTCAGAAAAATGGGAATAAACCTACCACAAGACCCAGCAACTGCACTCTTAGGCATATATCCAAAAGATGCCCATTCATTTAACAAAGATGTCTGTTCCACTATGTTCATAGCAGCTTTATTTGTAATAGCCAGAACTTGGAAGCAACCTAGATGTCCCTCACCCGAAGAATGGATAGAGAAAATGTGGTACATCTACACAATGGAGTACTATTCAGCAGAAAAAAATAATGGAATCATGAGATTCGCAGGCAAATGGATGACACTAGAAGAAACCATCCTGAGTGAGGTAACCCAGTCACAAAAAGAGAAACATGGCATGTACTCTCTCATATATGGATTTTAGACATAGATCTGGGGAGTGCCAGCCTACAATCTTATTGCCAGAGAGTCTGGGAAACAGAAACTTCATTTACTGGCTGGTTAAGTACTGAGCTGAACTCAAGAAACCCAGTATCAGAGTTTGAGGACTGATGATCAAAGGGATTAAGACTGGGCTGGTTTAACCCCCAAAAACAGCTGACCAGACAAAGGTTAACTCTTGAATCCCAGGCATCAGCCTGGGAATCCAGCATGGGACTGATCAAGACCCCCCTGAATCTGGGTGTCAGTGAGGAGGCCTAGGTAATCTATTGAGCCTTGGACAGCAGATCAGTACCCATCCCAAGTATACACACGGTCTCTGGACTCCCATAGAACAATGTGAGGTGCACTCTCACCCTGAACTCTTGGGGAAGGGTCTAGGCCCTGCCCTATATGAAATGACAGACTATGGACACCCCCATGGAGGGCCTCACCCTCCCTGGGGGAATGAGGGGATATTGGAGGGGGGGATGGAGGGGAGGGCACGGGAGGAGGGGAGGGAAAGGGAGAGGGACCTCGTACTGACTTGTGAAGCAACCTTGTTTCTTATCTAAATTTAAAATGGAAAATAAAAAAAAAATATTAATAAAAAAAACAATAGTCATAAACAGTATCAAATATCTGGGGATAATGTTAACCAAGGAAGTGAAAGACCTGTATATCAAGAACTTTGAGTCTTTAAAGAAAGAAATCAAAGAGGATACGAGAAAATGGAAAGATCTCCCATGCTCTTGGATTGGTAGGATCAACATAATAAAAATGGCAATCTTGCTGGGCTTTGGTGGTGCACGCCTTTAATCCCAGCACTCGGGATGCAGAGGCAGGCGGATCACTGTGAGTTCGAGACCAGCCTGGTTTACCGAGCGAGTTCCCGGACAGCCTCCAAAGCCACAGAGAAACCCTGTCTCGAAAAACAAAAACAAACAAACAAACAAAACAACAAAAATGGCAATCTTGCCAAATGAAGTCTACAGTTTCAATGCAATCCCTGTCAAAATTCCTGCACAATTCTTCACAGACCTGGAAAGAACAATAATCAACTTTATATGGAAAAACAAAAGGCCCAGGACAGCCAAAACAACCCTATATAATAAAGGAACTTCAGAAGGCATCACCATACCTGACTTCAAGCTCTATTATAGAGCTATAGTCCTGAAAACAGCTTGGTATTGGCACAAAAATAGGCAGGTAGACCAATGGAACTGAACTGAAAACCCTGATTTTAACTCACACACCTATGAACACTTGATTTTTGACAATGAAGCTAAAACTATACAATGGAAAAAAGAAAGCATCATCAACAAATGGTGCTGGCATAACTGGGTACTGGTATGCAGAAGACTGCAGATAGATCCATGTTTATAGCCTTGTACAAAACTTAAGTCCAAATGGATCAAAGATCTCAACATAGAACCAGCCACGCTGAAACTTTGAGAAGAGGAAGTGGGAGATGCTCTTCAATAAGTTGGTACAGGAGACCACTTCCTGAACATAACACCAGTGGCACAGACACTGAGATCGACAATTAACAAATGGGACCTCCTGAAACTAAAAAGCTTCTGTAAGGCAAAGGACACAGTCAACAAGACAAAAAGGCAGTCTACAGAATGGGAAAAGATATTCAGTAACCCCACATCTGACAGAGGGCTAATCTCCAAAATTTACAAAGAACTCAAGAAGCAAGTCTCCAAAACATCAAAGGATCCAATCAAAAGGTGGGGTACAGAACTAAATAGTGAATTCTCAATAGAGGAGGCTAAAATGGCCAAGAGACACTTAAGAAAGTGCTCAACATCCTTAGCCAACAGGGAAATGCAAATCAAAAAAACTCTGAGATACCATCTCACTCCTGTCAGAATGGCTAAAATCAAAAACACCAACAACAATTTATGCTGGAGAGGATGTGGCGAAAGGGGAACACTCCTCCATTGCTTGTGGGAGTTCCAACTTGTTCAGCCACTTTGGAAATCAGTATGGAGATTCTTCAGGAAAATGGGAATAAACCTACCACAAGACCCAGCAACTCCACTCTTAGGCATATATCCAAAAGATGCCCATTCATACAACAAGGGCATCTGCTCCACTATGTTCATAGCAGCATTATTTGTAATAGCCAGAACATGGAAGCAACCTAGATGGCCCTCAACTGAAGAGTGGATAGAGAAAATGTGGTACATTTACACAATGGAATATTACTCAGCAGAAAAAAAAAAAGCAATGGAATCTTGAAGTTCGCAGGTAAATTGATAGCACTGGAAGAAACCATCCTGAGTGAGATAACCCAGTCACAAAAAGGCAATCATGGTATGTACTCACTCATATATGGATTTTAGACATGGATCAGGATAGTGCCAGTCTGCACTTCCACTGACAGAGATTCTGGGAAACAGGAAAGAACCTAAGAGATATGCATGGTACCCAAGAGAAGAGGAATGAGGCAAGATCCTCTGAACAGATGAGGAACACGGCAAGGGGTGGGGGGGGACTGGGGGCTGGGAAGAAGAGAGGGGGAGAAGAGGAAGATAGAGTAGGTCATGGGAGAACAGGAAGGTTGAGTGAGGTGGTAGAATAGGTGGAAGAGGGAATCATAGATTAGAAGACAGATCAGGCACCAGTGTGACCTCTGGTGATCTAAAGGGATGATACCAATTGGCAAGCTAAGCAATAGTGCCCATTCCTGATAATGAACTTGATGTCTATAACCATCCGGGAGCCTTCATCCAGTGACTGATGGAAGCAGAGGCAAACACCTACAGTTAAACACTGAACTGAACCCAAGGAACCCAGTGACAGAGAGAGAGAAGCGATGAGCAAATTGGCAAAGAATGGGCTGGCAAAACCAGCAGAGACAGCTGATCTGAACAGGGGAGATCTCTCGGACCCCAGACCGATAGCTGGGAGGCCAGCATGGGACTGATCCAGATCCCCCCGAATGTGAGAGTCAGAGAGGAGGCCTGGGCAACTTATGGGGCCCTGAGCAGTGAATCAGTGTTTATCCCTCAAATACAAACAGACATCGTGTGTCCATAACACTAAGAGGGATGCTCTCTCAGCCTGGACTCTTAGGGGAGTGCCTGGACCCTAGCCTGAGTGAAAGGACAGACTCTAGATATCCCCTATGTGGAAGGAATTGGCAATAGGGCAGGAGGCTGGTGGGGAATAATGGGGGGGGTTCAGGAAAAGGGGAAGGAGAGGGAACTGGGATTGACATGTAAAACAAGCTATTTGAAATTAAAATGAATAAAAAAAACTAAACATAGTGCTTTAGGACTTCTTTTAATTGATAACACAAAAGAAGGTAATATGTGGAGTCCATTTAGGAAAGGAAGAGTCAAAGTGTCATTATTTACATATGATGTGATTCCACACATAGAATGCCTTAAGGACTCCACCAGAAGCTCATAGACTTTATAAACTTTGTGCACAGTTTAAGGTTATAAAATAAAGAGTCTTTACTAATATTTTTATGTACCAATAACGAATAAAGTGAGGGAAAAACACAAGAAAATAACTTGTCTCAGAATTGCCTCAAAATATAACTTGTAATGAACTTAACTAAGGGCATTAAAGCTTCACATAATGAAAACTTTAGAACACTGAAAAAATGACACAGAGGAAGCCAAGTAAAGATGCAAAGATCTCCCATGCTCATGGATTGAAAGAATGAAAATGAAAAAAGTGATCCTACCAAAAGTATCCTGCTAAAAGCCATATACAGTTTGGATAAAGCTCTCTTCATAAAGCCTACATCACTCTTCATAGAAACAGAGAAAAAGATCTTTAGTGTTCATACGTGAGCACAAAGAAGGGGAGAAGGACATGAGGAATCAGGAAGACTGAGTCATGGGAAGAGTAAAAGAGAGCAAGAAAAGAGATACCTAAACAGAGGGAGCATTATAGGTTTAAAGAGAAATCTGCCAGTAGGGAAATGTCCAAAGATCCACAAGGATGAACCCAAATAAGAATCTAAACAATATTGGAGAGGCTACCTTTAATGCTATCCCAGAGCCTTCATCCAGTAGCTGATGGAAGCAGAAGCAGACACCCACAACTACGCACTGAGCAGTACTCCTGAAATCCAGTTATAGAGAGGGAAGAGGAATGAACAACGGGGTCAAGACCATGCTGGAGAAACCCACAGAAACAGCTGAAGTGACCAAGTGAGAGCACACGGACCCCAGTCGTAAAACTGTGGAACCAGCATTGGACCAAACCAAACCCTCTCAATGTGGGTGCCAGTTAGGAGGCCTAGGCAGTCTATGGGACCTTTGACAGTGGAACCAGTATTTATGCCTAGTGCACAAATGGACTTTGGGAGCCCATTCTTCATGGAGGGATACTCTCTCAGTCCAGATACATGGAGGAGGGCCTAGGCCCTCCCCAGATGATGTGACAGATGTTGATGATTCCCCTTGGAAGGTCTCACCCTTTCTGGGGAGGGGATGGGGTTTGGGATGGTGGTATAGGTAGGGGACATGGAAGGATGGGAATGAGAGAGAACTGGGATTGATTCTAAATTAAATAAATAAAAAAAGACCTCATATAGCTGAAGAAATGCTGAGTAAAATAGTATTAGGTGTTTCACCATACCTGATATCAAGTTATAATATAACATGTTAATAACAAAACCAAGCACGGTAAGGAACAAGAAAAAATGTAGATCAATGAGGCAGAATACAGGACACAAAAGTAAATTCACATCGCTCCAAACACATAATTTTCTATGAAGATGTCAAAAATATGCATTAGAAAATCCTCCTCAGCAAATAGTGTAAGGAAAACTGTACATCCACACACAAATAATGAAACTGGATTCCTAGCACTTCTCTTGTACCAAAAACAACTGCAAGTGCAATAGGGACATTAACTTAAGAACTTAGCATTCAATACTATTAAAGGAAAAAGTCAGATATATACTTCATGATACCGATATAAGCAGAAATTTCTCAATAGGACTCCAGTTGCTCAGAAAATAATGTCAACACTCGACAAATGGGAAAACATGAAATTAAAAGCATTCCCTACAGCAAAGGAAACAGTTAATTGATTAAAGAGACAGCCTGCAGAATTGGATAAAACCTTTACTAGCTAAACAACAAAGAACTCTTATCTCAAATATATAAATAACAAAACTCAACAATCCAATGAATAAATGGGCTAATGAAATGAGCATATACTTCTAAAGCAATGAAATGGTAATGACCACTATATATAGAACACGGGTAACTTCACTAGCCACCAAATAAATTCAAATATAAATTGTACTGAGATTCCATCTCATAATAGTCAGAATGGAAGTCATTATGAAAACAGATACCAACAATTGCTGGCAAGGGCATAGATGAATGGAACCCATTCTATGCAATTGGTAGAATGTAATCTAATCAAACCACTATGGAAATCAATATGTAGATTCTTCAAAACACTACAAATGCACTTACCAGATGGTTTAGTGAATACTGTCATCCCGTCTCTATGTCTTAATCAAATTACTTGTGTTCTGTACTACAAATCTTAAAAAAATAAGTTTTTTAATATTATGAATTTATTAAATTTGCATCTGCAATTAGAAATGCAGCTTGGGAATACTTGAGTTTTATGTAAACATGTTATGTTTTCAACATATCCTTTAAAAATTCATGATAACATAGTCATAAGAAATTCTTTGATTACTGTACTCCTTCCTCCATTGCCCTGAGCTCTGGGGAATAGAGTCTGTCTGACTCAGCATGGTATGCCTGATTATAGTAACATAGCAGGTTCTCACCTATATGATCAATGGATAAATGGAGATGTATCATGAGAAAAAATATCCGAAGCTTTTAAAGTAATACATTTACTTCTAAGTAGTGTTTTGGCTTCAAACTTTATTGATCCTTCATATCCCCATTGATTGATTCAATTCAAAATGTTTTTGAAGGACCTATGTTGCAGGGTTTTTATTTAATTCCATTTTAGTTAATATACTTTAAAATCTATTTTATTATAGGGAGATACAATTCATGGCTTAGAATTTGGTCTAACCTGAAAAAAAGTTTCTTGTGTACTTGAAAAAGAGGGTTCAATCCAGGTGTTGGTGGCACACACCTTTAACCCCAGCACTTGGGAGGCAGAGGTAGGCAGATCTCTGTGAGTTTGAGACCAGCCTGGTCTACCAAGCGACTTCCAGGACATGCTCCAAAATAATACAGAGAAAACCTGTCTTGAAAAGCCAAAAAAAAAAAAAAAAAGGAAAAGAAAAAGTGGGTTCAGTGTGTTCCATGGATGTCAGTTAGCTCAATTGTATAAGGAGAAATTCAAGCCTTTTAGATGCTCTCTCACTTTCTGCCTGATTTCAACTGGAGTACTTAGCACCAAGTTGAAACTTCAATTTGATACTTTTTTTAAAAAATCCAATAGTGTTTTGTTTTACCTTAGGTAAAACCCAGGCTTCTAGTTTTCTAGTCTCTGGTTCTTCTGAGTATTTTAGTCTCTGGTTCTTAGTTGCCCATGGCCATGTGTTTATCCTTAAGTCAAATCAGGCTTTGCTTCGCTGTTCCCACAAGTTCTGTGCCACCAATACCCTAGCATGTTTTGCAGTCAGGACAGTTGGAGGTCAAAGGTTTTGTAGCTGGGATGGGGCCCATGCTTCTCTTTTGATAGCCTGCAGAGTGCCTTCCTGCACCGAGGAGACTACAGTGTAGGGGTGAAGGCTCCAGGTAGAATCCAGTTCAACTCTGCATACTATGTGTTTTGTGGGTGTTGCCCTTGGCATTGACGCCCCTTTGTCTTAGCAACAGCCTGAGTTGTTTGTGGATTTCCAAGGGACCCCCTAGACCAACAACTCAAATGAATACAACCCAGTCCTGCCACTGGTATCCTCGGCTGGTGACAAGTGTTTTCATTAGGATCACCTTCATACATTTGTGGAAGTTGCCACTGTACTAGATTTCCATACCACCCTTCAAATGCCCCCCAATTCCAGATGTCTCTCCCACCCTTCTCTTTCTACCATCTATCCATGCATATCTGATCACCCACTCCTCTCCCCAACCCACTCCCAAGTCTGCCCATTAAAAAAATCTATTAAATGACTCCCAATGATATTCTGCTTTACTCATAGCTCAGCTCAGGGCCTTATGCAGTCATCACCAGAGATGCTTCACCTGGTGGCAAATGGGAACAGATGCAGAGACCACAGACAGACATTATGAAGAGAAAGAATGTAAACTATAGAGAGTCTGATTTAAAGGTCTAAGTCAGAGCTCAGGGAATCTGAGGCAGAAAGACTGTAAGAATCAGATGAGATGGAGGACACCAGAAGAACATGGGCCTCTGACTCAATTAAGCAAGGCACATATGAGCTCACAAAGACTTAAGACGCAAGCACAGGGCCTACATGGGTCTGTACCAGGTCCTCTGAGTATTATAGATATTAGCTTAGTAATTCTATGGGATTCCTGACTGTGGGAATTAAGTAGGTTTCTGACTCTTTTGCCTGCTCTTGGGATATTATTCCTCCTGTTGAGTTACCCTTCTCAACATTGATATGATAGTTTTTGCTTCATATTAATGTATTTTATTTTGTCATATTTGATTGTTCTCTTAGAGGACTGTTCTTTTCATTGAGAGGCAGAAGGGAGTGACTCTGGAGGAGAGGAAAGGTGGGGAGGTAGGGAAGAAGAGGGAGGAGTAGAGGAAGGGGAAACTATACTCAGGATATATTTAGGAGAAAAGAATCTATGTTCAATAAAAGGAAAAAATAAAATGAAATTACCATTTAAATTATTGATACTTCTTTAATTTTCAGATTTTTGTTTACTACATGGTTTCTCATTGCTAGATAGCTTTATAATACTAATAATTATTTATTCCTGATGTTGAGCTCTTAAAGTTATTTTTGAAGTTTTACTCATTTTGTGCTGTTGTGGGCATGCAAATGTGTGTGTATGCATGTGCATGCCTGTGTTTGTTCATGTGTGTGTGTGTGTGTGTGTGTGTGTGTGTTTGTGTGTGTGTGTGTGTGTGTGAGTGGGTGGATGGGTGCATGCATGTGTGTTCAGGAGCAAGTGTGAATATCTTTCTGGATTTTATTCTTGTCTTTTCTTGAGGCAGGCTCTCTTTGGTTTTTGTCATTACATTGTAGCTTCCAAGCATATTTGCCCAGAAACTTCCAGGCAAGTTCCTGTCTCCTATCTCACCATGGGCATTCTGGTATTTTTGTGTGTGTCACCACATCCAACTTTTTACATGGATTCCAGGGTTTTCACTTAAGTTAAAAACTTACATATAAAACATATTTGCCTTTCAAACAAGCCCTCCAGCCTCTATGATTCGCATAGTATATTCTTTTTCACATTCAATTTTGTCTGATATTAATATAGATATCTCCTCAGTGTTGTGATTATTTTTAATCAAATAATGTCTTCCCATATTTATCTTTCAACATCTCTATATCTTCGAGTCTAAGGTGAACATTTTAGGCTTGAGCTATAACTCAATTTAATAGAATGATTCAAGCCTTGAGTTCAGTATTCACTACCACAAAACAATGAATATGTAGACAAATAAAATATAAAATGAAGTATGATGGTTAGCTTTAACTGTGAACTTGACACAAACTGGAATTATCTGAGAGAGTCTCAATGAGGGATACTCTATGCATTTGGCCAACGGGTGTGTCCACAGGGATTATTTTGATTGCCTTTACAGATGTGGGAAGATTCATCCTAAATGTGGTTTTTACCTTCAGGCAGCAATCCAGATCGCATGATGTGGACACAGTCAATTCCTCTGCTGTGTCCTCTTCTTAAAGTCTCCAACATGGAATGAAGACTGAAGCTCTTCAGGAACCTTCAAAGCCTCTGGTACTCAACAAATACTGCTAAGACCCTCAGGAACTCCTCAGTTCTCATCCTCTAGGTTTCACCGCAGACATTGCTGGACTACTCCAACCATATTGTGTAAGTAATCTTTTTTCCTTTTTTATTTAAAGTAGAAACAAGCTTTTTTTACATGTCAATCTCAGTTCCCTCTCCCTCCCCTCCTCCCTTGTGCAACACTGACCCCCCTATCCCATCTCTGTTCTGTTCCCCAGGGAGGTTGAGGCCTTCCATTGGGGATCTTCAATATCACTTGGAGCATGGCCTAGACCCTTCCTCGTGTGTTTAGACTGAGAGAGTATCTCTCTATGTGGAGTGGGCTCCTAAAGTCCATTTATGGACTAGGGATAAATACTGATAGTGACCAGAGGACCCATAGATTAGCCAGACCTCCAAACTGACATCCATGTTCAGGCAGTTTGGAACAGTCCTATACTAGCTTTCCAGGTATCAGTCTGAGACCCATGAGCTCCCCCTTGTTCAGGTAAGCTGTTTTTGTGGGTTTCTCCACCCTGGTCTTGACCCCTTTGCCCATCACTCATTCCTCTCTGCAACCAGATTCCAGAGTTCAGCTCAGTGTTTAGCTGTGGGTGTCTACTTCTGCTTCCATCAGCTACTGAATGAACGTTCTAGGATCGCATATAAGGTAGTCATCAATCTCAATATAAGATAAGGCATTTAAGGTAGCTTCTCAACTATTGCTTAGATTGTTAGTGGGGGGTCAATCTTATAGATCTCTAGGCATTTCCCTAGTGCCAGATTTCTCTTTAAACCTATAATGAGTCCCTCTGTTATGGTATCTCTTTTTTTGTTCTCCTCTATTCTTCCCCTGTCTCAAACTTCCTGCTCTCTCCTGTTCTCCTTTCCCTTCCCCTTCTCCCTTTCTCCTTCTCCCAATTCCCTCTCCCCTCCCCCCATGCTCCCAATTAGCTCAAGAGATGTTGTCCCTTTCTCCTTCTCCGTTAGGGTCCTCCTTGTTTCCTAGCTTCTCTGGCAGTGTAGACTGTAGACTGGCAATCCTTTGTTCTATGTCTAAAATCCATATATAATTGAGTACATACCATGTTTGTCTTTTTATGACTGGGTTGCCTCACTCAGGATTGTTTCTTCTAGTACCATCCATTTGCCTGTGAATTTCGAAATTCCATTGTCTTTTTTTCCCCTGCTGAGTAGTACTCCATTGTGTAAATGTACAACATTTTCTCCATCCATTGTTCAGTTGAGGGGCATCTAGGTTGCTTCCAGGTTGTGGCTATTACAAATAATGGTGATATGAACATGGTTGAGCAGATGTTCTTGTCGTATGAATGTGCATCTTTTGGGTATATGCCTAAGATGGAATTGCTGGGTCTTGTGGTAGACTGATACCCATTTTTCTGAAGAACCGCCATACTGATTTGCAAAGTGGCTATATGAGTTTGCAATCCCACCAGCAGTGGAGGAGTATTCCCCTTTCTCCACATCCACTTCAGCATAAACTGTCATTGGTGCTTTTATTTTTAGTCATTCTGACAGGAGTAAGATGGTATCTCAAAGTTGTTTTGATTTGCATTTCCCTGATGGCTAGCGGTGTTGAGCACTTTCTTAAGTGTCTTTCAGTCATTTTAGATTCCTCTATTGAGAATTCTCTATTTAGTTCTGTACTCTACTTTTTAAGACTAGCTTCTCATGATCTTTGTAAATTTTGGAAATCAGCCCTCTGTCAGACATGGAGTTTGTGAATATCTTTTCCCATTCATTGGGCTGCCTTTTTGACTTGTTAACTGTGTCCTTTGCCTTACAGAAACTTCTCAGTTTCAGGAGATCCCATTTATTAATTGTCGATCTTGGTGTCTGTGCTACTGGTGTTATGTTCAGAAAGTAGTTTTCTGTACCAATTTGTTCCATGGTACCACCTACTTTCTCTTCTAAGAGGTTCAGTGTGGCTGGATTGATGTTGAGGTCTTTGATGCATTTGGACTAAAGTTTTGTGCATGATGAAAAGTATGGACCTATCTGCAGTCTTCTACATACCAGCATCCAGTTATTCCAGCACAATTTGTTGAAGATACTTTCTTTCTTCCATTGTATAATTTTTAGTTTCCTTGTAAAAAATCAGTTGTGTGAGTTCATATCAGGATTTTCAATCAATTCCATTGGTATACTTGTCTATTTTTGTGCCAATACTAAGCTGTTTTCAGGATTATAGCTCTATAATGGATCTTGAAGTCAGGGAAGGTGATACCTCTGGACATTTCTTTATTCTACAGGGTTGTTTTGTCTATCCTGGGTGACGCTCCAAATGACACTGTAATGATAAACAGAACACTTACTGAAAGTAAAACTAAGTGTTTATTGTAGAAATTACTCACAAGATACCAAACAAGTAACCCAGATGAGCCCAGTAGTTTTCTGCTGCCGAACTGGAAGGCAAAATCCAGAAAAGAGACCAAGACTTCTGTTCTTCGGTCTTTTATGCCTTCCCCCGTAACACCCCCTAGCCATGCCCAAAAGTGGGCCTGGCTAGTGACGTAGTTTTCTGTAGTCCAGTGTCTTTCTTCTGTAGTTTGTCCTTTTTCATCAGCATTAAGAAAATTCAATGTTAGTAAAGCATTATGTAACCTGTGTTTAGGTTTCTTTGTTCTCGCTGGCTGTTTATGAAGCATCTCTTTTAAGGTTCGGTTAGATCTTTCAATTACTGCTTGTCCTGTGGGATTATAAGGTATACCAGTTGCATGTTTTATATTATAATAATTGAAAAATTGTTCCAATTTACTGGAGACATATGCTGGAGCATTGTCAGTTTTTATTGTTTTAGGTATACCCATAACAGCCATCACCTCTAAGAGATGTGTAATAACAGAATCAGCCTTTTCAGAGCTGAGGGCAGTAGCCCATTGGAAGCCTGAGAACATGTCTATGGTATGGTGTACATATTTCAAACTGCGAAATTCTGGGAAGTGAAATACATCCATTTGCAAAAGTTCATTTCTGTGAATACCTTTAGGATTACAACCTGCTGGTAATGGAGGTTGATTGTAGAATGAGCAACTGGGGCAATTTCTTACTATTTCTTTGGCTTGTTGCCAGGTGATAGAAAAATCCTTCTTTAAGCCTTTGTTGTTAACATAGTGTTTCTTATGAAATTCTGAAGCTTCCAACACATTACTTATTAATAAACGATCAATTTCATCATTGCCTTGTGCCAGAGGACCTGGCAGATCTGTATGGGATCTGATGTGTGTTATATATATATAGGATGAGTCCTGTTTCTGATGGTTTCCTGTAATTGTAAAAGCAATGAGGTTAATTCTGTACTATCAGGAACAAATTCTGCAGTCTCAATGTGCAAGACAACTCTTTCTGCATACTGAGAATCCGTGACTATATTGAGAGGCTCTGCAAAGTCTTTAAGTACCATGAGAATGGCATATAACTCTGCCTTTTGTACAGAGTTGTAAGGGCTTTGAACTACTTATATTTCCTGATTTATACCCTGCCTTACCTGATTTGTTTGCATCCATGTAGAAGGTAAGAACTCCAGAAATAGGTGTTTGCCTCACGATACGCGAAAGAATCCAAATTGTTTTCTTTATGAATTTGATTCTCTCTGTTTTGGGATAGTTATTACTAATACTTCCCAAAAAGTCACTGCAAGCTATTTGCCAATACTCATTATCCTTCCATAAGGAGGAAATTGCGGTGAACTACGTCACTAGCCAGGCCCACTTTTGGGCATGGCTAGGAGGCGTTACGGGGGAAGGCATACAAGACCGAAGAACAGAAGTCTTGGTTTCTTTTCCGGATTTCGACTTCGACAGCGAAAAACTACTGGGCTCATCTGGGTTACTTGTTTGGTATCTTGTAAGTAATTTCTACAATAAATACTTAGTTTTACTTTCAGTAAGTGTGCGGTTTATAATTACAGCGTCATTTGGAGCTTCATTTGGTGTCAGGAGTGGGATGATGAATTTCCACGTAGAATGACAAAAGCTTTAAAGGAATTTTAGAAACAAAAGAATGGAGAGAAGCACAGATTTTTGGTAGCAGCATTTTTCTCAGATGGGCTCTGTTTTGCTAGTGACAAGCAGAGAATTGCTTCACTCGCTTAAGGGAGTCTTCAAGTCTTCTTGACTCAGCATTAAAAAAAAAACAACAACAAAAACAACAACAACAAAAAAAAACAGCAAGGTTCTTTTAAGAGGCTTTGCTAACGATTTAAAAGTTGGACGTGCATCTGGAAGTGGCAGTGACCACATCTCCAAGCCGGCAGCTGGAGTCACACGTAAGCCCTCCATCTTGGAAAAACAGCAGTTTAAAACAGCCGTGGTTTTACAGATAAGACACATGGCCAGAAAAACATAAAGATTTACAGTAAAGTCAGACTTGGATGAAGAAAAACCTCTAAAAGTTTACAGTGTGTTTAAAAATATATGTAAGATTGAAAAAAAAAAAAACCGGCCCGGCTGTGGTGGTGCCCACTGGTGGGATTTGCCGCAGAGGCAGAGGCAGGCAGATTTCCAAAGAGAAACCCTGTCTCAAAGAAAAAGAAATAAAAGTAAAAGAAATAGAATGATTATAGATAAATAAATATGCCACGTAAAGATGGAAAGTACACAGAGAGTCTGGATACTGTACGCTATTATGCTTTTCAGTTTTTTGATTGCTCAGGAAGGAACAACTGCTAAAATCCACCTTATTATAAATGCTGCTGAATTAATTCAACTTATATCTTTTGAAAATACCTTGACTTCAAAATTTAAGTATAAGAATATGTTACTTGGGAAAGGAGATTTTGTTTATGTTTCTACAGAAAATGAAAAGCTGAGTATTCCTTCCATGCTTCTGTGGTTTGATGAACCAAAAACCCCCGAAGCAGTGGGCCAAGTGTTCCAACAATTGAGACAGCTAAGATGATGGAGCTTTACAGACCCTGAAAATAAGGACTTATACAGGTTTCTGAGTTTTGTCATGATCCCCATGGTATGAAAGGCACACCCTTCCAGCATGAAGCAGTTTGGAATGAGCAACGTCCTAATTCCCAACTTGTTTATAAATCTTTGTTTTCATTTAAATGGGATTGTTTATAATTGGTTAATGATCACAACCAATCTCCTTTTAATGGTAAAAAGGGGAATTATGGTATGGGTATTGTTTTTCATTTATTGATACAAATTCAAGGTCAATTTTGTGATATGTATATTTCTCCTCTTGATTAAGTATTGTGCTTATACTGATCTTTTAAAATGTAATGTGTAATTAAATACAGATTATAGATAGTTACTTATAATAGTCAGAACTTATAGTTAGGTAAGTTAGGTTTTCTAGATTTATAGAGATATATTTGAGACAGATAGATAGTCTTCAAACCTCTCAAAGACCTTCAGAAAATGGCATTTAAAATGGTTTAGGGTTTTTCTTGACAATGAGAAATGTCTGCTCCTGGCAGCACCAATTACGTCTGAGAGGAAGATGGGCATCTAAGAAACTTGTTATGGAGTTTGCTTTCAACATGGCAAGATTAGCCATTTGGGCAAGAAACTGCTCTTACCCGTACTGCTTGACTGTTGTTGTATAATCTGGACATGCAGGACCCACAGGAAAGTAACTGCTGAACTTATTCTTACAGGGTTCCTGCTTCATGGAAGCGTCTATGAGACTTTCTGCAGGACACAGAGAAATGACTGACAGACTGCCAATGCAGATGGACATTTTGAAATTTCCTGCTTTGCTGAGAAATCTTCTGGATACATTGTGGCCTATGGGCTGAAGATGGATGCCCCAACGTTACAGAGGAACTTTGGGTGACTGTCCAGGTAGCAAGATGTCTCTGTCAATCCTAGTGTTTATATATTATCCTTCTGTGGTCTTTGATGGAGTTGAAGACAGATAGTTATAGTTATAGTTTTCCTTAGTTATGATAAAAGATAAGCTACATATAGGACTTTGGACTCACAAGAATGAGATAGATGATATTTTCTTTAAATCTTGCTAAATGTTGATAGACAAAATATTGTAACTATGTTCTTACTTGATAACTGTTCTTTTATATATAATTTGACTATATTAAAGTTAAGACCTTTCTTCTTGTTTAGACAGAAAAGAGGAGATGATGTGGGAAGTCCTGTGATTATGTCAATAAAGCACTGTTGGGCCAATAAGAATCTAGATGGGTGGGACTAGGAGTCCAGGAGGACTCTGGGAAGGAGAAACACAGAGAGTCGTGATATAACGCCATGGGGTAGGAAGCCCGGAAACTTCTCCGGTAAGAGACATACTTAGATGAACAATTATGGGGTAATTACTTAAGTCAGAGCTAGCCAGTAAGAAACAAGCAAGAGCAACAGCTTCATAATTAATATAGCCTCCTGTGTGTTTATTTGGGACTGATGAGGCTCTAGAACCAGGCTGGCGGGAAGGCTTCTCACAAGGAAAAAGCTTCTTTTTACACCTGGGTCTTTTGTTTTTCCATATAAAGTTGAGAATTGTATAAATAATCTTATAAATCCTCTTTTAATTCATATTCATTCTATTGGTCTGTTCCTCTGGAGATCACTGATATACTCATGGGAGCCACTTGTAGGTCATAACTAGCAAATTCTTGCATTATTATTTCATCTGATACTTGTAGTCCCTTTGATCAGAGAATGTTCAGTAAACTCTCTTTTGTTGTAATTCCTGATATCATTCAAATTCCAGGTGTGACTAAGCTTTTCTTACTTCTGTATGGTATATATTTATATTTTCTCTTACCTTTACTGCATTATTTTATGTCAAAAATTATGGTGTTATGATTACATTTCCCTTTTAAATTTTTATCTACTTAAGTAACACAAAGTTCTGTGTATTGTTGTGGTACAGTATAATATTTAGTTGTTGATTTGTGTCTAACATAAAATGCAATATGTTATACATTTATGGTATAAAATGTCATTTTTTAATCAGGCCAAAAAACATTCAACATTCTCAGATACTAATCATATCTCTGCCTTGAGAATGATTTAATAATTTTAAATGATATTTCTTCAATGCTGTCTCAGTCATTAAAACATATATCTCTCCTCATCAAAATCTATACTATTGTGTACTTAAAATATTTATGTGACTGAGTCCAGTAAAAAACAATTTATCCCAGCATAAGCACATTTCCTCCGACTACAGCTGAAATGCACTGCATATGGTACATGTAGTTATGCTCTGAACCCAAATTGCACTGTTGTACATTTTACATTATATGGCTACATCATTTAGAATAATTTTTAAAGAAGAGAGAAAATACACATTGATACCATCTTCTGTATCTATCACATATGTCAATGTTCTTCACTTCCTCCTTGGATTCGTGTTTCTGCTTCATCTCCTTCCATTCACCTTGAAGAAGATCTTTCATTATTATTATTTTTTTTGCATAGGTCTGCTGACATTGACTTTTTTTCTCTCAATGATTTCTCTTTGTCAGATGCTACCATTTATCCTACAGATTCCTCTGAAGAAAAGTCAGCCTTTATTAAAGTGTTTCTCTTCAGGTTTTAATTTCCTTCTTTGACTATGACATGCCCACTTTTTACCATTTGGGATCTGTTGCTATCCTGGGTGCAACACCGTCTGACATAAGCTGTTAGACAAATTTTTTGTTTGCTCTTCTGACATGTGTCCTCTTCTTTACTCACTCTGCTGTCTTTGTGACTCTCCCAAGACACACACATGTGTACACTTCAACACCTTCCGCTGGTCTTTGAGACACTTTTCATTCCTTTTGAGTTATTTTCCCATGTTTCCTTCAGAGCTGATTTCTTTCTATTGACCCAATTTCCCTGGTTCTTCTCTACTGTCATCTCATGTCATCGATTCCCTTATTGCACCTTCCAATTCTACAGCTCGTGTTTGTTTCTTTTAAATAGTTTCTTCTTTTTTACCTTTAAAAAAAGCTAACTTTAAGCCCACTAAGTGTCAGTTCTTCAACATTCTTACCCTTCATAGAAATATTTGTGGTTGATTTAAAATGTTTTTCTATAAATCAAAAGTCTGGAAAAAAAAGAAGCCTCTGCTTCTTGCTTCTCTTCCTGTCATTTTATTGTATTATTGTGGAAAAGTGTATATTTTGCATTATATATGGTACCAATTCTTTGCCTTTATCCTGAGGACCATTTTTCTGGATAGTTTCTCTTTATTTTTTTTCCTGTCTAAGCATGTTTTTTATTTAAATTAGAAACAAGTTTGTTTTACATATCAATCCCAGTTCCCTCTCCCTCCACTCTTCTCCAGTCCCCACCGACCTCCTATCCTATCCCCCTTCTGCTCCCCAGGGAGCATGAGGCCTTCCATGGAAGATCTTCAAAGTCTGTCATATTATTTGGAGCAGGGCCTAGCCCCTCCCCCATGTGTCTAGACTGAGAGAGTATCCCTCTGTGTGGAATGGGCTCCCAAAATTCATTCGTATACCAGGGATAAATGCTGAGCCACTACTAGAGGACCCATAGATTGCCCAGGCCTCCTAGCTGACACCCATGTTCAGCATAGGAAGAGTCCTATGCTGGTTTACCAGCTATCAGTCTGGGGTCCATGAGCTCCTCCTTTTCAGGTCAGCTGTTTCTATGGGTTTCTCCAGCCTTGTAGATTTCCCTTATTTTTCGCATTGCTTTTCTGATTTTTGGACATGGTCTGCTTCTCCTATGTGATTAACTTCGAGCCTAGTGACTGATGAGTTACACTAATCTAAGGTGTATTATACCCAAAGATTAGGCAGAGGTCCTTGATGTTCAAGGCAATAAAGGTCCCACCCTGTGAGTGGACTTCAGAGAGAGGAGAAACAGTTTTCAACTTGAGGAACTCAGCTTTTGACTTATATTTTCAATTTACAGCTTGTGCCTTACTCAGTCTTCTTCCCTGATCTACTACTGTTTCTCAGCATCAAAAACTCACGACACATCAATTCTTAAGCTTTTAAAGCTCCCATTTTATGTTCAGCCCCAGGTCACCCTGACATTGACCTCTTTGTCACCACCTATTAGCTGATATTTCTGATTCTTTGGATACTGGTTATCACCCAGATGCCTGTCAATTCCCAGTTTAGCCTGTCCTATGAACAACTGAGTTTGCAAATATGGTCCAATAGAGAGGGGAAGTTTCAGAAGAGACTATCTGTCATTTACATGGTATTTTTGTACAAAAACTGTTAGAATATTTTGTCCTCTGAATCACCCAATAATTATTTGTGGAATTAAAATGTCGTAAAGTTATTAGTTTCTATTTGATTGCACCTTCATTGTGTGTGGATAGTACTTTTCAAAGACTGGGATTGTTTATAATGTCTGTACTTATTTTCCACATAGTGGCCATTGATCAGAGAAAGGTGATTTAAGAGCAACATTAAAAACCTCATATATTTTCATATGATCAATTTTTTTTCAGCTATCTTAAGTTGTAAAACTAAACTCGGCCATCTGAATAAAGACCCCTTTCTGTGTTAGAGATGGGCATATCTTTAGTAATGAGCCACCATGGCTTCTGTGCTCTCTCACAGATAACCATAAACTAATGATTCTTTCTTAGTATAATATGCATATTAATTAGTTCCTACAGCACTTGAGAGACTTCTGGACTATTCCCACCAGCAAGGTCAGGAAATGCATCCACCTTAGTTAGCAGCAAATTTAAAAATCCTGAAGCAAGTGAGGGTCACAGAGAAGAGTGAACACCCCAAGGGAAGGGCACAACCAGAGCTCAGAATTCTTCACATCCCTGCAATGATACCACGTGACCTAATCAATGGATTTCATTTGTAAGCAGTCTAATCCCCAATACCCACAATTGGAATAGACAGTTCTGTTCAATTAATACGTGTTCTGGGTGCTTTCAGACTTAGTATTAAAAATGTAGGTGTTCCACATTAAAATTCAAGTATTCAAATGCAGTATCTCAGGGGGATTTAGATTTAACGACTGGTGCTGAGCTATGTATAATAATAATATAGAGAAGTTTGCCCACTAGAATTTTAAACTGAGGTTATGATGTCTGCTAAGGTAAGAATGGCAAACATTCAACTTTTAAATTTTAGAGGCTACAGGTTTTTTGAATGCAGAAAAGTCAAGTGAACAAGCAAATAAATTCTTTTTCATTATTTATCACATAAAACTGAGATGATTATATTTCCCCTTAAAGAGTATATCAATATTTATTTTCTCTAAATAAGTATATATATATACATATATATTTCATTTAAGTTGATATGAATCATTTCAAGCTAATGCAAAGAAAATAATTAAATTGCACATTTTATTAATGTCAAACTTATTGAATTGTTCTGCAATTAGATAAACTGCTTTTACAAAGATAACAATAAATTTGATGAAAACAACCCCAAAAGTTAATAGATCTAGAGTGTGGTGAAATTCAACACGAAAATTAATTTGTATAGTAGGATGGGCTATGAAAAACATTTTTAAATACTCCAAGTAACATTTAGGTCAAGTTCTTTATGCTTCCTTCAATGAGGAGGCTTTATCACTAGATAACATTTAGTGTAATGGTGTATATTACACACCTGTGAACTGAAGAAACTAAAATAATTCTGAATCCTGACATGCGTCTTGAGAAGAATAAAGAAGCCAAAGGTGACCTTCTTAAACCACAGGTATGGAGAGTTGGATTTACAATAACTAACACTGAGGAAGTCATGTGACACTGTGAGCTTCAGTTTCATCATTGGAACATGAACTTACTCTTGTCAAATGGTCTATGTAAGGGTCTGAGACATCAGCACATGGTCTTGATAGGAGTCAGCAGTCATAGTCTTTAGACTGTGGTTTAAAGCAACAACAAAATTAGCTGAAAGATTTCTAATAAATGTATTTCATATGGTTCTTCCCTACCACTCTTTCTGCTGTCTAAATATAAAGATATTCCTGAGCATAGAACAGAAATGTCAATGTAGTAAGCTTTAGCTATATCAGGACAGTCTTCTCCCACTGTCAGCTCCCCAGTCTCAAACTCAAGTATGCAAGCATCCAATCACTTGGTCTCTATTTCCAATGTTCTAGAACTGCTTCATCCTTGTTATCTTACAGGGACCACACCCAAATACATTGTGATCCCTAATTCAAAGCATCTCTTCAAATTCTAAGTTTCTATAAATCTCTAAATGTTTGTATAATAAGAAATTATCTACTAAACTCTGGAATGCTAAGCATTTATTTGGAAGAAATCAAAACTATAGATGATGGATAAAAGAATACAGTTGTGATCTAGCACAGGACATGGGCACAGAAATTTGGAATAACAGATCTTGCTCACTTAAATAGATTTGATCTATATAGGCAAAGGTCTCTGGGAAATATGGATTTAGATAAAATAGCACATTAAACATTTGGACAAATAAAATTATAACATAAGCTTTCAAATGGAATTAATTGAGGAAGTAAGCTGTGGTTGAAAAGCTGAAGAGGCTCTGAGTTTAGCAGAAAGAGTTTCTGTTCTGCTTTAACCCACTGCCCTTCAGCCCCCAACAAACATACAAAGACTTTCATTAATTGTAAACTGTTTGGCCGATGGCTCAGACTCCTTACTGGCTAGCTCTCTCTTAATTATTAACCATAACTACTGATATTGGTATTTCTACATAGTCTTATCTTACCAGAGAATGCCTGGCATATCCTATCTTCCTGGTAGCTACATGGCATCTCCCGCAAACTCTCATTGTGTCCTCTCCCCCAAATTCATCTTATCAGATAGCCTGCCTATACTTCCTGCCTGGCTACTGGATAATAAATGTTCTATTCATCAACCAATAAGAGAAACATATATACAGAAAGACATCCCCCATCAATGTTTCTGCTCTTCCAGTGAACCTGAGTTCAGTTCCTAGCTTCTACATGGATCATCTTACAGCTGTTTATAACTCTGGCTCTAGATAATCTGACACCCTCTTCTGGCCTCTGAGGGCATACATACACACACAGGTACAAATACTCACATGAATACACAGACGCATATAAATAAAAGTAAATCTAAAAAGATGGACAAGAAAGGTTATGGTTATTCTACATTGTCACATTGACTGGATTTGAATCTCCTGATGAACACTGTGCCATGGCCATGGGCTTAGTCTAAATAAGAAGGATAAACCGGGTAGAATTATTCATCTTTTTCTGATTTCTAATTGCAGACACAATGTGACCTACTGCCCCCCCATGAATATTGCCACAATGGGAGCCACTCTTTCTGCCTTGCCTCTCTCTCTATGATAGACTATACCCTCAAACTCTTACACAATAAACCCTTTTGTCTCAAACTGCTTCTTACCAGGCATTTGACCAAAGCAGTCAGAAGAGGACCTAAGATAGAGGACCAACTAATTTTTCTTTTGATGACAGACATTGCACTAATCTTTGTTTGTCAGTATTTGAAAGACTCATAGCTTGTGAATGGGTAGCCGTTTTCTACATTATTAAAATGAAAAATTTAGAAAGGACGTGGTTTTCCAAGACCACACAGCTTGTAATTCTCAGAGGCAGGATTTGAACTTGTTTTCTAAAGACAGAATACAGCCATATCTAACATGTAAAAACATACAAAATTGAACCCTAAATACATTACTGGTTGAAATGTCTCGCAGTAAATTACAGTAGAACATAACAGTAAACTGCAGCCTTGCGATCTGTTGAAGGTCTGAAAGCCATTCCATCCATTCACTTTTAAAGGTTGAATACAGTTGTCTGCAAAGGTGACTGAAATCCAGGAAGAGAAGCAGTATGGTTAAACTAAAATGCCAGGAAGTATCACTTGGTCAGTGACGGAATACTCATCCATTTCTGAATCCATCCATTTCACAGGTATTCATACTGAATCCCCATGATCAAAGTCTTTGTTTAAAAAATTGACCATTATGTAAAAATTTTCTAAAGGTTCTACTGACATAAAAATATATATTAAAAAATATAGACACACCATAACCCTAAAATCAATACTTTCAGAGTACTAAGGGAAATAGGTTGTGCACTATAATTTTTCTTAATCTTTTTTCTTTTGGATGAGAAAGTCTAATTACATATAATGTTAAAATGAGACAAACATCACCTAATAATGTTTTGATCTTTAAATTTAGAGTGTACTGTTCAAAGGTTCACTGTATTCATGTGTCTTTGTTGTCATGGTCATTGCTGACACCATTACCACCTCAAAAAATAATTCAACTTACAGAGGTGTGTACTGGGTCAAGACTATCTTTCACCAAGTCATACTATATCAAATTTATATGCTCACAAAATATTGGTTATATTAATTAGTTGCACAAATACTTGACACAGCTAATCCTGTTATGTACTTTAAATGTGACTGTGAAAAATATTTATTTATGCTACAAATCAAATTTAAACCTCTTTTGCTCAAAAAGCCAGGCCAAGTAGCAAAGCCTGGCCTCCTGCTTGTGCTCTACAGTCTAACATCTCTTGATTACTCTGACAGAGTTCCAGTCACAGGGTGTGAGTCAGTAAGAAGGTTTTCAATGTCCGGCAGCTAAATGTGTCAGCCATGACATTTCTGAAAGTTCTATTTTTATATACAGAGAGAAGGAAAAACCATTTCTTTGTATCTGTCCTTTGCAAAATTCTCAGTTTAACTCCAGCTTCAGATACATACAATGGTGAATGCATTCTTAGTTAACATGACAAGCAACTGACATTTTTAAGCTGGAATAATACATGTAATGAAAAAATAATCGAAGCCAAGTTTGTCCCGTCTGCATTCTTATTCCCATTCATTCACAAGGCCTGTTAAAATGCAGTTGAAATAATACAAATTGCAATTCATATCTCACTGTTATCCTAACCCTCTCTCCCTACTATTATATGCTTTATCTGAAAATGTTGAAATGTAACTTGCTTGAGTTAAAATATTATGTGAATTAAGAGGGAGTATTGTTTGGAAGCCTTTTTTAATTGGTCTATGGGGAGATTTTCTGTATATATTAAAATGATAGTGTGTCTGAATTATAATGAACTTACCTTTCTTTTGTGTTTAAATATGTATTTGAGACAAAACATTTTAATATTGCTTAGGCTGTGTTTTATTGCTAAAATGATTGGTTTGGCCATCCTGGCATGAATAGAAATTTCCGATTGGTCGTCATATCAATGCCAGTGGAACCTGGGAAGTGCATGGCTCTGGCTGTTTTCCTTATTTTTATTTATAAATTCTGTTTCATAACAGCAATAAGATGCTCCAGGCCTTGCAGTTCTGGGGGATTATTGCACTTGTCAGGTGGTTAAAAAAAATATCCTACCCCTCTGCCTGCTGTCTCCCAACACCACTAGAGGCATCTAATCACCGAGAAACGCTATTCCTGGAAACTCTTAATGCTTTATTATGACATATCTAACTTTTAAAATAAATCATTTATTTTGACGGCTTCAGTTACCGTAAGAGAGACCTGCCAGTAGTTAAAGAAAGGGAAGAAAATCAAAGTGTAGATTTGAGAAGTAGAAATGGACAAGCCATGGCCATCTGACTGTGAGTCTCAAGGGATTTCAATATCTAAAATTAAATATGTCACACTAAAATCGGGAGTCTTCTCTCTTGTTGGTCAAAATACAGGGATGCTCACATACATGTTTTTACCTGACACGTTAAAGTTTGCTTTTCTACCTTACAAATTAATATTAACCTATTTACATAAAAAACCATGAATAGCACAACTTAAATATGTAAATGCACCCATGTCTTATTAGGGAAATATATTTTTCTTATGCTGAAAGAAAGGATGTTTGCATTTATGAAAAAGTCCTGTGTGATTAATTTTCATGAAAATTCAAACTAAAACTGCTGAAAAGAATACTTTTCCTAAGCATATATATACCCTGGTTTTTGTTTTTGTTCTTTTGGTTTTTTTAAAGATAAATAAAATATAAAATCAGGACTGCTACACAGCAGTGGAAAGAGACTAAAGTTTTCAGATTAAATTTCTATTTGTAAATAATTATTTAGAAGTTAAGTTTCATTTCTTTATCTTTAGTATTGTTCCTAAGAACAATGTAAACTGAGTGAGGCCAAATTATCTTTTCAGGCACAGAGTATCAAAGTTTTTCTTGGAAAATTGCCAGTTTTAGGTAGGGGGTGTTTATGGCCTAGGGAGTTGCTGTAGCAATAGAAAAAAGATTAATAATTTGCACATGTGAGATTCATGGAAGGCAGGATACAGCTGTAAAGAATTAACCCCTCTTGAGAGATGTACAAACAGAGAGCAGCTGAGAGGAGACCTGTTGGGAAAGATGAAAACTATTCAGAGTACAGATGTCCTCGTAGAGAAATACAGAAAGGACACTGGGGATCCGACAGCTTTTGTCTTCGCTTATAAATGAGCAGATAACTTAAGAAACCTTGAGACAAAAGGAGCCAGTTGTGACCAATTAAAATGTATCATGGCAATGTTAAGTAAGCACTCTGATGAGTCGTTTAATGAAATTAGTGCTACGGTGCTCTGCTGATGGGACTGTATTCAGTTAGTTTGAAAGAAAGGTGTCATCCTGAAGGGGATGTTGTGCGCGTCCATTGTCTGGAAAAGTCACCTTATTGACTGCTAGAAACTAGTTTTTCCAGAATCCACACACCTTAATTAAGAAACCAAATGGCAAACAGGCCGACACATTTTGTCAATAATAAACTAGAAGTTTGAGTTTCATTTTAACTGATATCCAAAAGGGGGTTTGTTTGCCTTCAATGAAAGGAACCCACTATAATGATTTCAAGGAACTTAAATATAGAGTTATATACATGAAGATGTTACTGAATGCATTTTGTTAAATGTCCTTGAAGTAGATCTTGGTCATTCTAGTTTCCTTTGAACCTGAGGCAGAGATGGAAAAATTGCACACCTAACATCCATCATTCAGGCCTTGGTTTCCACACAAACTCACAGGTCAATGGTCCTTAGCATCTGAGCTTGGGTCATCAGAGTGTCCCCAAGACTCTCTGACAGGCTCGGGAGGTCAAACTTGTTTTCACAAAAATACTGAGGCATCATTGTTTTCGATATCTCATCTTCTCATGTGTGTTTGGTGGACTTTCCAGAACCTACATGACACAGAATGACATCAGCTGGTGACTAATAGGCAGTGTGCTTTGGAGCCCTGTCCTTTGGGAATTTTTAGTTAACTTGTTTTGAGGTGAATTTTTAGTTAACTTGTTTTGAGGTGAGCTCTAAAATATGGTCATTTGGCCCACCTCAGGATACCATGCTTACCTATGTTTTTTGTTTTTTTTTAAGGTGTTTTTTTTCATGGTGCTAAAAATATTACAGTTGCTATTACCATGATTAGATTATACCTACATGTTTTGTGTACATCGTAAGCTCTGCCATTAGCAGCAGAACCTATTAAACCATTGAGTAAGCTCATGCCTGAACTTCCTGTCGACAAGCCTTCACTTGCCCTTCCTGAGGTACAGCATCATTTTAAGACTTTTTCTTTTTTATTGTCCAGTATTTAAATCCATATTAAAACTCAGTCTTAACAAACTCAATTTTGTTTCAAAACATGCAGACAAACAAAAGACAAAATCATGGTGTCATATAAGATGAGTGACAGTGGCTCTGCTACTGTGAACAAACACACAGACACTTCCAGCAACCTCTGGAGACCTTTCCAATACTTCTTCCCATCCTCTTTTCCAAAACCCAGCTTGACGTTCCTTTAGTGGACATTGCTGGAAAAGATGCACTTACAATTTATCTGCTATCTTATGTACATTATTATCTATGCTCCTTAAGTTTAACAGCTTCTTTTTAGTTAAGAATATGCCAGTTACTCACTCAGGCAGATATATAACCATGCAGGATCACAAAGCCAAGGCAGTAGCTAATGCACGGGAACAGCTTTCAAGGCTAATCTGTGCTGTGTCTGGGTTAACCATGACAGTGTATTTCATTCGAGAGCAGTTGTTAATAGATCCCCGTTTCCTGCTCCCCAAATTACTTCTTTTTTCCTCAGCCCACAACATTGAAATCTTAACTTTAATCTGCAATACAGTAACATGTGTTTGGTGGAGCCACATGTGCTTCGTGAGGAATAGGTCAGTTTCTTAATGAGCTAGAATCTGCCACATTCTTGCAGTTACATGATCCAAATATCCCACCCCACCCCAAATAAGACCTCCTTGTGGTCATTAGTTTTAGACTTCACTGAAATAGCAGCAGCGGGTCCAGGCTGATAGCTATATTACTTATTAACTAGTGTTTTCCTAAGAATTCCCCACCTGAAATTAATACTGTGCAAACATCCAGTAGTGGAAGCATTTGTCAGGCTGTGTTAGTTAATAGTAACTCTACTATTAAGAGGACAGAATGTTGAAGGAAATTAGCATAATTATTTAACACAATTTTATGTTTAATTAACACTATAGTGGTTTGTAGTTCAACTCATGCTTTTGTCTAAGTATCAACATTTTTTTTCATACAAAATAGAACAGGGAAACTTGATTTTTTTTATTGCTGAGGAGTTCTACATAAGTATCTAATGAAGATAAACCATCTCAGGTGAATAAAGTTTATAATCCTATTTTATTAATCCTAGTAGACAGAGTAGCTACATAGTATCATTAGAGTTGTAGACACATGAATGAGGCTGACAAAATTGAATCACAGAATTTTTATTTCCTACTTAGGCTTTTAGGTTCTTTTGTTTCTTTGAAATTACTTCACTGCCAGAAATGTTTCCTTTGACCAAGGCAGTGTTTACCAAGTACCTACTGCATGCGGTGAACCTCTGTGCATGGTATCTTAGTCATTCTCTAAAAACTAACCCAAACTAAAGATGATTTCTTGTCACACAAATGAAATTTGGAGATGTTAAGAAGACACCATGACTGAATTACAGCCCCCATCCCAGGTTTAAGATTCTTTCTTTTAGTACTGTCTCATAATTTCATTTAAGAATAAAAGATAAACATTTCCATAAACAAGTATATAAACCATAAACTCATTGCATCTCAAGATAATCTGACAACAACAAGAGGTAACAAACAGAAATCCACCAAAACATAAAACTGTTGTTAAGAAGGAAAAAAAACAATGTGCTTAAAAGGAAGAATTAAAATCAGGTAAATTAATATTGATCCCTTTATAATGTCAGACATCCTGAGTCTCTGGCTTCATGTGGCGTTTTGATGGGGAGATAAGAATATATGAGTAAGGTGTGGCATAAGAACTGTTGACAAAACTCCATTCATACAGAGTAGGGAAAGAGAACCAAATGGTTCCGGCGTGGATCATTCCACTTGGCTTTGTGAAACACTGCGTGACTACTTCCCAGTGTATTTTCTACTCGGAAAATGGAAACTCACTTTTTCTTCCATTAATGTAGATCAACTCGTCCTCATAAGTCATTACTGTCCATATCTTCGCTGTAACAAGGCATTTACCCACAGAAACCAACACCAGGGTCCATTGCTTTAGAAATTCTGCAACTTCTACTGTGTGCTTCCTGGTCTCTGAACCCACATGGCAGTCAGTACAGGTCAGCGACTTGGAGGAGATGAGCCTTTTAAATCCGCTGCGTGGACTCGCCAAATTATCGCAACACTTGATTTTCACTGGGCTTTGAGAAGGGTGCTTTCAGAGGTTAGAGACAAACACTCTCTGCCTAGTGGAGGTGGAGCAAACTTCTTTGAGAACAGCAGGACCAAACTTTGAGCTGAACTGTGAACAATGAGTCAAATGTTTGTTACCCAAGTAACAGTACAGGACACAAGCATTTGCTTCGTGTAATATTGAGCAATTCGTTGACACTTTGGGTGAAAACTCCTAGTGACCGGACTTGGCTGAAGTTGTCTCTCAGTAAACACATTAGCTTTGCTAAGAAATAAAGCCTAAAACATTTACCTTCAGTTCAGCACTTCCGGAAGAGCTTGCAGAAAAGTGTTGGTTTTTTTGTTGTTGTTGGTGGTGGTGGTGGTGGTGGTTGTTTTTTGTTGTTGTTGTTTTAATTTTTTTTCAGCTAACAAAGGAATAAGAGAAACACTTTGACATTTCTGCTTGAGAAAAATCTTCAGATACTTGAATGTATTTTTAAAATCAGAGTTGGTAGGGGACTTATGCTCAACCCAGTTAACATGCCTTGTTCTTCTCACTGATTTAATTACTGCTCAAGGGAGACTAAGTTGGCTGCTCCTGGCTCCTAGGCTGCTTGGGGGTGGCTGTCGTTAGAGTCCTCTGGAGATAATGTTTCTTCTGGGTCAGTCTGAAGAAAATGCCGGCAACAATGGCAATCCCCAGGGCGACACTCCAGAGGGGGGTCTAGATTCAGCTGTCAGTCACCTTCAGCTCAGAGCCATCAAATCTATTTACACAAAAGCTGGTTATCACAAACCTTTTGAAAAACTATGTAAAGAGGAGATTTACCCATCCTTGAATCTTAAGGATTTTTTTTCCTCTTGAATCCGCCCCTCTTCTCTCGGGTCTATCTTTCCTCCCCACCCCCATCTCCTCCTCTAACTACCTCTGGGAACTTCTAAGAGCCCCCCACTTCTTTTGTTCCTCCCTCAAGCTTACTCTGCTATTGTGTTAGAGTTTGAGCCTAAGCTTGAATACCACTCACAAGGAAGAAATATCTGCTATTGTATGAGCAATTTTAATCCTAATAGTTTGTTTCCAAAAGGATAGAATTGTCTACATTTGGGAAGGATAGATTCTGCGATGCTGACCACTGCAAATGTACAGTAGTAAGAATTTCTACAAGTATAGATTTGTAAATCCCACCACATTCACCTGCCTTTTATATGCATACTTTTCTTTTTGTAGTAAAGGTTTTTCACAAAAAACTAAACTAAACTAAAATCTTAAAGACTGGAACAGTTTGCCACTGAAATAAGTTTTCACCAGATGAAGAAATATTTTGAGATATAACAGGAGGAGTTTTCTTGTTGCTTTCTGTGATTTCTATACCTTTCTAAAGTACATAAAATGAGGTATTTTTTTCCCCAATGATGAAAACAGAAATCTTAGATTTCTCCATGTCATGGTAACTTGCATTTGGAAGACAGTTTTTATTAGTAAAAAACGTAAATACAATGTTACATTGAAAGGTGTGTCCACTCTACTAATGTGTAGATGATTGCTGGAATCGGGCTAACAAAATATCAAGCAGCATAATGCCTAGAGAGAATATCTAAATTTGCAATGACCTCGTCCATTGTCAGAAATGTTAGTAAAATAATCAGAGGTGAAACAATAGGCAAGATAATTTCAGTTTATTGGATCTTTAGTATGAGGCCCAGTTTGAAGAATAAATCATTGAGGTGGGGAATCTATATTTGTAGAAAAAAAACTATACAGAATTCGAGCCCTGGCTTGTAGAGCTTATCACTAAGGCCAATGCTCTGATGATTAACTGAATTAGTTGAGACTGAAGCCCTCAACAGTCACAGAGATGGAGCCCCTAGTCTCTACTAATAAGCATTCAACACTCTGATAAAAACTAACTACCCGCTTTTGTTTGTCCTTATGCCAGTACTTCTTCTGCATTTAGTGCTAGCAAGAGCATGACAGTGTAAGTAACTAACTATGGAGCGCAAAGGGCTCAAATAAAATATGTATTTGGAGCACACACAGCTGATGGCTAGTTAATTTAAATTTCCCGAAATGTTATTTGCAATATTAATTTACTCTCTGTGGGACGGCTGTGGTCATCCAAAGCTGCATGTTTTTTTCCATCCCATGACTGCCCCCTTCTAAATAGTTTGTTCCCCTCATATCATCCTTCAAACACATCAAGTTTTGGCTTTGTTTTGCTTGGAAAGAGCAGAGTTAAGTTCCTAACTGTTGCATGCAGATTTAAGTTCCAGGTGGCAGGGGTGAGGGGTTGGGGAGGTGGTGATTTAACCCACTCATAATATTGCTCAGAGTATGAAATGAGTGCTTCATAATCACCTTCTTATAGTTTGTTTAAAAAAAACAATTGTTATAACATAAAAAAACAACCAACCAAGTAAACAAACAAACAAAAACTCACAGATACAAAACACCACACACCAATTTTACCAGACCCAAAGTCTCAGCGAACTTCTATGCAGTAAGAGTAGCCATTCTAAATCTGTGGAACTTCACACAACATTTTACACCTTCCCTATCAAATATGTTCTTATGCACTTGGGTGGCATCAAAAACAATAACAACAAAATCCAGGAGTTAGAAGTAAAAAAAAAAAAACAATTAGCTTTATGTCCTCTTTCACAATGTGTCTATTACCTTCATTCAGTCCTCTTCATCCCTTAACAGGCAGCCTTCCTTGTTCTCTTTTGCAAATGTTATACTATATGCATGTGTACATTTGCTTACATATACATCTGAGGAAGAAAGTTTTGTGCTGAGATTATATGACCTTGAATAATACTATATATTATTAATCTAACCGTTTCTTTTCATGACAGGATTTCTCTGTGTATCTTCAGCTGTCCTGGAACTCTATAGACCAGGCTGGCCTCGAACTCACCAGAGACCCTCCTGCCTCTGCTTCCCTAGTGCCTGGATTAAAGGTATGCTACCATGCCCTGTTATAATCCAACCATTTTTCTTGCAAATTATTCTTTAGAGATGGATAATATTCCATTTTTTTTACATAATCACTCACTAGTGACAGACTTGCTGTGTTTGGGGGCTCCTTTCAACAATGCCATTACCAGCGTTATGGCAACAAATGTGAATCTCTACATATTTCATGTAGCATCTTCATTTCCAGAGACTGCAGTGACAAATCAAAACTGAATGCATGACTTGAAATGCCAAAAGTTCATATTCTCTATTATAGAAAGCAGAAGCCAGAATTCAAGGTATAATTTATAACTTTGCTGTAGTATTAGGGAGGCAGTGTCTGACTTTTGTTCATGACTCTTTGTGGCCATGTGACAGTCTGGAGTCTCCTCTCTGAGAGCTATCTTTGGATATAGATTCCCAGTGTGATTCAGAATGATGTCCTTCTTTCTAGACTCTCTACTTACTAGTATTTGCAAAGATTTCTTTCCCTCACTGAGTCACATTTTCACAATGTCTAGAAATTCCCCTATGGACACACATTCTTTCAAATGATTCAGGTATGCTATTTAGCCTTCCTTGTTTTCTTTTTAAGAACAAAATAGTAATGATGTCTCAATGTATACCTTGAATGACTAACAGCATGTGTATTAAACATCTTACTTGAACAGTGTATTTGATATTGCAGATCTTCCAATGAGGAAATCTTTTGTTGTTGTGGAAGTCAGGACCTTGCTGTGCAGTTCCAGCTGGCCTAGAATTTACCAGGTAGCTTAATCTGGCCTCACATGAATGGTAATTCTGCTGCCTTGGCCTTCTGAGTGCCAGGATTGCAAACTGAGTCATCATGCCTGGCCCTGAAGAGGAACTCTTATAAAATTTTAATGACTTAGTTTTAAGGCCATAAGAATTTACTGAGGAAGGTTCTGGTAAATCATTTGTCCTTTTGCCTTCAAGAAAGGTTTATTTTCACACCCTAAGTTATGGCTTAATAATGATTAAATTAAACCATATCCGGTTGCAATCATTTGTCTGAAATATATTGACACAGAATTAATCCTTTCACATGCAAATTTAGAGAAACATGCAGATTTTAGTTAACAATGGTAGGGGAAATGCAGTAAATTCATATGTATTTATATTTATTTGCATCTTTGTAATTCCACAGCCTACAAATAATAGAAAGATAACATATATCCTTTATTATAAACATATCCTAGTTTTTCCAGTTAAAATATTGACAGATTTAAGCTGAAACAATTCTTTCTGTAAATGATTGCATTTTTTCCTTTAAAATCCTCTCTCTTGTTCTCTCTCTTCTTGAGAGACGAAAGCATATTTAGTCAACATTGTTTTTTTCTGAAAAGGCAGCATTCCTGAATTTAGAAATTAAAGTTAGGAGGACATTTAGGTTATAAGCAGTAACTGGGAGAATGATATTCAGAAAGTATGAAAGGAACATTGGAAAATACAATATAAAAGAACTGAAATCAGCCTTATTTTATATGAAAACATTCACACAAATACGAAGTAAATCTGTCTTACCTGGAGAAAATGCCAATCTAATGTAATGTTTTTAATTAAAATTGAAGGGCAATTTTTATTTCTAATACAATGTTATAGGAAGCTGTGACTACCCCAACATTAAATACCATGACAAACCTACAGCCATCCACAGCTTGCAAGAGCCTTTCCACAACCATCACAGAGTTACTTGGTCAAATCAGAGACTTTCTAGATCCCAGATTTTCAGTTGTAAGAACAGAGGCATATCTGTCACCCGTGATCATTATGTTCATATTTAATGACAAAAAGTGACTGGTTTTTCCCATTAAGTATCACACCAGACACTTATGGGACCATTTTACCTATTTTATAACGTGGCCATAGATATTCAGCAAATCAACACTTAGTTTTCTGAAACAATACCTCCACTTCTGATCTCCAGACATCTAATATTTGAGCCAATAGCTTACAAGAAAATGAATAGTGAATGCACAGGAAAGTTGTAGTACACAAACGTAAAATGAGTTGAAAACATTTTCTATTTAACAATAATAGACTGGTATAAAAGTAGGTCACAGGAAAAGATGGAAACTGATGGGATACGAAAAGGAAAAACAGAAAATGAGATGATGCATATGATTGTGTGTTTAAGTGTTTGTGTGAGTGTGTGTGTGTGTGTGTGTGCGCGCGTGCATACACAAGTGTTTGTGTGTGAGTATCTGACTGTTTGTATGTGCACACTTAAGAATTCTTGGTTCCAGCATGAATGAGAAAAAACAAACATACATGTTGGAGTCTGTTTTACAGGCTCAGCTGTCACGTATTCTTCATAACTGTTTCCCAACATCTCTTTTGTCACACGCCAGTTGCAGGATTTAGTGAATGTCATTTCCAGAAGTAACACCTCAAGAAACACTTTCAGACCAGCTTCTCAGTCCCCACCTTCTGCTACTTTTAGCAGCCAAAAAGAATCTCGGAAATAACTTTAAAGACTAGGGTTTCTGAATATAGCATGAGCCCAGCTTAAAATATCATGGATAAGGTGTACTAACATGAACCACTAACTATTAACATGGATTATAAATGTAATTTAAGGCAGATGCTGTAAATCATTGTGTCTTGATGCTTACCTTTGAAAGTACCTGGACTGAGAGGAAAACCTTGATTCTTCTTCAGCTATTCTTAGCACACTCAAACTATGTTAGAAATTTTTTTAGATGCTAAGGTTTTATCTAGGTGAACTGGAATGAATGCTTTCTTTGACAAAGAAATTCAGTTCCTTTAGCTAGTAAAGTATAGTCCTTCTGACTTGAAACTAATTTTTAAAGTATTTCTTCCTAAGAGCTTAAATATCTAGAAAGAAAATGAACTCCTGGTGGAAAATATTAAGTGACATAATTTACATTGATTTGGAATATAGCTCATTTTCCATTTTAAAAGAGTCAAACTATAAACAACTGAATCTTCTCAAGACTAAATGCAGTAATGCATCTGAATACGCACTCATGTGGTGTGCATATTGTCATTGTTTTCCTTCTCAAGAAGATATGGGTCTAACATAGAGTTTAATCATTAAAACTATCATTTTGGGTCTTAAGTATACAATCATCTTGAAAATTTTGCTAGGTGAAACTGGAAAATATAAAATCCAGGTCTGAGATCTTGGCCATTTAAAACCTTGAAATCTCATAAATTAAGCATCACTGTGCTTGGTCCCATCTTTCATAACAGCTCTCCAGAGAAAATCTAAAAGCCAGACCACTCTGAGTGGAGCTGAGGATGATTCAGTAGGTGGCACAATTTTCACTGAGTCAGTACTGAACTGATGGCCCAGCATGGTATGAGGGGGCACTGCACTGCTGGAGGTGTCGTCTAATGGATGAGGGTAAAACCAAGGTCCTGACCACCAGCAGTTATTAAAAATCCCATGGCACTTTTCAAAAGAGTAAAGATGATGTTAAACCCTGTGTCCTGGCTAATTTCCAAATTGGGCAATTATATTCTGCCTACTTAAAATTTCTCTGTAATTTTAGTTGGATAATATATTCTTCATCTTCTGCCCTACGCTTTTGCAGTTCCCAGCTCCAGAGTTGGATGCATTTCTGTGGCAACAGAAGTGATGCTTCTTTGAAAGGTGTCTTGCAAGGTCTGGGATCAGAGGATGAAAAGGACAACATCCATCTATCAGAGCAGGTGCCATATTAGTTTGTTTCTTGTGTCATTAGGCTGACTATAAGAAAATTGCCAAATAAGTGTCGTTAAAAATAGCCTCGTCAGGTAGTCTGAGGTGCTATGCTTGCAAAGGTTTCCAAGATGGATATTTTAATTCTATTAAGAAGTGACTAAGAAATGAGGCTCCTCTTGAAGTGAATATATTATGTAAATATTAATAATTTAGGCATACAATTATAGACATTTAATAGGAATAATTAAATTTTCTAACATTCACCTAGCAAGGCCTATCACATGCATACAAAGACAATATTTGCCATCTCACATTTTCTTACAGTGGGCTAGCATTTCCTCTACATTGCTTCTTCCAAACAGAACAAATTACAATTAGGAACAAATGGAAGCATTTCCATTAAAACTAACAAAGAAGAAACAGGTCATGGTTAGCATGCTTTAAACTTAGGGAAAGCCAGAGAAAACAACCTTGAGGAGAAATCCAGGACTGAGATGTGTGGGGCCAGACCTGTGTTTCCAACCCTTTGCTCCATTCCAGAGTAAATCCCTAAGGCAGACTTGTCAATGAGGCTTTCATCACCGACATGATGGCGCTTTCCTTTATCATGATTGTGAAACTTTAAAAAAAATACTTGGTTAGGAAATAATAATAATAACATGAATGTAAATGACTCAGTTTCCTCTAGTGCTGATTGTTTCCTATGACAACCAAGGACTAATCAAGTCTCACAAAGCCCTATAATTACATTGCTATATTGTTTTATTTATTTATTTATCTATTTGTTTATTTTAGTGTAATGTTGTAACGTCAAAGTCCTTTTATCAACCAACTCTCTCAAGTCATTGTGCTTTACAGATATATTGAAATGTGTATTGTGCTTTCTCCTACACAAGTTGAAATGAAAGTGTGCTTCAAATCAAGCCTCTTGCAATACTCGTGAAGAGCTCTATATACTATGATAATCAAATTTGGTAACCCTAGCTGTAAAAAAAGTATGGTTGTTGTTTAAAATAATCACTTGAAAAGAAAATACCATCTTTTGAGTTTGGACTTGTATTCAGCAGAAAACACTACAATATTTTTAGCATAGCTTTTACAGCTACAGCACACTGTAGTTAGTAACAGTAAGTGTTCACTTTAAGATGGAAACCCTAGTCACTGATCACTTTGTCTTTTTAGTATGCAGCCCAGAGGATTCAGAAAAAGATTACATTTACTATAATTAACATATATGTAAATGGAGATCATGGCTATGAATGATAAATTTTCATAGCAATTTAAACCTTGTACAAATTAATCAACCGTACAGACACTTGATTAATGGAAAGCAGTGTCACTTTAAAATGCAACATGTTAATATATATTACAGTTATCACAGATCAAAGAATCTTTAAATGTAAACCCTTTAGAGCAAAGTTCAACCTAGATTTCTAATAAATGTAATTCTTGTATAATTATGAGATAAATTTGAAAAAGTAAAGTTAATCTGCTTCATATTTATTTACTAATTTTAGTAAAAAGCCATCAGAATAGATTTTAGATATTTCATTACAGTGAATAGGATTCAAAATTGCAGAATTACAGTATTGGCTAAGGATGAGATCAATGTAAAGATGCAATTACAAAGTAGAGGCCAAAAGTTTCTTTTCAGGCCATAATAAATCAAGACATTCTTTTCTAGGTCCCTGTTTTGTGTCCTACTAAAAGAGTCTGGCTAAACACACTAAGTCAAATGATTGACATATGCTCAGACTGGTGTGGGAGATAAGATTTTTCATACTGTCTTGGTAAACATAGTTTTCTTTGATTCTTAAGCAACAGAAGCAAAAATTCTCGTGGTCTTGAATGAATTAAAAATAAATGATATGGGACTGAAGAAATGGCTCTTGCAGAACACCTATGGTCTATTCCCACAATACACATATTGGCTTACCCCTGTCTATTACCACTGTCTATTACTCCAGTTCCAGGGGATCCAATGTCCTCTTTTGGTATCTGAAGGCATCAGGCTAGCACGAAGTGTTTACACACACACACACACACACACATACACACACACACACACACACACACACACACACAGAATAAAACAAAATTTCAAAAATGAACAACTGGAAAAAATACATTCATGTGAAGAACACCACATAATTTCCAGGAAGGAAGATCTTTACAACAAAATATAAAATTTACAGTTAATATACATGTGCTTAAATTGCAAGTTCCAAAACATGAAGTTTCTTTACAATGTCACTGCTTTGGGTGGCATAAAAGCAAGCATACTACTTTACAAAAATCAATGTATATTTGTTTTACAGAGACAATCCCATAACACATCAAGAATGTTCCTTATTAGTGGAATCTAGGCTAGCGTTAAATCATAGCTCTTAAACCAATTGTCTTAGTTTGGGTTTCTATCACTGTTAAGAGACACCATGACCACAGCAACTCTTATAAAAGAAGACATTTCATTGGGGTTGACTAACAGCTCAGAGGTTCAGCCCATTATCACCGTGGTGGGACATGGCAGAATGCAGGCAAACATAGTGCTGGAGAAGGAGCTAAGAATTCTACAACTTGATCTGCAGGCAACAGAAAGTGAATTGAACAATGGGTGCGACTTGAGGATATATGAGACCTCAGAGCCCACCCCCACAGTGACATACTTCCCCTAACAGACCACAACTATCCAAACAAAACCACACCTCCTAGCCTTGTCACTTCCTATGAGATTATGGGGGCTAATTACATTCAAACTACCACACCAATGCATTCTATATTGCGTTGCTGATTTAGGATTACTGAAGTTGAAGACCAAGAAAACTTTGAACCCATACTAGATAGGAAGACAAAAAAAATATGACCCCAAGTTCTTTACCAAACTTTACTCAATATCATTAGAATTTATTGAACATTTAACTGTGTCATATTCCTATTATGGGTGTTTAAAATACAGAAATGTATGATTTTATTAAGCCCTTGATTCCTGACAACGGGTCCATGAACCAGAATTAATAAATGTTGACCAAGGTAGTGAAAATAACACAGGATATAGATCTTTGGCTTTCTCAAGGGTTGCATTCTGTATACTGTACTCCGCTGCCTCCCTATGACTGCGAAACACTATTAATATCTAGTTCCTTAAACAGAACCATGGGATCCACAAATCCAATTATAAGACACTAGGGTATGACCTTCCATGATGATATGGTTTATGATAATGCAGAAATATATGATCATGTGTAAGAAGACCCTGAAGAACAAGGAAAAGTTTAAGATTAAACTAAACTAAAACAGCTATGTACTGTTGTCTAATTTGAGATGCCCAGTTTTCATTGTAGCATTCCAACCACAAAAAGCAAACTTTAAGGGGAAAATCCTTTAGATAGGCAAAGAATTGCAAGGATAGTAAACTAAATTACTCAGTTGCAGGTTATATGACATTGTACTAAATACTACAAAAAGTGGTCATTGTATAAGATTATCTATCAGGAGAACTTGAAATACCAGTAGTTTAAGGTAGTCTATTCCTTTTTCAGATTTATTGATCCTCATTCAGGGAGTCCAGGGTTGTAGACTCGCACAACATTACAAAAGGTGCACCTTCCTTCCTTCCCTATCAATACTTCCCTGTTCATATAATATATAATGGCCCTTATTGACTTCCCAACATATCTAAAACAACCTATCATTCACACATCTAACCAGATTCATTTAATTCAACTGCTAACAAAGTTAAGGAATATAGTCATTCAAATGGAAAACCAATGTCTTAACCAATGTACTCTTAAAAATTGCAGATCCCATTTCTATACAAGAAGAGCAAGAATGGGTATTGGAAAACAACCAGAAGCGACAGTCTGCGTCTTGGCCATAAATCCATTTTCTTAGTTTACAGAGGTGCTAATCAATTAGTAACACCATGTTTTATGTTCTCTTTACTAACCATCCCAATTCCTTTCAAAGGTTTTTATGAGTAGCATGAAGTCACTGCTGTACCATATACCAGAAGGTAAAACATGAATGCCACTACTGTCTGAATCTCAGATACAATCAATAAACTTAAGATGTCTTTTCATTCTAAAAGAAGTTTTGCCTGTGTGAGTTTGGAGGGGGAAGGAGGGGAAGCAGCTACTGGATATCACTAAGATTTAAAACACTACATACTTGCTTTATGTGCTTGACTCTGAAATTAATGAAAATTTTAATAATTACAGACATCAAAGACTTGATAATTAAGTGCTTTTATCATTCACTTATCTGTTCATTCATTTAACAAACATATGTATTGAGTGTCTGTCATCTTCTAGGCTCTGATCCAAGTCCTGCAATCAACAATACAATTGAGGTGTGTCTGGAGAGTACATTCTAATGAGTGATGATAGGCCATAAATAAGTCTGTATAAACATTGTATTTTCCGTACAATTTTGGATAATACTTTATCCCCTTCAAAATTCCTATGTGAAGGTTTAACTCCCTAGTGTTTGCCTGAGACTTGAGAGAGATCTCTTAAAAAGACAAGTGAATTCAAACAAGACTGTAATTGTGGGCCCTAACCCAGTTTTCTTAATGTCCTTCAAGGATGAAAAAGAAAACAACACATGAGATGAGGACAGAATGTGCACTGAGTGCTGACTTCTTTACAAGGCAGCGAGAACAAAAGACCATCTACAAGTCAAGGAGACAAGCCCCATAGCAAATTAACCATCCGCACCCTGCTCCACAGCTGTGAGGCAACAGCCTTCTGCTGCTGAAGGTTCCAAGTCTGTTGCTTTGCATGTGCCAGTATGCTGCCATTTGAATATCTGTTCCATTCCATAAGTGATACTTAGACATAGACTCCAGCACAGCAGTTATAAGACATAGGAAATTTGATAACAGTGCCCTTAAAAAAGTGTTGAGGGGAATTTTGCTCACTTTCCCTTTCTGTCAATGCATCAGTAAGGCACCATCTAGGACATTGATCCTAAGCCAGTTTACCCACCAGCAAATATGACAGTGCCCCAATTTTGGACTTCTCAGTCTCTGTGGGAACACCAGACCTTGAGCAGAGACCCACTTCCCCTTCTGCCTGGGAGTAGGCAGCTGTAAGACAATGTTTAGTAAAAACATGTTTACTAAAAACGATACAATAAGTTCCTGGCCACTTCCCCTTCTGCCTGGGAGTAGGCAGCTGTAAGGCAATGTTTAGTAAAAACATGTTTACTAAAAATGATACAATAAGTTCCTGGGAAAGGCCTTCCCACAGAAACCGCCCTGACCTCGACCTTGTCCAAAGACTAACCGCTCCTTCAAAAACCCACACACATCCATCTCTGATGTCAGAGCAGAACCAGCGAGGGTAGAGGAGAGAGCAGAAGCTTCTCTGGTGGGAGCTTTTCTTAGGAGGTTTTCTTGAACCTTTTTGGAGCCTGTTTAAAGTTCTCTTTATATCATTGAACGAGTCTCTGTGTTTTCAATACCCGACACCCTCCGCACGTTCTCGGACACAGGCCGCGCAGCAGACGTGACAATTGGAGGTCCCACCGAGATCGTGAAAGCGAGGTAAGTGGACGGGGTTAAGAAACTATGGGGAATAGTTCCGGGAAGCTAGACTCATTGCAGTATCAACTAAAAAAGTTACTTAAAGAACATGGGACTGCAGTCAAGTCTAAAACCCTAGAAGGCTTTCTAAAATCGATCGAACGAGCCAGTCCATGGTTCATTACTGGGGGAAGCTTAAATATTCCAGATTGGGAGGAGGTTTGCCGTGATCTTCATAGACTTTTACGAAAAGAGGGATCTGAGTCCTTGCCCCCTACGACATTCTCCTTATGGAGATTAGTGAGGGGAGCACTTTTGACAGATAAGGTTCGTCACCGCCAGGTAGTTCAGGACACAAAAGAGGCTTTTTTAGAGTTACAAGAGACTGAGACTCAAGCCTCCTTGAGTTCAGGGGCAGAGAGTGATGATGAAGAGACCGTGATTGAAACTAGAGGCTCCATTGTTAGTGAGGATGAGGAGGAGTCTCTTAGTAACAACAAAAAAACGGGTAGACATCTCCGGGCGCAACCCAAAAAGAAGGACTCTGGTCAGAATCGGTTATATCCTTCTCTATCAGACCTAGAAAATGGAAGTAGCTCAGACTCAGACTCGTCACAGTCTGAAAAGGAACGGTTACTTGCTGAGATCGCGGCCCTTAAAAAAGAACTAAAAAAGATTCTAACTAAGGAAAGACAGGACAGGGAGAGAAACCCTTCCCCATACTCTGAAAAAGGGACTCCTCCTATGAGATAACCCAGTCCTTCTTGGACCTGGAGGGAAGACCCAGAGGAGGGGTCCAATGCTGCCCGGTGGTGGCCCCGGTAATGGAAGTTCCAGACCCGAACAATTCTCAACAGGTCATTCGGCGCCATGACCCTTTAAGTTTCAAAGATATAAAACAACTGAAAGAGGCAACTTTAAATTATGGAGCACAGGCTCCCTTTACACTTTCCTTAATGGAATCTTTTGCGTCTCTTAATTTGACACCTGGCGATTGGCAGCAGCTTTGCAGAGCAGCTCTGTCGGGGGGAGATTATTTGATTTGGAGAGGTGAGTTTCAGGAAAGATGCAGCCAGACAGCCCAAAGGAATGCACAGGCCGGACAGCCCCAGAGAAATGTGGAGATGCTTACCGGAAGTGGTCAATACGCCACCATTCAGCAGCAAATGCAATATGACATCGCAGTCTATGCCCAAGTGGCAGCAGCGGCCCAAGGGGCTTGGAAAGCATTGCCTTCCAAGGAAGGAGGAGATCATCTGTCCAAAGTCCTTCAAGGACCTTCCGAACCTTTTCAAGACTTCGTAGACCGTCTCAGTCAGGTAGCAGAAAGAATATTTGGGGGCATTGGGCCTGCGATGCCAGTCATAAAGCAGATGGCATTTGAAAATGCAAATAAATATTGTAAGGAAGCCCTTCGCCCCTATCGCAATAAAAGTCTAAATGACTATATCCGGATCTGTAGGTACATTGATGGAAACTTCATCCAGGGCCAAGTGTTAGCTGCTGCTATTCGGCCCCAAGTGGGGAAAGAAAGACCTACTCTGGGAGGGAGAAAAACATGTTTTAGCTGCGGTAGGGAGGGACACTTCCGTAGAGAGTGCCCTCAAAATAGTACTACGGGTCTCAAGAGACCTGGTTTATGCCCCCGTTGTCGAAGGGGATATCATTGGGCCAATAACTGCTACTCTAAAACTGACAGGGAGGGAAATTTCCTTTCTGCTAATAATAATCAGGGAAACGGGAGGAGGGCCCCGCCCCAGGGCCCCAAAACCAATGTGTACGGGGCAATGACCCCTGCTCTGGGCAGTGGCAGGACTCATTTTCTCCCCCAGAGCAACCCCTTCATATCTCAGACCTCCTTAGAGCCACCTCGGGGAGTGCAGGACTGGACCTCGCTCCCTCTGCCCGGGCAATCCTAACACCGGAAATGGGGATCCAGGCCCTCCCTACTGGGGTGCATGGGCCATTGCCCCCAGGCACGGTTGGACTCCTTTTGGGACGGTCCAGTACTATTCTTCGAGGCATCCAAGTACACCCCGGTGTTATAGACCAGGATAGTGAGGGGGAGATTAAAATAATGACATCAGTGGGCAGTGGGGTTGTTGCCATCCCTGCAGGAGAACGGATTGCTCAGATACTCCTTCTCCCTACAGCTCCTTGTGAGGCTAGAAAAATTAAAGAGAAAAGGGGCAACCAAGGTTTTGGAAGTACCGGCCCGGCAGCATTTTGGGTAGCCACTATGGAGAACCGCCCCCAGCTTACATTAAAGATAGAAGGCAAGTCCTTTAGGGGCGTCTTAGATTCTGGGGCAGATTTCTCTGTCCTCTCAGATAAATTCTGGCCCCCCGCCTGGCCGAAAGAGGAAGGGACAGTGACCCTCCAGGGAATAGGACAGGCTGTGCCCCAAAAAGCCTCAGAATCCTAAAGTGGCAAGACTCTGAGGGCCACACAGGGCTTTTCCAGCCATATGTTTTGCCTGGCCTCCCTATTAACCTCTGGGGACGGGACCTCATGCAAGAAATGGGAGTGGTCCTCACCACCCAGGCACCCAAGTCCAAAAGCAGGGGCCCCCAGATGACACAAGGGAGGGGCTGGAGCCTGGGGAGGGAACTAGGTAAACTAGAACAGGGAGAGGTTTGCCCTGTGGCATCCCTCCCTTTGGAGACCAGGGCCCCAGGGGATAGGAAGGGTTTTGGCCATTTTTGGTGAGGGTCACTGTTGCGCCGCCAGCCCCCATACCCATCACATGGCTATCAGATGATCCGGTATGGGTGGAACAGTGGCCCTTACCAGCGGAGAAACTAAGGGCGGCTCACCAGCTAGTTCAAGAACAATTGGAGGCAGGTCATTTGGTTTCTTCCACGTCCCCTTGGAATACCCCTATATTTGTAATAAAAAAATCTTCAGGGAAATGGAGGTTACTACAAGACTTGAGGGCCGTGAATGCGACCATGCAGCCTATGGGGGCTCTGCAGCCTGGCTTGCCCGTGCCTGTGGCCATTCCTAAAGACTGGCATTTGATTGTTATTGATTTGAAGGATTGCTTCTTTTCTATTCCCTTACATTCTCAAGATAGTCCTCGGTTTGCATTTAGCCTTCCTGCGATTAACTTTAGGGAGCCTGCCCTTCGCTTCCAATGGGTGGTGCTCCCCCAAGGGATGGCTAATAGTCCAACTATATGCCAGATTTATGTAGCTGCCTGTTTAGATCCCCTCAGACGTAAGTTCCCTGATCTTTACATTATCCACTACATGGATGATATTCTTTTGGCCGCGGCCGAAGAAAGACAATGTTACATAGCCTTTGCAGAGCTACAGGAGCTGCTGGAGGCCCGAGGATTTATTTTGGCTCCTGAAAAGATCCAAAAGAGACCCCCTTATACTTATTTGGGTCATCAAATTCAACAAACTGGCCTCCGGCCACAAAGACTCCAAATTGATTGTTCAAATTTAAAAACACTTCATGATTGGCAGAGATTCTTGGGAGAGGTGCAATGGTTTCGCCCTTCTCTTTCTATTAAAACAGGGGCCCTTAAAGCGCTTTATGATATTCTTCCTGGAGATCCTGCTCCAACTTCCCCTAGACAGATTACCCCAGAGGCCAGGGAAGCCCTACAATTGCTGTTAAGAAGTATAGAGCAAGCCCACCTTTGGCGTATAGATTATGGGCAGCCCCTTGTTCTGGTTGTACTTTCATCTAGCTTTTCGCCCACTGCCGTGTTTTGGCAGACTGGTCCTATTTATTGGGTACATTTGTCAGCCTCCCCTAAGAAGGTAGTGACCCCTTACTATGATCTCATTTTACAATTGTTGTGGAAGGCACACAAGTTTAGCATTCAAACCTTTGGAAAGAGTCCTGATAAAATTATCCTTCCTTATGGTAAGGAGGAGGTGGAACATCTACAGATCTTCCATGATGGGTGGACCCTGTTTATTACATCTACAGGCGCACAGTTTGATAACCAATATCCCAACAGCCCCTTGATGTCTTTTTTCAAACAACACCCTGTGATCTTTCCCAAGATTTTAAAGGAGAACCCTCTAGTTGGAGCTCGCTCAGTCTTTACAGACGGCTCCTCCAAGGGTTTTGCGGTGGTGGTTTCTTCTCAGGTGCGGAAGAGGGTACCCATAGGGCAGATGTCAGCACAAGCCGCCGAGTTGTTTGCTTGCTTGATGGCTTTCCAAATGTTTGAGGGAGAGCCCTTTAATTTATATACGGATAGTGTTTATGTTGCCAACATTGTTAGACCTTTAGAAACTTCTCCATATGTTCTTCCAACCTCCCAGGTTCGTTCCTTATTAGTTCAGCTCCAACATCTTATTTGGCAGCGCATCCACCCTGCTTATGTGGGATTTATTCGTGCACATACTAACCTTCCAGGACCCCTTGCCCAGGGCAATGAAATTGCTGACTCCTTGACCCGCCCTAGGGTCTTATTTACTCAGGAGCAGCTGGCCCACCAGCTCCATGAGAGGTATCATCTAAATGCCCGCTCCATTAAATTTCACACTGGGTGCCCCTTATCCATAGCTACACAGATTACCTCTCAGTGCCCTGATTGTGCCCCTTATCATAATTCTCCCAATGAGGGGGTAAATCCCCGGGGCCTCAGGGCCAACCATCTCTGGCAAATGGATGTCACTCACCTGCCACAGGCAGGGAAATTAAAATACATGCATGTCTCGGTGGATACGTATTCTAAACTGATTTTTGCCTCTCTCCACTCAGGAGAGAAGATTAAAGATGTTATTTCTCATTGCCTGCAGGCCTTTGCCTACATGGGCGTACCCGATGCCCTAAAAACGGACAATGGCCCTGCCTATGCCAGCAATCGCTTTGCTGCCTTTTGCAGGGAACATCACATTGTCCATTCTTTTGGTATTCCTCACAACCCCACGGGACAGGCTATTGTGGAGTGCACCCATGCCACTCTCAAACAGTATTTTAAGAAAATAAAAAAGGGGGAGTATGTTACCTCCCCCAATATTCAGTTATCCACCATACTTTACATTTTAAATTTTTTGACTGTAGACCATAATAATTTGTCTGCTATGGAGAGACATTGGAACAAACCCTCCCAGTCCTTGGGATGGGTCAGATGGAAGGATTTGATTACAGGAAAATGGCAGGCACCCACTCCCCTACTAGCTAGGGTCCGAGGGGCTGTTTGTGTTTTCCCTCCAGGAAGTGAGAAGCCCATTTGGGTCCCCGAACGGTGCATCAGGCATGTCGACCCCAATACTACTCCGGATACTAGGAATGCTCACCATGATAAAGATCCAACCATTGCTGAACACTCAGGTAAGGGAAATATGGGCGTTGGTGAGGATTCCCCCCCATGTTAATGCCAGTTAGTCATTCCAGCTCCCTGTTCATCAATTTTTATAACACCAATAATACATTGGGAGCGGCTGCTGCCAATGAGATTAAAAAGTCAGAAACTAGACATTCTGAGTTTCCCCCTCCTAAACCTGATACCAGGGTCAGGAAGTAGGGGAATCCAAGAGATTCCCAGCGGCATACGCTTTTAATCCCAACACACCTTTATGCAAGTCCCAGGACAGCCTCCAAACAATACAGAGAAACCCTGACTCAAAAAAAAAAAATTGGTACTGGTATTAATTAAAGAAAAAGACAAAGACAAAGGTATATGGAATGGAAAATTTTGTTTACATTTAAGTTCTATTTTGTGAGTCATCTCTAAAAACTTTTGGCCAAAAGCCTGGCCTCTCTACCTTGCATCTACAGAGTTACAAGGAGTAGGTACGGCTGTACCCCATGACTGTAGCTCAAATGGAGGAATGATAAAAACATATAGGACTTTTTAACCTTTTTAGTTCAAGGATTGGCTGGAGTTGTTCTTTTACATAGATTTCAATTAAGGAAGCTTCATTGCAACAGACTAATCATGACCTAGGGAAAAAGGATGACTGAAAGATGCATGTATGTTCTGAATGTATGGTGTGGCCACACCGGTATGTATGAAATGTGATTGCGAATGTGTGAGTGTGAACTGCTTATATGATTAAAAGGATACTTAAATCCCTTCAAAAAATAGTTCAGAAGCTACCTAGATTGCTTTATATATAGCCAAAAGGAACATCCAGCCAGTCTGTTAATGTTTTAACAGAAAAATTTAAGATGCAAACGAGGCCTTGTCAGCTAGTGAGAGCTCTACAAGTTAGATTGGGAAAGACTGCTCACAGACTTCAAATAATTTTCAAAAGTTATTTAGTAAGCCCAATTTACCTAGATAGTTAACCAAGGAGGGTAGACAAATTCTTCTACGGTTATGGTCCAGCTTCAACAGTTCAAAAAAAATTTTTTTTAAATAAAAAAGGGGGAATAATGCCCCCAGTCCCCACATGACTCATCAAATAATACACTCCTCATTTAAAAATTTTATAATGTGAATGCCAGTGAGCTTCAGACAGATTCTGGCATGATGGAACTTGAGCAACCATTGCTCAGGTCAAATGGAGACAGCCATACACTAGACAGTGGAGAAGACCCTAATTTGGGGTCGAGGGCATGTTTGTGTTTTCTTGCAGGAAAAGAATAAAGCTTCGGCAGCTGTCAGACCATTTAGTGAGATGCACGGAGCAGAGAAAAACTGGACCTGAGACCATGGGAGCCTACCTAAGCCAGTTTGAGTGAGATCTCCTAAATCAGTGTTCCTGACCCTTGATGTCATCGAATCTAGAGCCCAAGAAAGAAAGAAAACAGTCGGTTCGAGATTTCCAGTTTCTCAACAGACCTACTGCATCAACCTTCCGGACCCATGAGTTTTCATCGTGAAGCCAACAGAGAAAAAAGGACCCATTTAAAGCATTTGGACATTGGTATGGACTATGATGAATGGCAAAAGCCTCTTTTCAGTATTTGAACAGGACATGGTCACTTGAAATATCAGACTTGATGGTTCCTATTTCTGGAATCACGACTAGGCCAGTGTATTTTTCTGGAGAAATGCAACTTGTCCTAATGCGACAACTATTGTTCATATTTTTCATAATGCTACATGTGTAACATCAATGATTGTGCCCAATGTATCTGTGCAAGTGCACTTTCTAAATGCTTTCCTGAGCAGATCTTGAAACGATTGGAAACTTTATCAAATTGTAAATGTAAATCACATGCTGGTTACCCTTGTAACAGATGAAGGCTGGTAGAATGTTATGGCCCAGATCTGGTGATGGGTATGGTGATGGAGACGCGCTATGTCGATGGGGGTCCTGGAAATGGTGGCAGTGGCAGTAGGCATTCTGGCTTTATGCCGAGCTCAAACGTGCCTTGTTCCAGAGACAAGAGATCCGTAACCAAGTATTGCTTAGCTTAGCCCATAGCAATCCCGATAGCCATGAAGGTTGGTTACAGATGATTTAAGGTTGGGGTATCTCCGATGACGGGCAACCTGTGGGGAAGACCCCTCCCACCTAAAACAGGGGTTCAAGGTCCCCCAAAGACGGGAAAGGGAGGGTGACCCTACTTGACCTAAGCCAGGAGTGCCTCATTTGAAAATAAAAAGGGGTGAATTGTGGGAACACCAGACCTTGAGCAGAGACCCACTTCCCCTTCTGCCTGGGAGTAGGCAGCTGTAAGACAATGTTTAGTAAAAACATGTTTACTAAAAACGATACAATAAGTTCCTGGCCACTTCCCCTTCTGCCTGGGAGTAGGCAGCTGTAAGGCAATGTTTAGTAAAAACATGTTTACTAAAAATGATACAATAAGTTCCTGGGAAAGGCCTTCCCACAGAAACCGCCCTGACCTCGACCTTGTCCAAAGACTAACCGCACCTTCAAAAACCCACACACATCCATCTCTGGTGTCAGAGCAGAACCAGCGAGGGTAGAGGAGAGAGCAGAAGCTTCTCTGGTGGGAGCTTTTCTTAGGAGGTTTTCTTGAACCTTTTTGGAGCCTGTTTAAAGTTCTCTTTATATCATTGAACGAGTCTCTGTGTTTTCAATACCCGACACCCTCCGCACGTTCTCGGACACAGGCCGCGCAGCAGACGTGACAAGTCTCCAGTCAGTGAGAGGGGGATTTCTCACATTTGCTGACTAGTCAATCTAAGGTGCTGTTTTTTAATAGCCTAAATCACTGGCTGTTCTGAGACAAATTGTTCCTTGTCCTAAAATGAAGCAAGGTGCTGAGAGACTCCGTAGACTGACATTTGAATAACGTACATTTGAGCTTAAATCTAGATGATGTAAAGGAATCAACTATGTAAATATCTGGGGATGAGTGCTTAGGGAATAGAAAATAGCTAATACAAAACCCATTTTTTCCTTATAAAGGTTACACAAAGGCAGTCTGGCAAATGACCATTTTCAACATCACAGCACCATTTGCTCAGGAACTATCTATTCATGGTACGTGACTTCATTGCTGTGACAAATACTTGAGAGAAGTAGTCTCAAGGAGGAAGGATTTATTCCAGACCACATTCTCAAGGTCTGTTGAATCCATTGCTTTGAATCTGGGGTAATGGAGAGAAGCATGAATGCCAGAGCTTCCGTGCAAGTTGGAGGAGACAGTGCACCTCATCACACTGTGAGAAAAGTGAGAAAGGAAGAGACTGGCCCTAGCTCTAGGTATATCCCTCAGAACTACACTCCCAGCAAACCACTTCCATTCTAGACCCAACCACCACCCTTAGTTCCTACCACCTCCCTCCCAATAGAGCATTCAATCATGAGTCCACCAACTCCTTAACCCGCTGTTTATGTCAGAGTCCTCGCAAGCCAATCAGTCCCCCCAAATATCAGCTCTAAGCTTTGCTGTTGTGAGAAGCAAGCTCTCAACATCTGTTCACTGGACAGGGGTGGAGGATTTTCAAATCTAAACCATTACACAGTACTGTGAAAAGCACTATGAAGGTTAAGCTGACATTACACACCATGAGTAATGTTGTAATAACAATTTTACTGTGAACCTGCCTGTCTGTGACTATCTGGTATCATATATTCTTTTTTTTTCATACTGGGAGTATGTTTGTCACTAGCAAAATGCTCATATTGCTGGTGTTGCTAATACACAAGTTATAATAAGACAATGTTGACTATACAAAGGAGTTTCTTCAGATCTAATCATAACATCGAGTGTGATATTCTTATTTGAGTGAGTCTATTTCTTTTAAAATAATCATTGGGAATTTATGGAGTACTCCCCCAATAGTCTCAATAACAAAATTACTATGTTACTTGAGCAGTTTTACAGATGAGAGCTTTGAGGCTCAGAAAGCTCAAAGCTTCTGCTCAAGCGGCATGTCACAAATGAGTACCCAGCAGCAAAATTAGACCTGAAATTAAAGCCTCACTTTCCTCCATAGGAAAACTGAGGTGTGTAAGGTGTGGACCACAGCACTGGGCTGCAGCAGCACTTCCCAAACTGAAAAGTGAGTATTAGGACTTTGTCTACATTTCACACAAGTTATCAGCTGATGCAAGTTGTCTGCTTGCCTACGTAAAGACATTCTTGGTAAAGCAATCATTCAATACTGAATAGCATATACTATTAATCGGCTTATATTTTCTCAAAAAGCATATACTATTTATTTTATTATGTTGTTCTTTTGGCTTGGTATTAAATATCATAATTTTGGGGGAATTGCTACATGTTTCTTGCTGTTGTTGTCATGGCTTGCACTCAAGAAGCCAGAACTGCAGTGATGTAAGCAGTGAGGCAGGGCTTTGCTCATCACTGGAGTCAGCAGCCTCTTGTCATTGCACAGTGACAGACTAGAGCTAAAGCAAGCAAGCTGTAGTCTCATCAACACTGCTGAAAACAAACATTTTATTTAGTGAAGAATAGAACCATCATGAATGAAATACACTTGTTAGCACAAAGGAACACTTGTAAAAGCCAAATTTGGAGTAGCTAAATATGTTTAATTAGTAATAAAATTTCTGAATGGGAGAAAAAAGATGATGATTTAGATGAAGTGAGTACAATTTTTCAAGGAATGATAAGAATGCCATAAATACTTTATAAGACATAGAAATACATATGTACTTATTTTGTTTTTTAATATTTTTGTTATGCTACAAAGTTTGCAGCTTTCCTTATATGTCAGAAAGATTGCTTTCTAAATTATGTCTAAAATATTTTTAATTACAATAATTCTAATCAACACTGGTTGAATTGAACCCAATTTGGTGATCGTGTACAGTTTTTATATGACTGAACATCATCATAATTTGCATCCCACCCAGGATTCTCTACTCTGAAGAGCTATCAGCAGCTCCCAGAGTGGGTCTCTGGGGTGAAGCCTGCTTTATCACTCTCATGCTAGATCTATTTGGTAGTAAAATCAGGGTGAGTAGCCTAGTGCCCCCTACGTAGGAGAAAAACTCTATATTAACCCTGTCTTCAGTCTTCTCTGGAAACTGATAATAAATTTTGTCCTTTTACGCTCTGCTCTTTTCACTTTCTGGCATTCCAGAAGTTGTCAGACTCGCTGTTCTAGCACCTTCCTGGCAGGGCTAAATTTGATCTAAATTTCTTGCAGCTTCTCTCTTCGGGGTGGTTTCTTTTCCATGCTGCCTGTCTGCTTTGTTGGTTAGTGTCTTTCCAATTATCCTCATCTGCCTCTCAGCACATCCTCTAGAATTTCACCTCTCTATTTGGCTACTTCTGTCTTGATCTCACCATTTGCTTTAACTGGAAATGGGTTGTTTGATGCTTTATAAAGTCTCTCGTCTTTTATAAAATGTTGGACCTTAAGTCCCTACCTTTCTTGATCAAACCTGCTACTGAGCTACAACTTAACTCCTGGGCATTTTAAGATTTCTGAGCTGAGCACAGTGGTGTACGCCTTTAATCCCAGCACTGAGGAGGCAGAGACAGGCAGACTTCTGTGAGTTCAAGGCCAATCTGGTATACTGAGTTCTAGGACAGCAGAATTATGTTCTATTAAATAGTAAATGTTTATTTGTTTGTTTACTTTTCTTTTGGTTTTATGAGACAGGGTTTCTCTCTATTGTTTTGGAGGCTGTCGGTCCAGCCCGGCCTCGAACTCAGAGATCCGCCTGCCTCTGCGTCCCACCTGCTGGGATTAAAGGCGTGTGCCACCACCGCCCGGCTGTTTGCTTGCTTTTTATATTAGAAGCTTATATATGCAATCAAAGCATAGCTTGCAGGAGTTTTTCTGCCCTCCCATCATGGGCTCCAGGGATTAAACTAGGTGGTTGGACTTAGTGCCAAGCACCTTTGCTTACTGAATCAGGGTGCCAGCCATACATTTCTGTGCCAAATGGTTGGTATTTCACACATGTAACATGCATTTGAGAAGGCTTGCTAACACAATCAAAATTTTGCTAGAAGATTTAACCTTTTACAAAATATCAGCCATGTCAGGGAATTAGAGAAGCTATACAGTATTAGCAATGAATTATCCCACTAATATTGTATAAATATAAGTATCCTTTGTCATTCTCTCTGCCCAATGTAAGTACTCAAAAATGTCAAAATCCATTTTGGAAACATAGGAAATGAACCATGTGTGGTGGCACTCCCATCTCTACCCCCTGGAAAGGTGAGGTCAAGGAGAGTTGGTTCAGGTACAAGGCCTGCCTTATCTACATGGAGATGTGTTATGTAACCAGCAATACATAACAAGACTCTATCAAATTCAACTCCTCAAAAATAATAAAGGGAATATACGAAATAAAAATAAAAATACTCAAAAGGGGAAACTGGAAATTCATGCATTTGAGGCCTGCATGGGTTACATAGTGAAACCTTACCATAAGAAGGAAAGAAATGTAGTATCCCCCTCCATTATTGTATATGCTCTCCAAACACCCCTTTTCTAGTTTCCTGGCATCCACTAGTGCTCCAAGATAAACACACAGAACAAAACCAGCCATGTATGAGAACCGGCATTATTTGTCTTTCTGGGACTGAGTTACCTCACTCACATGCACATGTGGTCAGCATTAATTGCACTCACTAGGATATTATGAGTGGGGAAAAAGGACATAAAGTTGGGAGATGTAATGTTGGCACAGTATATAGGGGGAGCTGAAAGCAGGAAAGGAAAGATTTCCTGCTGTGGGGAGCTGGGTCTGGGGGTTGAAATGGGCAGTTTTCATTGTATATACCTAAACTTCTGAAAGAATAAATTAAAAAAATAATCTTTCAATGGAAAATCAAGGGAGGACAAAGCAAGAAAGGGAAAAATAAAGGGAAGGAAAAAAGGATGGGGGAATGGAGGAAACTTAAAATTTTCTAAATAAGGAATAGAATGGTGATCTAGACTTTGTAAGTTCTTGATTATCAGTGGAAAAAGAATTGCTCCTATTTGTTAGCTAGCTGCTTATGGCATGTGGAAATGTAGCTGCTATGTTATACTTATACAACAAATAGCATTCATATTTTTTTTTCTGCACTTGGAAAGCTATGAGATGGTGTTTCTGTAATTTTGGGTCTTACCCTCTTTATCATTGCAGTGACCTTATTAGGAGCAGGTTACCCACCAAAATATTGGCATCTACTATGAAGAAAAGTGCCTAGAACACACCAATAATCTCTCTGAATACTAAAGAAGAGGACTTACAATTTGTTGTTAATTTATTCTGGCAAGAGCAACATAAACTCCAGAAACCGTGATGCTCAAAACTTGACATAGATTTAGAGATTCTCAGTATTTGCCTTTTTTTTTTCTAAATATAGAACCATAAGGTCATCTATGCTGCGGTCTGCACTTCTGCAACATCAGTACATTTTAAATCTCAATAGGGAAGCATCTAAAACCATTGTGTAGCATCCTTTCTTTTCAATCAAAGAATTCTGGTAGTCTTTGTTAGTACTCCTAGGATGAATATAGCTGGAGAGATTGTACCAAGTCCCTTTGATATCAATTTATACCCCAGAATGTAACACTATACTTGGAGGTAGAGATACTAGCTATCCTAAAAATAGTAATGCATCATTATTAATGAAGTCTATTGCATTTGATATTGGGAAACACTGCAACTCATGAAGATTCTCAAATATGAAAGAGGTTATCTGTCAACAAATTATGCGTCTTAAATTTCTTCGGGTTTAACTATCACAACTCAGGACAACATTCACCCAAATCCAGACACCTGTCTATATATGTTTAAGAATGACAGTCGGGGCCATAAAGAATCAGAACAGCAAATCTAGATACTTTATATTTGAAACTTTTAGATCAATGACTGCACTGAGGCTGTGCAAAATCTTCAATGAATTCTTCAGAATCCATTCTAAAAAGCAAGGTGCTATTTCGGAGGTGTGAGGTTACTGCTTCATCTCTGTCAGAATCTTGAGAAAATTCGCACAGATTCTCTAAATTTGAAAAAAAAACCCAGGAGTATACACCCTTAATTTCATACAGCAAATTATCAATCTACTGGAAATCTTGTTGAAACAAATGTTACATACAAATAAAGGGGTAGAGGGGATGTAGTCCTGGGTTTCAAGATACTTCCAAAATAATAACAAAATGGGCATTTGCTAACTAAAGCATACAGAGGTGTAATCAATGTACACTGACATAAAAGAAGAAAAATAATTAAATATGATGGGCCAGTTAAATAATACCTTTGAAAGGAAATGCTACTTAACGTTATCATTGAGGAATTAGTAAAAAATTAAATTAGGAAATAAGGAAAGCATGGAATTCCAAGACAAATGTGTAATATAAAGAACTGACATAATACTAAAAATATTTTTAAGATATAAGTTATGACAAGACAAGAAGTGAAGATCTGATGTCCAAGAAGAGATTCCACTCACAGTTTTTTGTTTTGTTTTGTTTTACTATACAGGGTTTCTCTGTATTGTTTTGGAGGCTGTCGGACCAGCCCGGCCTCGAACTCACAGAGATCCGCCTGCATCTGCCTCCTGAGTGCTGTGATTGAAGGTGTATGCCACCACTGCCCAGCCCACTCACAGTTTTTAGGATGACTTAGTGATAATTAATTAAGGCTATGTTAATGCCGTAATTCAGGCCAGTAACAACGTAGTAGCCTGTACTAGCCTTAGGTGGCATATAAAAAGTATTTATGACAACAGTTCTTAAAATAAGTAGTCAAAGATAAAGAAATAGGAGTTCCAGCACGATTTTATGATCTAGTGAGGGACCATTTCCAGGTTGGAGACTGTTCACTGCAACCTCACTTAACAAAAAGACCAAATCATTTTGCCGACCTTTTAGAAAGATGCTAACCCTATTCATAATGACTACAAACCCCTGATGCATCAATACCAATAGGAGTACCATTACATGCGTATGAGGGTTTTATATTAGGGCATTTTGTACACACGCTTTCAGTCCTTTATAAATGATGTGTATTATCTAACCAAGCAATAAGTCCTAAGCCAAAGATATAGAAAATAATTATAAAGAAATGAGATTTGAGCCAAACCACTAGTAGCGAATTTGCATGACTGTGCACCTTGCAATTTTTAAGTTTTCCAGCCTTAAGGACTAAGTGGTTACTCTACAACTACTAAGATAGGAAACACAAAAAGGAAAATCTTCTAGGATAAACTGTGGCAATGATATAAAGAAACATCAAGGGCTAGAATTCTGGAAATAATAACTAGCAATACACCACTAATATTGCCTTTGACTGTGTATTTATGTATGTATGCAAAATGTAGAAGAAACCCAATAATATTTAAAATAAAGTAAAAAGAAGGACTGTTGGGTCCAAAACCTGAAAATCTTCATAGCAGCTAACTCAGATGTTCTTCAATTTCCTTATCTATGTGCTAGAACTTATGTGCAGATATTTTTAAAATATGATTTATAGTGTTATCAGATGTTAGACCATGTTTATTGAACATAAATTACAAGCTGCACATAGCAGTAAGCACTTAAAGATAGGAAAACAAAAACATTGACTTAGTTCTTGTCTTTGTGGCAGCAAATACTCTAGTGGGGAAAATACAGGATAGAAAAAATAATAATAAAAACTCAATTAGTGAAGAAATGTAAAACTAGATAAATGGATAAAGTGTGTAATGATGTATACAATTTAAGCCTTGGTGATCAGGGAATACACTGACCATTATAAATGACATGATACAATACAGTTAAATTATTTAAAAATTAGGTGAAAACCACGCAGTGATGACACACGCCTTTAATCCCAGCACTCAGGTGTCAGAGGCAGGTGGATCTCTGTGAGATGGAGGCTAGTCTGGTCTACAGAGTGAGTTCCAGGAGAGCCAGGTCTAAGCAGAGAAACCCTGTCTCTGAAAACAAACAAACAAAAAAGAAAGTGATAAAGATGTGAGGTCATGTTCTCTAAGTACCAGGAATAGAAAAATTAAAAGACATGGTTCATAAGGTAATAGAGTATTTATAGTATTCCATAATAACAGTAAGAAAACCAGTGAGGAGATTGGAAGAACAAAACATAAAGGTGTGTGTGCGTGTGTGTGTGTGAAAACCATTTAGAGCAGCAGTTCTCAAACTATGGGTTGTGATCCCTTTGGGGGAGGTCAAAGGGATTGCCAAAAACCATTGGGAAAGACAGAACATAGATATGTATATTACTATTCATAACAGTAGAAAACTTAGTTGTGAAGTAACAATAAAAATAATTATATTGTTGGGGGTCACTGCAACATGAGAAACTATATTAAAGGGTTGTAACATTAGAAAGTTTAGCATCTTCTAACCCATGACAATGAGTTTGGATTTTATTATTAAATTTGCTAATAGTCTATTAAATCAATTATTTGAAGCCTAGATTTGATCACTTGTAGTCTCCTTTCAGTGCTGAATAATAATAAGACTTCTCTGGCAAAAGGTAGTAGTTTCAAAAAGGTGGAAATAGTAAAACAGATTTGTTATGGCTTTATATAGCCAACCAAACTTAGCTTATATTACCAAAATGTACCTGTGGACACAGCATTTACAAAGATCTTAAAGAACACATTTATTAAGAGAGGAGCAACTAAACCTAAAAGCTAATATAGTGCTCCATGGTAGCTGCTCACTAAATCCCAGTGTTAACAGTAAGCTAGGTGAAACAGATTTCTTAATAACAATGGTAATAATACAGATGGAGACTTTATGATCAAGTAGTGGTCTATTTATTATATAAACCAATGATATTTTCTACATTTAGGGATCCTGGATAGAACCTAATAGACCATAAGACCCTTAGAGCCCATCTTGGCATATAGGAGGAAAATAGGGGATGTGGTAGACATAAATTTCACTTATGTTGAAGCAGTAAGATTCACTCCTCTTCTTCAGAACTAAGTCAGTTTACAGACTTGGAGCCTTTATTAAAATAGGCTAGCCACTGTTCCAATAATGGGGCAACAAGGTTACAGGCACAACAGTAGGAATATTTACATCTACCATGAACATAACCACGACTACACACACAGAAAAGAAGATGGTCTTTAATGTTAGTCTGCATCAGAATGACCTAAACCCTTTTTAAAGACTGCTTGGTCCCACTGCTTCAGCAAGTTTGGTGAGGGAACATCAGGATTTCCTTTTTTGTTTTTGTTTTTTTGTTGTTGTTGTTTGTTTTTTTTTTCAAGACGGGGTTTCTCTGTGGCATTGGAGGCTGTCCTGGAACTAACTCTTGTACACCAGGGTGGTCTCAAAGTCACAGAGATCCGCCAGCCTCTGCCTCCCGAGTGCTGGGATTAAAGGTGTGTGCCACCACCGCCAAGTCAGAATTTACATTTTTACCATATTTCCAGATGACTGGTTAAGGATCACACCTTAAAAAATATCATATGAAATAGCATCATTAGATATGACCTCTTCTATAGTATCAAACCCTGGAGATCTAAACATCACTTAAGGACTAAGGTGTAGAATATTATTATAGGTTTCATTTCAGAAGATGTCCAAAGAAATTTCAAATCTGTTTTAGCTTAAATTATGATAAGAAAGTATATTTAATATGAATAGTTATAGAAAGGAAGTCCCTTGTTAAAATTTATTGTGAAATAAAAATGAAATTAAAGTTTCCTGAAATGTTCTTGATGTGTTAAGGTTTTTGTTTCTTTTATCTACTATCTACCATCTATCTTGCAGTGCCCACACCACAAGCAAGTCCAAGGTATCAGGGAAAGAAAGGCAAGATGTCCAGCTGCTTGTACTAAAAGAATGAATGTGCTGCCTTTATTGCCAGGAGAATGTGTGTATGTGTGTCTGTGTCTTTATTGCCAGTGCTAAGAGGTCTCTCTCTTGTAGGAGGGAGCAGCTTTTATATACAGGCTTACAGCACAGTGGAAAAACCCCAGGATGTAGAGAGCATGTTTTCTTCCTGCTAGATGTTGATGTCAGAGGGTCAAGGCCTGGGCAGTAAGCCAGGACTAGAAAACAGGAAGCACTGGGACTGAAAAACAGGAAGCACTTGGACTGGAAAACAAGTTGCATTTGTAGGCTGACCAGCAACTCACAGAGACCCTGTGGGGCTGGGGACCAACATCTCCCCCCCTTCTTTATATATAAATTAGCATCTATCTCAGGTGACTAGGACGTTAATGCCAACCTTACCCATCAATGGAGAAATCACCCAGACTGTATGACCCTCCTGTCTTTGGTTGGCTGGCATCCCCTTAGTCTCACCTGTCATTGGCTGCCTAAAATTTCTGTAGGCTCAACCGTAGTTGAGCTGAGGGATTCTCTGTGGTCCTCGAGTGACAACTCAAGCCTGGGCTGGTCTAGCGCTGAGGCACCTTAACCAAATGAAGCATATGATAATAAATCCTATGGCTACAAGGCCCAGAGATAGGGACCCAGCCCATTCTTTCATTAAATGGCCTGCCATCTGGGATTCCCTAAGGATGATCTCTCCAGAGGATGGAGGAACCCAGGTCTCATTCATCCTAATAATTTGATTGGCCAATTGATGAGTATAACCTTTGGCAGGGGTAACACAAATATGCACCAGGGTAGGCAAACAGGTTTAAGGATGTCAAATTCCTACCTGGACTGTTGTTTAAGGAGCTCTGAGTGCTGAGAGTCTCTGTTACTTCCCCTGTCTGTTTATCCATTATACTGGCTGTAGTTACAGACTGAGATGGCAGTCCCAGATACAATAGCTGCTGTAGCAGCAACAACAATAACTATAATCACCCAGCAGTAATGCCAAAATCTCTTTTTTGCTGCATTAGGGCAAGTTGCATTTCTCCAGAAAAATACACTGGCATAGGCCCGATTCCAGGAACAGTAATCACCAAGGTTGGTATTTCAAGTGGCCATGTCCTGTTCAAATACTAAAAAGGGGCTTTTGCCACTCATCACTGTCCATACCAGTATCCAAATGTTTTAAATGGGTCCTTTTTTTCCCCAAAGGGAAAAACTGGCAAAATGAATTCTGTTGTTTCAAGGTGTGTCAAGGGCAAACTGCTAATCTTCCAGTTCTTTGTTGGCTTTGGAATGAAAACTCATGGATCCGAGAAGTTGATACAGCAGGCATGTTGAGAAACTGGAAATCTCCAACTGACTATTTCCTTACTTTCTTGGGCTGTAGATTCGATGACATCAAGGGTAAGGAACACTGGCTCAGGGGATCTCACTCGAACTGTCTTGGGCAGGCTCCCTTGGTCTCAGGTCCAGTTTTTCTCTGCTCCATGCATCTCACCAAATGTTCTGACAGCTGCCGAGCTTTATCTTTTCCTGCAAGAAAACACAAACTTTCCCTCGACCCCAAATTAGGGCAGAATTGGGTCTTCTCCACTGTCTATTCATGGATGTCTCCATTTGACCTGAGCAAAAGTCATTCAAGTTTCATCCTTCCAGAATCTGTCTGCAGCAAATTGCTCACTGGCATCCACATTTAAAATTTTTTTAAAATGAGGAGTGTATGATTTAATGAATCATGTGGGGACTGGGGACATTACTCCCTCTTTTTTATTTTTTGAAATTTTGTTTGAACTGTTTGCTAACATCTGTTGATGCTGGACTATACTCTAACAGTAGGAGGATTTGTCTACCCTCCTTAGTTAACAAGGTGAACTGCAACCACTATCTAAATTACTAGTAGATGCCCTTTAAAAGGATATAACCATTTAGTATTTCCCAAAAACTTCTGAAAATCACTCAAAGATTGTAAACTATACTATGTTCCAAATAACTTTTGAAAATTATTTGAAGTTTGTGAGTACTCTTTCTAATCCAGTCTGCAATCTAATTTGTAAAGCTCTCGCTAGCTGACATGGCCTAATTTGTATCTACACTGACTCTCAAAAAACTTTTCTTTCTCTTGATTTCTTTTTCTAAACTTAACAATTTAGGAGACTTTCTGTGTCCTCTCCTCTGCTATACTCTATAGAATCTTCCATACAGATTTCTTTGGCTCTCAGGCCATGTTGTAGGCTTCTGTTATTTTTCCCACTGACTGGCTCTGAGGACTCAAGTCATCAACTTTTCCTGTTAAGACATTGACTGGCTGGATGTTCCTTTTGGCTATATCCAAAGCAATTTAGGTAGATTTTTAACTATCTTCAAAGCAACCTAAGTATCCTTTTAATCATATCCAAGGCAATTCAAGTAGTTCATACTCACTTATTCACAATCCCATTTCATATATACTGGTGTGGTCACACCATACACACAGAACATACATACGTCTTTTAGTCATCATTTTCCCCTAGGTCATGATTAGTTTGTTGAAATGAAATTTTCTTACTTGAAATCTCTTGTGACAGAACAGCTCCAGCCAATCCTTGAATTAAAACAAAAGGTTGAAAAAGTCCTGTATTCTCTCATCATCCCTGCATTTGAGAAGTTCTGAGCTATACTCAGGGGCTACAGCCATACCCACTCCTTGTATGCAGGGTGGAGAGGCTAGGCTTTTGGCCAAAAGTTTTTAGAGATGACTCACAAAATTGACCTTAAATTTGTATTAATAAACAAACCTGTATAAATGCAAAAAATTTATAAACAATGTTTGGGAATGTGGGCGTCAATCTTTCCAAACTACTTCCTGCTGTTACGAGGTGCTGAAATACCATGGGGATCATGACAAAACAAACAAAAAACAAAACAGAAACCTGCTGAAGTCTTTGTTTTTGTGATCTGCAAGGCTGTATTATCTCAGTTGTTTTAGATGTTGGATTACCTGGGCCACTGCTTCAGGTGGTCTTGCTTCATCAAACAATACTAGTATGGAAGTGATGGGGGAAGTCCTGTACATTTGTCAATAAAGTACTGTTGAGCCAATAGGAATCTAGATGGGTGGGACTAGGAGTCCAGGAGGATTCTGGGAAGGAGAAACACAAGGGAGTCGAGATGTAACGCCATTGGGGTAGGAAGCCCGGAAACCTCTCCGGTAAGAGACATACTTAGATGAACAATTATGGGGTAATTACTTAAGTCAGAGCTAGCCAGTAAGAAACAAGCAAGGCCAACAGCTTCATAATGAATATAGCCTCCTGTGTGTTTATTTGGGACTGATGCGGATCTGGAACCAGGCGGGCGGGAAGGCTCCTCTCAAGGAAAGCTTCTCTTAACATGGAAGGAACCCACAGCTTTTTATTTTCCGTGGAAACAAAAGCAGAAATTCTTTTCCCAAGTAACCAGTCCTTATGTTAAATCAAAGCATTTTCAAAATACATAAGATGGATTAATTCAGCAGCACTGATAATCAAATGTCTTTTAGCAGTTTTTCTTCTTTTAGTTAGCAATTAAATAATTTAAAGAAACACAACCCAAGTATCCCGACTCTCTGTGTATTTTCAATTCCATATACTTTTATCTTTTCCTTTTCTTTCACTTAATACCTGTACCTCATTTACTAACTGTTACCAATTTTCAATTCACCCATTTTCAATCGGTTGGAGGATGATCCCTCAGGCAAAAGCCTTAAGATTTACTTAATCCACCCTCCAACTGAGGGTGATCACTCAGGTTCCCCTTTATTTCCCGATCTTGGTGTCGGGCAAAGGCCTGGAGATTTGACCTGATACTCCTAACTTGGTACCCCTTTCCAGTACACCCCCATAGCTTTACTCGCTAGTCAGCCTTTGAGGGCGATCTCTCAGTTCGCCTTTACTTTCCTGATCTCAATGGATCAGGAGAAAGGCTGGAGATTAATTCAATACACCTTCTCCTTAGAAGGTGATCTCTCAGGCAAAAGCCTGTAGATTTAACCATTCAATTTTACTGTTAGAAGTTGAGGTACCTGTTTTCAAATCTTTTCTTTCTTGAGTCTCTCCTCTCCAGAGTCTTCTTTCTGGCAGATCTTTCCCAGTCTTTCCAAGTCTCTCTGGATTTCGATAGGACCTCCAATTATGTTGCCCATGCCACAAGCAAGCCCAAGGTATCAGGAAAAGAAAGACAAGACATCCGGCTACTTGTACTAAAAGAATGAATGTGCGCCTATATTGCCAGGAGAATATGTGTGTCTGTGTGTGTGTGTGTGTCTGTGTGTTTGTGTGTGTCTTTATTGCAAGTTCTAAGAGATCTCTCTCTTGTAGGAGGGAGCAACTTTTATATACAGGCTTACAGCACAGTGGAAAAAACCCAGGAGGTAGAGAGCATGTTTTCCTCCTGCTAGATGTTGATGTCAGAGGGTCAAGGCCGGTGCAGTAAGCCAGGACTAGAAAACAGGAAGCACTTGGACTGGAAAACTGAAAGCACTTGGACTGGAAAACAAGTTGCATTTGTAGGCTGACCAGCAATTCACAGAGACCCCGTGGGGCTGGGGCCCAACACTATCTATCTACCATCTACCTATCAATCTATCATCTATCACCTATCTATCTATTACTTAATTACTCATTATTTATCTATTTGTAGATCTATCATCTATTATTTTTATATCTGTATAGCTATCCTCTATCTTTATATTTATCTATCTATATATCTATGATCTATCTTTCTATTTATATGTCTTCTATCTATCTTCTTTCTATCTATATCTTTATATATATATATATATATATCATCTACCTATCTATTATTTAGTGTGTGTGTGTTTAGGCCATTGCTTATAGGTGTCATTGGAAATTAGTGGATACTAGATGAGGGCATAAGTTCCCTGGAGCTAGAGTTAGAGGTGGTTTTAAGACACTCAGTATGGTTATTAGGAACAAGAGCCTGGGGAAGAGCATCAAGAACTCATAACTACTGAGCATTCTCTCCCAAATACTTGAATACCATCCTTAATACTTAAATAATTGCAGTCTTGGTAACTACACCTCTTTTATTTACATGCTTGGCCTACACAAACGTTAAATGCATTTTTGAGAATGAAGCTATAATGCCAAACATTTAAGTGAAGATACCATGATATTTGAAATGCCTAATGCAAACTTTGAAAAAATATTTATTTTTATATACATTGGTGGCTGACTTTTCTTTCTGTATCCTCAGTCAAGCTTCAATAAATCATTAATAATATATCAAGATTAATAAAGTAGATTGAGAAATGGTAGTCCATGAAGTAGAAAGGAAAATTGATGGGGGATGTCCTATTGTATATATGTTTGTCTTATTGGTTGATGGGTAAGACACTGATTGTCCGTTAGCCAGATAGGAAGATAGACAGGTATAGGAGACAAGGAGAATACTGAGGAGAGAGGAGAGACAGGCCAAGAAGAGACACTATGTAGAGACCAGGAAGATAGGACCTGCCAAGAGTCCTCTGATAAGATAAGGCCATGTAGAAATACATAGATTAGTAGTTTTTGGATGATACTTAAAACAGGGCTAGCCAATAAGAAGCCCTAGCTTCTCTGGTGGGTTTTGTTTGCTAGAGACAAGCAGAGGCTCGAAGCACCTTTAAGGGAGGCTTCCTGACTCAGCATTAGCTGAAAGAAAACTGCATGGCTCTTTTAAGAGACCCTGCTACCAGATAATTAAATGGTATGTAAGAGCAACTGGCAGCAGCAGTGACCACATCCCCATATGCACAGCATGCTGCCTGATGGCCACACAGACCAAGGCAGTGAGCACAGCTCCCAGTGCTGGCAGTAAATGTATCCCTGCCATGTTGGAAAGCCAGCAGTTAAAACATCCTCTTTAATCCTAGCAATGCTGTTTAGCAGATAAAAAAACTACTGGGAAGAAAGTGACAGAGATATACAGTAAAGACATATTCAGATGAAGAAAAACCTCTAATATTGTGTTTAAAAATATTTTTAGGCTTGGGAGAGAAAAAAAAGCTGGTAGCCTTAAGAAAGAAATAGAGTAGCTAGGTGTGGTGGCACACGCCTTTAATCCCAGCATTAGGGAGGCAGAAGCATGCAGATGTCTATGATTTCAAGGCCAGTCTGGTGTACACAGTGAGTTCAAGGGCAACCAAAGTTACACAGAGATAGCCTGGCTCAAAATATGAAAAAAAGTAAAAGAAATAGAGTAATAAAAAAAAGCCAGTTAAAGATGGAAAGTATACAGAATCTGGATACTGTATGTTATTTTCATTGGTCAGTGCTAAGAGGGAACATTTTGTCGTTTCGGTGGCATTGTCTTGTTACTTGCAGGTGGCCTGTTGTACATAGATACCAGTAGTTTTCAGAACTATATTCTGGAGTCTCCAGGGTAGGTTGGTCCCCCTGGAGTTTCTTTTGTGGCCAAACAGTTCTTAGGAGCCAATCATCTAGGAGGTTGGGAAGAGGGGTGGTCTGGAGTTTCTTTCTGTTAAATTTTGGCCCTAGGCTCCAGGAGGCCAGAGGATCTGGAATTTCTTTGTGCCAGAGGCCTACGTGTCTTTTCTGTAGCCTGTCATGGCTACTAAAGCAGGGGGCTGAGTGAGGGTCTGGTGCCTTTGTTTATAAATTATTAGAAGTGAAGCCCTAGAGTTTAGTTTACCCCTTTCAAAAACTTATGTTAGTTAGGTTTTCTAGATATCCAGAGATATATTTGAGGTAGATAGTCTTCAAACCTTTCAAAGACCTACAGAATATGGTTTAGGGTTTTTCATGACGGTGAGACACAACTGCTTCTGGCAACACCAATTACATCAGAGAGGAAGACGGCATGGAAGAAACTTGTTATTGAGTTTGCCTTCAACATGGCAGAAATAGCTGTTTGGGCAAGAAACTGCTCTTTCCTGGACTGTTTTACTGTATGCTGTCCAAACTGGTCATGAAAGACCCACAGGAAAGTGACCGCTGAACTTGCAAAACAAGATGGGACAGTCCTGAAGGCTTTCCTGCTTCATGGAAGAGTCTGCCAGACATTCTGCAGGACAGGTGGGACAGTTTAAAATTTCCTGCTTTATTGAGAATTCTGCCAGACACAGTATGGACTATGGGCTGAAGATGGATGCTACAATATTACAGAGGAATTTTAGCTGACTGTCCAGGCAGTGAGATGTCTCTGTCAGTTCTAGAGTTTATATATTATTCTTCTGAGGTCTTTGATGGAGTTGAAGACAAATAGTTATGGTTATGGTTTTCCTTAGTTAAGATGAAAGATAAGTTACATATAAAACTTTACATTCACAAAGATAGGACAGATAGTAGAATATTTTCTTTAAATTTTAATCTGTCAATGAACTAAATATTTTTAACTATGTTCTTACTTGATAACTGTTTTGTTGTATGTAATTTTACTATGTTAAAGTTAAAACCTTCCTTTTTCAGACAGAAAAGAGGAGATGATGGGGGATGTCTATATATATGCTTCCCTTATTGGTTGATGAATAAAGCACTTATTGGACTCTAGCCAGACAGGAAGATAGTTGGGACTAGGAGGTGAAGACAATGCTCAGTCTTCAGAAAACAGAAGGTTGCGGTGCCCTGGACCAAACAGAAAGTCATACCTGGAAGGAAGCAATGTAGACTCAGTCTGGTGCTTACAGGCCACCCACATGCCATAAGGAGTGATAAAGGACTATTGCCTTAGTCAGGTAAAAATGTCAGATAATTTTGATAAGTAAGTTATTGTTAAAATGATGAAGGTCAATATCATAGTGACTGAGAAAACAAGCAAGAGATCAGAAAACTGTAAGAATGTCATAATCAGTTTTGCAATTATTTTGACTTTAATGTGTAGATGCAACTGGTTTTCTACAGAAGCAAACAGAAAAACATGGAAAACACTAGGGAGAACTGCATACATGATTGTGGGGACATAGTGTGGTTTTATTTTAGCTATTATTTTCTTGGGTAAATATTGATGGTATTGGTTAAAAATGTAAAATAATTGGAGTGAAGGATTAAAATAACTGTCATTGTTTATTATCTTCTGTTGTTCTGATTTGAGAAAGGGTAAGAAACTAAACGGGAAACGGTAACAGAACTGCAAAGAAAACACAAAGATGTTAAATAGACCTCCATGCTTAGGAACTTGCTCAATACTTACCACCTCTGAGGACATTGATTTACTTATTCACAAATATTTACCACATGCCCACTGGCTGTTAAGTGTTGCTCTAGATATCACAAGGCAGCATTTGTCCAAACAATGTTCTCCACTGGAAAAAAAAAAAAAAAACATCCCTTTTCCTGCTCATTGATTGATTACAGCAGGTATTGGTAGACTTTAATCTATAAAGAGATAGAGCTATAGAAATTCTGAACCAGAAGCTTTCTGTTGGGCCTATGGTACTATCAACACAATCACAAAAGAAGCCAAAGACAACACATAATAAACGGACATACTAGGCTGTGTTACAAAAAAAAAAAAAAAAACATGCTAGAGAGCTGGGAATGTAGTTCAGCTGCAGAGTATTGGCCTAGGAAAACCAGTGTCCTAGGTTCTGGATGAACAGAACCACAAGCAAAAACAAAAGAAATGAAAACAAAACAGAAACAGTAAATTGATAGGTCATATGGGACCTGTCATCTGCGAGCATTATTCACAGGAGGCTAAACAAAATTACCCACTGAATATGATCAATCAGGGAGACTGCAACAGCTGGAAAGTGATACAGAACGTAAGGGAAATAGCATCTAGAACCAGGAATAACACCAAAGGGAGAGATGATAGAAAAAGGGGAATAGTGCCAAGGATGGAAAATGAGTAATTAAAGAGACATAATCTCTGTGTTAACTATGCAGCTCAAGACCTGGAGGATGGAAGGATGAAGCAATTACTATGAATTGTTTTATACTTACATACATTCTTAATAAATTTTATTTTATTAATGAATTATATAATTCTAATTTTAAAATAAATTTTAAATCTAAATGCATTTTTTAAATCAAACATCAGAAGAGTCAGGACTTTCTAGTTTTATTTCATATGGACAAGCCCACAATTATCTTTCTTATTAGCACAACAGCTACTTAATCGATTCTTTCATGTTTATCGGAATTGACTGTTTTTATAGATGTTATGTAAACAAGTGATTGCTCTATAACCTTACAACATGTTCTATTAGAATTAAAAAATGACAAGCATATAGGATTATTCACTTATCTAAAAGAATTATGGGAAGAAGTTTCATTAAGATGGGTCTGTGTATAAAGACACTTGCTACCAAACCAGACCACTAAAGTTGGAACTCTGGGACAACATGATAGTAGGTAATGATCAACTCCCTCAAAAGCTGTCCTGTCCTCTGACTTCCACTCAAAGGCTGGAGCACTTGACTGAGAACACACACACACACACACACACACACACACACACACACACACACACACACACACAGGCCAAGTAAATAAGAGATTTAGGATGATCATTTGGAGACTGAAAAGTCAATATATGTATAAGCATGCCACTGCTTCTTACATTCTAGTGAACCTTATCACCTTTTACACTATTGTCTTGTCAAATAATAAGCAAGGTGTTTATGCATTTAAAAACAAAAATAATGATGAGAGAAGTCAAGAACATAAATGAAAGAAAAGTTATACAAGATCCATATTTATATTAGGAGAAATAGTACTTGCATCACACAATATGAGTTTTATTTACCTATTATATGTATCATGTTTATGAACATACATGCAAGAGCTTGCATTTTTGATAAGATGTTAAGTATGTTTTGAGCTCCTTAATTTCCTGTCTCTAAATATAGCTTTCTGCTTGTTAGCTGCCTCTAAATATGCCACCCCAGTTGACCTTTACCATAATTTACCTTTACTCTCACCAACTGAGTAGTTCCCAGTTTCAAAATCATCTTTTATACTACACATTTAAATCTTTGAACTGTAATATTGACTAAACTATGGAATGACTTAGTGCTCTGGGTGTTGTGCTTGGTAACCTTGAACCTCTCATAAATTGGGGAAAACCTCTAAAACAGCCAAAACAAAGTTCTTGACTTTCTAAATATAACATTTGCTTGACTCTCTGGCTTACCTGTGAACTCTGTTGTTTTTCCTTGCCTGTTTGGCCATTATCATTTGAAGTTCATCTTTTCTTTACTCAGTCTGTAATCATGGTTCAACGGATGAAAAGACAAAGTAGCGTTTTCTTTTAATTAAATCTAAGAATGCCTCTAAAATAGGTTTTGAATAAAAGTGTGTGTGTGTATGTGTCTGTGTGTGTTTCATAATTCTGCCCAAATTATGATCAAGGACAATGAGTTCTTCCTCTAAGTACGTGTCTTCCTATGTCACTCCATTTCACAATAAAAGGATGCCATTTGAATACTGACGTCAGTTTTGTAGTTTAATTCTATCACACCAATCTTTATTTTTATTTTCAGGTTTTCAAACTCATACTTTTATCATGAGATTAAAACAGAAATCACAAAAAATTTAAAAAAGGAATAGGATCTGTAGTTCCTCAAACAGAAGCCTTAATAGGGCTAGCTATGCTGGGTCTTAAGCATCAACACATTGTCTCTACATGTTCGTAAACACATAAATTGCATGATTTTGTTTTTATACTTAACTTGGCACAAATGATTACTAAGTGGCTGATGAATGGGTAGGTGATCAATGGATAGTAGATAGCCACAGAAAGATCCTGTGTCTCACAAAGCACTTAGAAATGTCTAAGGAGGGTATAGAGAGATGGCTCAGTAGTTAAGAGTTCTGGCTGCTCTTTCAGAGGACCTGGGTTTAATTCCCAGCACCCACGTAGTGGCTCACAACTGTCTGTAACTCCAATTCCAGAAGATTGGACACCCTCACACATATGTACATTCAAGCAAAACACCAATTCACATATAATAAATATATACAATTTTAAAAATTAAAAAGAATGTTTAAGTAAATGCTGCAGTATTGTTTTGAATTCTAGTGATTGGTAAAAATTCCCTTTCAAGTTTCTATAAAAATATTTAATATTCACATAAAAATTAGCATAGAGAAGGTATTAACTGATAACATATATTATATTCCGTTCTCAAAAAGATTGCTGTTAAGTACTTTGTGCTTAACATTTATAGACGATTCAAGTAGATTCAAGATATAAATGAAGAAAACACAGTCATAATAAGAGAAGTACAAGTAATTATTTAATTAAATCATCTTAGCATTTTTAGCATGTCATTTACTGCCTTTCTCTAAATAGACCAATCTAATATTATATAATTTTGAGTACAGATATTCTGCCTTCTACAGAAGCACTTACTGTAATGAGACATGAGCATGACATGGACTAATACTGTATTTTTGTCAGTTGTGAACAGATCACATCTGTTTGGTATATAAAATTGAATACCTTTTGAAGGATATATGTATATGTGTATGACTCAAAACATTAATTTTGAAGTGGTAAGCTTCTGTAAGTGCCTGTGAATTCATAACTTACTGGGTGCCTTGCAACCAAATATATATTCAGTTCCCAGCATTATTGGTGTTTCCAATTTCAATAACTATAATATTACCACCTTTGGACTTTTATGGCATCTTTCATCCGTGGATCTTAAAGGGCTTTACAAACATTAATTCACACAGCATTCTTGTGAGGTACAGAAATATCATTAACCCCATATTACAGATGAGGAAACAACCAGGGAAAGGTTAATAATGCGTGTGCTACTTTGTACTTGTGCAATGCCTTTGATTCAGCCATCTCTGAGTATACTGGAAGCTTCATAATGCAGAACGGATCTAAGACAGACTTAGATATTAACTCATGGCAGAATTTTACTCTCTATTATGAAGTTTTTAGAAACTGTCTTCACAGAACAGATTAATAATATAAAACTGACTTTATTCCCGTCTTTTCCAGTTGTAATTGGAAATCATGAATCAAGCTTACCTTTAATTGTCTCTTTAGTTTTAAAGTGCGAATGCTTGATTACACGTCATAATATAGACTGTGCAGAAATGCATAGTGTAATTTTTAAAAATCTCAAAATTCATAGGATAAACATTTACATGGCTATCAGGTTCATTGTGGTTTCTTTTTTATGTACCAGTGGTTGGTTGTATTGAAAAACAATTATAAGAGTTTTTAAAATATTTTCTTTTTGTAATTTTCATCCTTTTAGAACAGAGTCCAGTTCTGTAGCTCTGGATAGCCTGGAACATGCTATGCAGACCAGGCTAGCTTCTATTCACAGAGGTCTTCATTGTTCTGCTTCCCAGTGCTGGGATTAAAGTCATGTGAGATCACACCCAGATTATTTGCTAATTTTTCTTCTTTCTCTCTAATTATGTATGGTTTAATCCTCAGTACTCACATAGCTGCACCAGAACTCACTATGACTTTAAAGACAGTATCTGTAGCCTGGATTTATCACCAGCTAGACTCCCCGAAACATAGAGCTCTTCTTTAAACACTAGCATGTGGGTTTGCACAGCATCTCACAGCCTTTCCTGGTTTTACTATTAAAATTTGCTAGGGAAACTGGAATGTTGTTTTCTGCTTGCCAACAACTTCTTAGAAAGATTATTCACAGATTTTGTATCCTGGAAGGCTAAACATACTGCAGTGAATACAGGGAACAGAGGGGTATAAAAGAAGGACTGATTTAAAGAGCTTGGAGTTTGGTTGTGTACCAGCACACGGGGCATGAGATTATACCTATATTAATTACATGACAATGCAAAAGTCTCCGTGAATGAGTCAAATCTATCAATAGGTATTCTTCAGACTGGCAGCATGGTTGTCACACGATGGTTAAGACCTAGATTTTTACATTGACTGTAGCAGCAGATCAAGAGAAATGGAAATGCCTTAATTGTTTGATTACTGTTGGCAGATCCTGACACATGGGATCTTTGTAGTAGGGACCAGCTGGGTTGATGCCAGGACAGGCTTTATGTAAGTGCCAGGGAAAACCTCGAAGAGACACTGGTTAACATGGCTGTATTAAAGCTCTGGTTACTAATCGAAGAGAAGGAGAGAACTTTTACTTTCTTCAGTATGCAAGCTTCCTCATAGTTAGCTCTCATCTCAATTTGCTGAGTTTAGCTACTGCACAGTCTTCTGTTGCTGCTTTCTGCAAACCTCTTCTCTAAGTCTTTATTTCTTCTCTTCCTTTGCTACCTGATCTAGAATTGATGGTTTTGATGTTTTACTGACTTGCTTTCTCCTACATGGCAAAATATTATCAACAGAGTAAGTGGGCTTCTGACTTACATTTGTAGGACTAATGCAATTTTGACCCAGAATGACTCACTTTACCCCAGTTGTACACTATGGTGTTTGTGGTGACATGTGACTTCATGTATGTCTGAGAAGAACATTGTTCCTAATGTGTTTCATTGGAAAGAGGCAAAAAGATCTCTGCCAGAATAGCCAGAGTTTTATAAACGAGCATAGACATTTTAAATGCAATGCCCGTTTGCAATGAATTAAGTCAAGAACCATTCTTGTTTCTAAGGACAGCTCCCCATTATTGCCTTGATATCATCGGCAGACTGAGCTGCTTTTAGAGTGATAGAAGTTAAGCTTTGGTCTTCCCTTGTGGGATTTCAATAACACATTAAGTAGGCAAAAGAGAGATTGATGAATAGGACCAAAGTCATGCTGCCAGAGTAGGATGGAATTGGAGGCAGAAATCAGCTTTCACTGTTATTTTCCATACAAAGAGAATAACCCCACCCAAAGTATAACACGTAGGCTTTAAAATAAAAGCCTAATGTACTTACTCTTGTATGTTTTCTCACACGTATGTACCCTACATTGAGTTACTTAAACCCTGAGCTTATTTCTTCATCATTAAAATAGAATTGACATTATCCTCTTTATGTGATCCTTGACAGCCTTACATTATAAGGGTACAGTATTAATGAACTCCATGAAATTTCTTACAATTTCTTATTTATATGAAACTCTCAAGACAGGTTTATGAAACACCAATTTCTGGATAGAGAGATGGCTCAGCAGGTAAGAGAGTTCGCCGATCAAGCATGAGAACTGGAGCTCAAGTCACCATCACTAGCACCTGGTGTAAACAACTTGAATGTATAACTCCAGGGACATAGGGGTAGAGGCAAGAGGATCACTGGTGCTTACTGTCTACAGTCCAGATCCAGATCTGTAAGGGAATAAAGTGGAGAGTGCTAGTGCACAACCAATGTCCATCTTCCCCAAGTCTACACACACATACACACAGACTCAAAGACACGCACCCACAGTCACACCACATATTCAAACAAACACTCTCATATTCATATACACAGTCACTGACACATATAAACTCACACACTCATGCAAACTCCCATATGTTGACACATGTTAACATACTCACCAGCACAATACACAGTCACACATTTACACATACACTCCCACAGTCACATTCTCATACTTGTTCACTGACATTCACACATGCACACTCACTCACACACAACACACACACAAACACTTACACCAAACTCACACATACACACACTCACATATTCACACATACACACACATGTACACACACACACACACACACCAGTCTCAATTCTGTGCTTATAGAACAGCTCTGAAGATAAAGAAAAATTCCAGTTTACAACTCCTTATCCAACTTGCCAGCATAGAGTGAACGATTGGGTACTACTGAGTCTTTTTCTTCTATATTTAATTATCTGTTTATTGCTGATGAGATCTTTGCAACTTATTCATACTGTCTACTGATGCAAACTAATGAATCCCATTGTTTCATCCTCAAAACATACAAACATAAATTACTTAACCAAGGTCATACAGTCAGACAGTAGTAGACACAGGACAGAACATAGTGCTTCTGACCTCTCAGCTCACCCTGCTTTGGGATATTCCTAACACACCTATCATTTCCTAAGATGGTGAAAACCTTACTAAGATTCTGAGAACACTCCAGGTCTTCTGGCCCAATATTCCTTTATGTGTACCGATCAGTTCACTCTTTTCAAATGCCAGGGATACATTGCTCACTAGAGTAACTCCCGTCCCCAGCAGTCTTTAATGCAAAAGGCAAACCTTTCCACTAATGAGCAGTTTGTCTGGTGTTCTTAACCTTATCCTCAGCTCCTCAAGTGATAAAGGCTTAACTATTATGCACCGAAAGGTGTTGATAATTCTCAATCTTCATGCAGAAAATGGCTCTTTTGTCACTTCTTAGAGTCTACTGTTAAACTTAGCACACTGCTTACAAATTACCTTCCCTGTTCTGCAAAGCAGTCAGCTGGAAGTATTGGTGGGCTGGCGGCAGGTGGAGCCTCCTCCTGTCAGGACAAAAATGATACCCGCTGCTTAATAGAAAAAGAACCATCTGCAGTTTAATGATGTAGACCTGTCTCGGCAAATGGCCTGGGTTTAAATACAAGGTAGAAAGGAGAGCATTACAAAATAGAGAAAATGAGGTGGAATATTAAAGACTGTACAAATAGAACTGAAGGCTGGGGTTTTATCAACTCAGGCATTAGCGTAGAGTGACTAAAGTGATTTCATTCCTCTGCTGGTAGATTTCCTAACCACAGTGGACCCGGGAAAGCAAGCCTACAGTTCACAGGCCTTTCCTCTACCAGCTTCTGGAGTGACGAATGCAACACTGCATAGTCTCCACATTGCTGTAAGAGAAACAATAAAAGCTTGATCAGCCGAATGCTTAAATATGGCTGAATGTTTGATGAGATGAAGATGTAATTTTGTCTATGTTCCCTAAGGATCTGGATTAAATATGACTACAGGGCCTAATCAAATAGCTAGTCACTGAACAACGGTCCCAACTGCATTTTTCATTCTAGGCATGCCTTTACCCACCCACCCCCCTTCTCCTGCAAGTACATTACTTATTCACTGGTTTGTCAGCAGTGTGCATTATTAGCGCTTGAGAGATAAAACTTTAAGTGTTGCTCCCAATTAGCACAACAGTGACCACGCACCATGCTCTATGCTTAATGCCTGCTCTCAGAGAGGAGCTGGTTTTGAAGGTCTGAGGTGGAGGAGAAAAAAAATGAAACAGCTTAAGCATTCATTTTGAGTGGAGAGACAGCTCCTATTAACATTTAACAGCATTTGTGCAACTTGGTGCGGAGGTTATGATGCAAATGAGGAGGAATTAAAAGTGGCCAGGGGTTTGTCATTGATGGATTGCAGTCTGGCGGTGTTCACACTTCTGCCGTGTCCATCAGAAGCGATTACTGTGTAATTAAACCTTATTTCTCTACTCTTCAGTGCATAATTACTTTGTGAATGTAACCATCATCTAAAAAAGCTACCAAAATGCTTTAGCATTTAGTCTAGCAGTCATTTCCCTAGCTTGTGTCAGATAGAACCATCAGACAGTGCAAAAGAACTGTCACTTTTAATAAGAGGCAAAAAATTAAATGAAACAGTATGCTTATTACAGGAAAATTAGGCGTTCAAGTGGTAGAGTCCTTTTCTGCTATTTGCATAATTTATTCTTTTTTGTCCCTCACACCAGAAGCTTCAGGCAATTTTCTTCACATTTAAATAGATCGCACATTTAAGGCTACTTAAGGAAAATTATCACTTTGCATATTTTAATTGTTGTAAAGAAAGTGAATAGAAGAGGTCTGCAGCTTGGACTCTTGAGTCGGTCAGATGCTCAACTGTCTGGTTCTGGAGCTCCCACTGCTGCACTGTAGATAACCCTACAGTTCACAGCCTTCCCCTTGCATTTCATCAGCATGCAGATGCCGCTCCCAGCACCACAATGAGTGGAGCTTTGATATTTACAAACTCGCCACTAATAACTAAAACATAATTTGTTTGACATAACTTTAGATTCTTTTATCGCTGGGCCTTATTATTAGTATTTTTTTTTCTTTTTCAAAGGAGAAAAACAAAACCCTGCTAGGTCTTTTGGGCCTAGAAAAACTAGGAGGTAGTCAAACTCAAACTAGACAATGTTCTAAGGGTTCTAGAAATCTGACTTGCTGAAAAATAACAGTAATCCATAATCTTAGCATGCCTCTCATCCTACTGCATTTTTTTTGGCTTGGTCTCACTTTTATGCAAAAGAAAAACAAAATCAAGTAAAATTATCATAAACTTCTTATCCCATACCAGGTGCCCACAGGAAGATGGATACAATGCTTTGGTATGTTAAGAGCAACAGCGCAAAGTGTCTGAGAGCAAATGCTGCCAACAGGCTGATGCCTGTAACAAGCTGTTCATTATAAACCAGGGGAAAAGTTAAAAGGATACTCCAGTGGAACTTTGATCAAAGCATACTCGACTTATCTATTGTACTTAAGTGAGTTAAAGAATCTTAGTTGCATAATTTGCTTAGTTTTCATTACCAATTAAAAAAATTCCCAAAGAGACTAAAACTAAGTCTTCATTTTGACAAGACAGCGATGTTTTAGAGCATATTAAGATGTGATTCTGATTAACTCAGCAACACTTTTGTTTAATTACAAACAATTATATGTTCCCTTTGGCTACTGGTTGTTTTCATTTACAACACCATTGTCCTGCTTAAGTGCAAACTCTAAACACTAATGATTGTCTGAGGGATGACAGTTGGCACACATTTGTAGACACTAAGCAAACATTTGTCTCTAGAAGTAAGGGAAGTAGGTCTTAGTTTACAAGAAGTATCAGCCTATGATGAACTAATATAAAATAGCACTCTGTGGAGAGGACAGAGGGAGCATGTAAGACATTAACTTGTAATTCATAAAAGAACCTTCCAGCTTGTGGGCCCAATATGACTCTCAGAATAACCTTTATTCTGTGAACTTTAAAATGTATATTAGAAGGCAACCGAGGACGTTTGCTTTTTAATTACCTTCAGGAGAAATATTGCCCAGTATGTATTTTTACATATTTGATTTGAAATATAATTTAGAAAGATTACAAAATTCTAGAGAAGGTAGGAAATTGGGAAAAGGTCTTAATTTCTAAGAGGGAGCCTATTGCTTCAGTGACTCTTGATTCTAACATACTGATCAGGGATGACTCAAGTTATTTGTTGTGGTGTTTTTGGCATCATCAAGTCCTTAAATTCCCTGGCACAAATGTTCCCATTGTTTTGTTTATTTTGTTTTTAAGTCTGTGCTTCTCTCCTGCCCATTTCAGAGAAGAGTTACTCACTTATAAAACCATTCTCTACTAATTCCTCCCATTGTCAAGAGGACAACAGCCAGGCACAAGTGGCCCCTCAGTGTTGTCAAACATGTCAGTGAATGGACTGGGTGGATTTAGTTTCTGGTTCAAATGTCTTCAATTTACCTGTATTACATGTAATTGGAAATGAAAGAATTTCTCTGTTTCAGATGTAAGTCTTCAGAGAATAAGCTTGTTTGAAGGTAGAAATGAAGTATGTCTTCAAGTCACCCCCCAATTTTTTTAGCATCTGTTGGACTTCATATAAAGGAAAGCATTGGATTTTGATAGTGAAAGATGAGGGTATTTCTTTTGAGCATCTGTGAAAAGTTCATTTATCTTTATATTACACTAGCAAATAATTGTATTCCTAAGCTATGTGTTAAAGGATAGGTGATAGTTACAATTTTGGCATTTGCCCCTATATTCTTCAAAAGTAAAAGCAGACTGCCACTAAGGAGACAGAAAATATAGCACTGTAAAAATTTGATCAAGTGTCAATTTGATGGATTTAAACAAATCCAGAATATTCTAGAAGCTCATACAATGTTATGTCACTCTAAACCAGTGGTTCTCAACCAGACCTGTCAAAGGACTCTTTTACAAGGGTCAACTAAGAGCATCAGAAAATATACATATTTACATTACAATTCATGACAGTAGCAAAATTACAGTTATGAAATAGCAACAAAAATAATTTTACGGTTGGGGGTCATCACAACAGCAAAGGGTAGCAGCAATGGGAAGGTTGAGAACCACGGCTCTAAACATTTAAAAGCAATTATCATCATTTCTGAATAATCCCCAGCAATGGTCTATATGTTGAATTGCTATGACACACATATTGAATCAAAGGTAGTAAAACATGGAGAACACAGTCTTTGAGCCATTTAAAATTCCTAATTCATTACTTACTGCCATTTATATTTTTGATATATTATTAAGTTTTCTGAGTTTCTGTTTTTTCCTTGGCAAAATGAACTTCTACCTCACAGCACTGTGGGTGAACCTTCTTTGAAATAAATTCACACTTTGACATGTCCTTAGTAATCAGTAGAAATGGTCACACCAGATCTTTTTGCTGCAGCTGGGAAATAATAGAACACTCACTTGCTCATGTACTTGTCTGTGGTAATTTATGAAAAATCCTTAATTATTCAGAATACCTTGAATTGAAAAAAAGCTGATCTTTTTATGAAAGAAAACCCCATATTTATTTATTGCTTCCTTCTTCCCCCCTCTTCTTTTTCTTTCCACTTACTTATTTGTAAATGTTACACAAGTGCTTTATCAATGAGCTATACTTAACAACTCCTACAGTAGGTGATTCTACCTTCCCTCATGTTTCTTTGTATATAATATGTATATTTAAGCATGGTTGATTATATTTTATCAACTCATTTTATTTTTTAATCTAGGAATTATGAACTGCAGGAGCAATAAGATTAGCTGTTTATTTTCTTTGCACTGGATTGTGAAATCTTTCCTAAAATCAACATATTCATTGAATTGGATGGTTGTTAAGTGATTACACATATCACTCCAAAGGCCCAAAATGTTGTTCAATGGTTGCTGACATAAAGGCTGAACTCTGATATTCTACGCATAGTTTAAAAGTCATATAGAAGACCTCATCAAACTACTTGCTAAGATATGCTATAACCATAGTTGACAACTTTTTTATCAATCCTGCCCAATGATATTTCCTATAAGACTTGGTATCCTGCAGGCAGTAGGCATATTTTCTTATGAGTTTAGATGCAGTAAAAATTAAAATACTAGACTAATTATATGATAAATAAATATGGGAATTTGATTTCTTTTGGGACACTGATAACATAATCATTTAGTACCATTTATCAGAAAGGGATTATAGTCTCTAAAAACTGAAAAAACACAATTTTATATCATCCAAGTTTACAAATACAGGTAACGCCTGGCTTGAGACTGTCTGGATTTGTTAGAGAAGTACCAAGTATCTAGTCCCAGGTGCTAATACAAATGTCACTCTCTGGAAGAGCTTAAGTAATCTTTCTGTTATAGTACCTAGGAAAGACAGCGTTGTCATTTTGACTGTTAAATTCAACATCCATACTTTACAATGAAAATCCAACTATTATAGTGTTGCTTCACACCTAATATAACCTCAATTTAAATTAGCTACTTAGCACAGACTAGAATCTTTATTTGTAAAATAAAAATAGGTTAGCTTAAGCGTTAGTATAGTGAAGCAATAGTAACACACTCCTTTAATCCCAGCTCTTGCAGAGGGAGCCAAATCTCTGTGAGTTCAAAGTCAGCCTGGACCATGGAGGTAATTCCAGGAACGCCAAGGCTACATAGAGAAACCATCTGACAAAAGAAAGTTAGTATAAATAATTTTGTAAGGCTCATGATAACTGCCCCATCAGTTATTCCTCTTAACTACTTTATATTTAGAAATATAAATATATTTAAAAATACACAGATAAATGTATTATGAAATCTGAAAGAACATTTGGTAGGCTAGTGTAGTTTTCTACAGGAATAAAATTTTACAGCTTTCTTTTATTATTAGAATAATTTAGCTATATGTCATGTAGTACAATCTTATAGTAATGGGAATATTATGTTGCTCTGCTAGTTGTGTTGTGTTTTCATAACTCTTTTAACTTGAACTGATGAAAGTTCTTGTTTCAAGATGTTCTGCCCAGCAACCAGTGACCCTAAACTAGAAAGTAGATTTTTCTGCTGATGTAATTATTCAAGGCTATCTAAAAAAGCTATTTTGAATCATTATTTAGTAATGAAAACATTATAACTTCTGTGTATTTTTAATCTTCAAGTGTTTGACAGATAATTTTGGTACCATAAACAACCAAGAAGTTGACCCAGCACCTTTGGCTTCATAAATGAATTAGAGAGACAAGGGAAAGACATGAGTCCTATATTATTTACTGAGTTAGAAACTTGGTGGGGAGAGGAGGATAGGCAAGGACTTAAAATTATCATGCAGTTTTTATGCACAGTAAAGTCTAAGAACAACCTTAGCCAAAAAGATATAAAGGAAATAGCCATAATCATGGCAACCAACAGCAGGTAACGAAGCTGGAAGTGTGACAATCCTGCAGCTTCCTCTACAGTCCTCAACCTGTGGAAAACAGCCATTCCTAACATAGTCTATGGTGTTCTGAGAGAGTTCTGCAGCATCCCTGTGATAGGAGAAGAAAACACACGGTGCACTATGGCATGTGGATCATGAATGGTAACAGATCTGCTGAGAGACCTCACATGTGGAAAACAGAAATGCTAGGCACTTAATTCATGTTAATCTTCAGTTATTATAATTCAGTAGTGTTAACCTTAAAAGAATATGGCGTAATGAGAGTTTAAAACTGTGATGCAATACCTTACGAAGGGGCTGAGACAAAAAAAAAAAAGATCTGAATTTTATGCTTCCTGGTTTGAGAATATTTGATCAAAGAACATGCATGCCTTTCAAATATGTTCAAATAATACAGGATATTTCATTCTTTTGTGTATAAGCTAATAAATCACCACATAACATGAGGGAATGCTTGTTCTGTCTGTTAAACAGGGACAAGCTGACAAGAAGACTACACATAGCTCAGAAGAGAAGCGGAGCCATCTTTTAAAAATTCCATAGCAGGCTCAGCAAATTGTAAGTCAATCTTGCTTATTGTAGTTAATCTTCTGCTGTTTTCTAAACCGGGAATATTCAAAATTTGAAATCCAGATGTTCTAGTGTTCTTACACATGGGCAAGGCGTCCATCACTCACTGATTTTGTGATTTGCTTCTTCGTTTTTCTCATTTTAGCCATTTTTTCAGAATTAAGATCACAGTTGTGGATTTTTGTGAAGAAATTTAAAAGAGGAGCAAAATGCCTGTAAAGCACTCTTCAAATGTAATGTAAACTAAATTCCTGGCTGTCAGATTCCATGTCTCTAAAATGTCATAGACAAAGACAGAATCAGAGACTTGCTTATACAAACGATATGTTTCAGTTTTGTTTTTTTTCTATTTAAAGCCTAACATTGCAAAGAAGTAACCCCTATAAAAGTCTGGTAAGAGTAAAAACACCAGCAAAGAAAGCAAATGGAGAAGAGGTTAGAACGTATTTCCTTTCCTTGTAAATATTTGAAAGCAGTTAATTTTATAAGTTTGGAATAGTTGCCCTAAATCCACAATGTCAGTATTTTATGAGAATTCCTTAGAGTTAAATATATAGACTATGCTCATGGCCAGAAGGGCCAGGAATTCCAAACACTGAAGATGCTGGCCATTTTACTTTTAATGTGGGCTTTAAGAGAAAGGTGTGTTTAAATTGCCCTGAAGGGTGAAAATGGAGATTTCCTAACAGGATAATTCCACATGAGGAAGTATATACATACATAGCCATAACACACAACACCCCCACACACACACACACAGAGGAGAGAGAGAGAGAGAGAGAGAGAGAGAGAGAGAGAGAGAGAGAGAGAGAGAGAGAGAGAGAGGTGGTGGGGAGCTCAATTCCCTAACACTTGCCTTTAGATTCTAAAAAGTCTATATATCTACATCGGTTCATTGGGTCTATTTAAATGACTGCATTATAACACGTTAAAATTTTAAGATATTTAAAACCCAACAATCTGACTGAGATATTGGCTACTAGGATGATAATCTAGGGCAGGGCACACATTGGAATCTGGAATTAAAGGTGTTGCTCACATCTATCTTGCAGGCATTTCTGCACCCCTC